>NW_026067897.1:14125721-14237229 GCF_014885135.2 Alexandromys fortis
GTGTGAGGGAGAGAGAGAGAGAGAAAGAGAGAGAGAGAGAGAGAGAGAGCGAGAGAGAGAGAGAGAGAGAAAATGCATGTGGAGATCAATGCAAGAACCTTGGGTACTGTTTCTCAGGTGCCACCTCTATTTTGATACAGGGTCTCCCGCTGGCCTAGAACTCACTCATCAGGTTAGGCTGGACTGTGAGCCCCAGGGATCTGCCTGCTCCTGCTTCCCTAGCACTGACCTTCCAGGCCTTTGCCACTAATGCTTGCTCTTTTAAAATGCTGCTTCTGGGCATTAACTCATTTCCCTGTGGTGGCAAGGGGAGCATTTTCTTGATGAGCCATCTTCATAACCTTTCAAGCGATTACTTTTGAGTGTATTCCCTGGTTACAGACTTTGCTGTCTCAAACTACAAAGACATTTTTTACTAGCCAGTGATAGTGATGGTGAAACATGTCCAAAACGATGCCCACACTTCATACCTCATACAGCACAGCCAGAGCGAAAACAGAAATTAGTGAGACCAAGGGGCATGACTTTTCACAGTGTGGGGCGGAGACAAGATGTTCTCTGTAGTTTGTCAAACTGTTGATTCATAGACAGTTAAAATAGTGGGCAGTGTCTCTAAACACAATTTGTTGTTATTGTTATTATTATCATCATCATCATCATCATTATCAGAGACAAGGTCTTACATAGTAGCCCAAGAAAGCCTTGGAATGAGAGCCATCCTCCTGTCTCAGCTCCCCATGGGGTGAGATTACATGCGTGAACCACCATGCCTTATTCCAAACACTGTCTTCACAGTAAGCGAAGTTTGAACAAAGCCACATTTAGTACAGGTCTGTGGCGTAGCGCCAAAGCTTATCTTAGGAAAGCAACTGTGAGCCAACGGGAGACAGTTCAGACAAGTAGCTCTGCTGCCTCAGTCGGAGGGAGATTGCTGCATGTCCCACATTCCTTGTGGAACGATGGGCGGGCAGCTTTCAGGATATTGCCTATAAATACTACGTTGCACATAATCATAGGCTTGAGAGTTGCTGAATGGGATCAAGCTCACACTTACACAATCTAACGCTGCACCCTTTCCCTGTTGTCAAGCTATGTGTGGATCTCTGTGCTTCCAGCCTTGGCTCCATGGAGGACAGCATCAATGAAGGTCAGCCTGTGACCACAGTAGGATACGCTGAAGGGTCAGAGGCAGGAGGATCACGTTATAGGAGTGGTAACACTATCCTGGCCAGTGGTAGCCCACTACTGATTACTTTCTAAATCCCATGGTGGCAAACTTTGTCACAGTAACATGTGTGAGATCCTCATTTCAGACCATTCGACAGTCTAGAGGCTGAGGCAGCCCCTGGCAGTTCTATGTGTCTAAGGTGGGGAAGATGAGTGTGGTCCACAGGCTGGAGAAGAGAGCTAGAAGAACAGCCCTGATTGCTCTTGGGATGGTCGGTGGCAGCAAGAGGAAAGGGTGAGCAAGAGGGCCCTGGAGCTTCTTGAGTAACGCCCACTGCCTTCTCCATGAGGGACCTGCATACTGTGGGCTGTCTTGGAGGGAAGAAGCAGTATGAGGGATGGAGAGAGCAAAGGGAAATGGCAGCTTTAGGGCTCAACTGGGATTAGAATACGTTGATTCATAGTGACAGCCTTATCTGGTCTCTGGTTGTCTCCACAGGGTCCCTGGTGACTGTGAATGAGAACAGAGCAGCAGTGTGGGTTTTCCTGGGGATGGTAGTGTCAAAGGGTGGAGTGGCAGAAAGGACTGTGGGAGGCAGCAGGCTGGTGCAGAGGAGCTCAAGGACCGAGCATGCGGTTAAGCTTGGGAGAGCTGAGGCTGGACAAAGGGAAGGAACCTAGAAAGGTCAGGAAGCTGGGTAATCTGATATTCAAGGGCAGGGACAGTGTCTTTAGGTGCAAGCAGCTGGATGTTCAGTTTCAATTAGAAAGGGGGAGGTCGAGGACAGTCTTGGTGACAAGGGACTAAGCTGAATAGTCAGTCACTCAAGGAAATACTGAGAAGTTGTCTTTGTTGAAATTGCCCTCAACAGTGGTATGCCTGATGGCTGGAGAATCTGGAGAAAGACGGCACTGAAAGTCCCTCCCAGTCTTATAATTTTTTTTCACAGAATTTTATTTATTGGGGGACCACTGCTTTCCCCTCCCTTTAATACATATTATTTTAAATCAAAAGACCAGAACAAACTGTTAAAGAACTATTTAGCAATCCCATTTTTATTGATCTCCTTGTAATTGTAAATGTTTGACAGATTATGGCCTCTGTAAAGGCCTCAGGATCCTTTAACGCAGGCTGCACTGGGTTCACTCCCGGTCAAGGAGTACAATGGTCGGAAAGTGTTGCTTTTTTCTCTGTATCCCACCACATGCTGGCTTCTGAAGTCCTGTGATGGCCAATTAGGACCGGAAAGTGAGGAGTTGCTTGAGCTATTTTTAAGGGAACATTAATTGGCTTCATCTTGCACCACATGGTCCGGGTCATGGTTAGTCCATTTGCCGTTGGGAGGTTTGGCATTTCACTTCTTGTGGAGTGGATGGTTCCAGGCATTTTCAGAATGAGATCTGTGGTTGGGTGTTTTGTCTGAAGTTTGGATCTGCATTTGGAACTCAAGTAGAGTGCAGGTTTGAAAACTAGGACCCCGAGTGACAGAAAGGATTCTATGAGTACATTCTATATTTGATATATGAATACTGTCTTGATACGCGAAGAAGGGGATTCAGTCCTCATCCTGGAACATAGAAAAATGACCCATTAGGATGCATTATTGTTCTTGTTGTTGCAACCATCAACTAGCTTGAGTTTGAGTTGCTTATTTGGGAAGATTGTTGTATCGCCACATGAAACTGATATGAGAGACATTTGGAACTTGAACTTGGAGGGATGACATTCTAGCCTTCAGAAAGGCTGCAGGCTGTCTGGTGCAGCGGGAGGAATTCCTTGTTCTGGGGTTGGAGCTTCTTCCCTGTGTTTCCCCTCCCTCACTTCCCTCTCTCTTTCTCTCTCTTGAAAGATTCCTCCACACTTGTGTTTTTAGTCCCAAAGCAAAGTCATCAAGGTGAGAGAACAGTAACGTTAAGCGGCTTTATCCTTAGCAATTCAGCCCCATCGGGACCACCCTGCCCCCACCCTTCCACATGGAGGGTGCTGTCTTCTTTACTCAGCTTCTTAAATGGTGGATCGTGACCCTCCGTGGGATCAGATAATGAACACATTACAGACTCCACTGCAGCCATGGTTCTGTAATCACATGACTTGCATTGCATGGGCCACCAAATCTGGCCCAAATACCTCAACTCAGATTTGAGACTATGGTATGTTATGGGTGGCAGTAGACTTTTGGATTTTTCTTTTTTTTTCTGTACATATCAGGTTTTCTTATAGAATCATAGTGGCTTAACCATGGAGAACAAACTTTTTGTGTTTCCCACGTGTCAATCCTCAGCCTGTAACTATCAGATTAATATATTTGAATTCTGTTGTTTCAGAATGTTGGATTTTTTAAATTACTGTTTGAATCACTGACTTGAGTTCTTTCCTAAATGGCCCAGTGAATTCGGGCTTGAGATTCGACAGACTCTCCTGAAATGACCCGAAACTTACGTTTATATTTTGTACGATGTACTTGCTTAAAAAGGCATTCTCAGTATTGTCAAATATATTCTATATGATTTATTATCTATGGAACCCTTGGTCTGGATACCTGCTTTAGACACCTCTTTACCTGGGATCACAGAGGGAAAGCCCCGAAGCCCTGTTTTAGATGACAACTTTGGGTTGGCAGGAAGGTTTCCGAGGACTCCGCTCTGCTCTCGGCCATCCAGTCAGCTACAACACAGGGCACGCCTGCTCACTTCATCTGCTTCAGTGGGTTTACGGGAGGCATGTGTTTGAGTACACAGACATGCATACCTGTCGAAGATATAATATTGGACTGTGACCACGGAAAGGACTTGGAAAACGTCAGAAGTAGGGATCGTGAGTAGGAAGCAAGGAGATCATCTTTGATTTCATCATGTGATAAGCCTGGAGTGTTATGGATCAAAATAAAAAACAACCCCCCTCCAAAAAAAAAAACCCGTTTGGTTACAGGAGCAGCTAGCTGCCTTTGGTGGGCTCTTAATGTATTTATGTGTGTATGTATGTATTTATGTATGTATGTATTTATTTTCTGGTAGAGAGGATTGAACCCGGGGCATTGTACATCATAGGAAAGTGTCATACCACTGAGCTACATCCCCTCTCCATCTTGATTGGCTTTTTAGGCACCATAGTTTGAACTATATTTAAGACAGAATGAGTGACTTGCCCAGGGACTTCACCGCTGGCCTTGGAAGGTAGTGAGCTTCCTGTAACTAAGGGATTCGGCAGAGATGCCACAACAGATATCCTGTTCAGTGCAAACGCTGGATAAGGGGAGCTAGATAATTCTAAAAGTTCCTTTCCAGTTGCGCAAGATGTTGTGTTCAGTTTTATAATAAACACCATGCATAAGCTACCTTGAGAACAATCTAGAAGAAGCTAAAGCTGAAGTAAGACGAGTTAAACTCCAGCCTCTCGATTGATCATTAAAAGCAAACACGGACACACCCATTATCCACTTAAGCACACACGGTAAGTGCAGGAGAGCGCTGCATTGCCTTTGAAGCTCACGAGTTGCAGGTCGTAGTGTTTCTAGGAGTGAAGAGCTTCCCAACCATCTTTGGTGACCTGATCTCTTCTTGTGTCCTCTGTGAATCTGGGCAGAACCACAAAGTTGCTCCTTTACAGCCCAGGCAAATACTGGATAGAAAACATTTATGTTTTCCTCTGAATTTTGGTGCTCTTGTTCTCTGGCTGGGGATCAGCCTGCAGAGGTCTGCTTCTGGAAGAAGAGGGGAAGTCATGATATTTTGTGTGAGCTCAAGCAGGCAGAGAGGTTTCTCTATCATTAGATAATCATATGTAGCCAAGGTCACATGAAAGTGCCTTGCCAGTGGTCTGTGTTTTTACTCCCGACTAAATGGGCGATTGAGATCTGTGGCTTCCAGAAAGTTCAAGGATATCATAGCAAACAGTTTTGTGTCGGATGCAGTTTTGATGCCATTAAAAAAAGAACCAGCAGGCGCATGCTCTTAGCTCTGCCCTGTCTTGAAAGGCCTTGGTAAATGTTGACTTTGCCTCTATGACTGCCGGGGATTGTAAATTTGAATGTGCTTTGGGGCAGGTGGTCCCAGCTCCTACCTTACTTTCCGGTCTTTGTGCTTCTGCTGCTCGGGTTCCCAAGAGTCAAAATTGATGCCAGATGTGTGTCAACATCAAGAATCCCCTACGGACTTTCTTGTTCCCCCAATCCCCTCTCCACTCCCCAGATACCAATGCAAGAAGGACACTCAGACCCCAGGGACAGCCACTGTTAACACCAGCAGCAGGCCATTTGTGAGACCTGCAGCAAGTTGTTCTGAGCTTGAAAATATTACTCATAGACGAGCTATTTGATGTATTGTGTTAGCCACTGGTCTAGAAAATTCTGAGATTTTTGCCTGCGTTATTTTAATGTTTCTATTTTCTGATTCTGAGGACGCGGGTCTTCTAATTCTGGGAGTT
This sequence comes from Alexandromys fortis, assembly GCF_014885135.2. NCBI lineage: Eukaryota > Metazoa > Chordata > Mammalia > Rodentia > Cricetidae > Alexandromys > Alexandromys fortis. The sequence continues at coordinate 14,131,312 of NW_026067897.1, forward strand.
ATTTATTTATTTGTTTATTTATTATTTTGTTAAGGCATAGACCAGACTGGCCTTGAACTCTTTCTATCCCAGACTGGCCTCAAACTCAGGGAACACTTTCTGCTTCAGCCTCTCTAGTGCTGGGCTTACAGGCCTGAGCCACACATGGTCTGTGGGATTTCCTTTTTTAAGCCTATTTCTTTACTCATGTTGCCTCTGTAGGTTGGATATCTGCTCAGATGGTTCTGAGGTTGCAATCCTGCCTCTAATCTTCATTTTCTGATCTTTTTTTTTTTTCTGCCACTATTGACTGCTCTGTATAATTTCTTCTCAGTAAAACTCTCAAGTACTAATTCTCTCTCCAGCTGCTCTTTGTTGTATTATTAGTCTCTATTGAGTTTCTCCACATAAATATGGTACTTTCCATTTCTGGAAACACTGAATCGTTTTCAATTTTTTAAAACCATTTATTGACTTATTTGTGTGTGAGGGGTGTCCATGCTTTTGGGGGTCAGAGGACGACCTGCTGGGGTCTGCAGTTGATTCTCTCCTTCCACCATGTGGGCTCAGGTGATCAAGCTCGTACCATCAGACATGGCAAGTACCTTTATGTTGTTGAGCCATCTTGATAGCCCCACTTTCAAATGGACATATTTTAAATCTATTGTCCTATTAATAATTATTAAAACATCATCCTATTATAATTTTACATTTTCATTTTATAAACCGTTTCTGACAACTCCAGTATGTATAGACTTTGCATTTATTGGCTTTGATGACTTTAGTATGTGCTGGCTTGTTTCCAAATGTTTTGTGCCCCTCCAGCCCCAACCCCTTCTTCCTGCCTCTGACCCTGTCCCATTCCTGTATTAGCATATGTGGTTTTTTCCCCCCTCTGGGAATTGAGAACACAAGGTAAATCAGTTTGGAAAGAATATGCCCTTGCTTTTGCTTCAACCCACGGCCACTACAGTTTCAATTTTCACTTTGAGTTTTTTTTGCTGGCCAGACGAACAGAATTAATTTTCAGTCTCCAGTTAATTAATAGCGGATGTCTGGCTGTACATTCTCCGAGAATTCTTTGCAACGCTCATCTAAGTCCCGAGGCAGTCACACTTCTGTGCCCCATCCCTGTGACACACATCTGTGTTTACATCTCCGCTTCACCTGCTGACATCCGGCTTGTTGCAGAGATCTTTGATGTGAGTCTACTGGCCTGATTTCCGCTTGTAAACCCTAGAACTAAGAGTTAACTGGGATTGGGATCTCAACATTGGCCATATTCAGCCTTCTTTCATGTCAGCTGATTGTTGACGTAGTTTGTTTCCTCGGATACATGCTGCTTTTTCCAACTTGACCGGAAGCCACACAGGTTTTCGGAGGCACATATGCACTCAATGAGTTCAGTTGCTTTAATGCTGGAAGGATTTCAGGGTATTTGACCTTTAATATTCCTGGAAGGACATCTACAGTATAACTTATTTTCTTTAAAAAAAAAAAGGATGTATTTCATCCTCTGAATGCATTTTGTAGAAAGATCTATTTATCTTTATGCATGTATGCTTATGGCCGCATGAGTTTATACACATTATGTGTGTATGGAAGCACATGTAGGTCAGAAGAGGACATCAGATCCCCTGGGACTGCAGTTTTGAATAGCTATGTGGTATTAGGAACCTATCTAGGTCCGCTACAGGAGCAGTGTGCCGCGCACCGCACCCTCCGTCTGCGCTCTATGTGCTAGAATCCAGTTCATGAGCTTCGGGCAAGGGGCTGGAGGTTGAGGAAAGAAACACAGAGACAGACCTCTAATCGCTGGTACAAAAGCCTGTTTCTAATAGCACCATGGAGGCTTAAATACCCTCCAGTCAATGCCCAAAAGGTGAAAATCCCATCCTCTGATCCTCTAGGCTAGGCACAGCTTCTAGCAACTTCAATTAGAAGGTTCTAGCAGGGAAGAGCAGCTGAAGGCCAGGACTCAATTGGTCCCAACAGCAGTGAGTGTGTGTCACCTCTAAACTATCTCGCCAATGCCTGGACTATATTTTATTTACCAAATAATCCTGCTCTTCAGACTGTCACATTGCTTTTGGGTTCACTGTGAGTTTTGTGATGCTGCCTTTTTATAGATACGCCAGCAGTATCTCTCTTGAGCCCTCCGGTACTCTCTTGAGGCAGAATTCATAGGTCAAAGGGTGTGCCTGGCTGATTCTTGATAGACGCTGCCAGAATTAGCCTGAAGGAGTAAAAGAACTCTGTCTTGTAGAAACTTTCCTCACATCGGTAGGTTGGGAGAAATTGCACTTTAGATTTAAATTTAGGTTTAAATTCTGTTGATCAATCAAAAAGCATATTTTTCTGGTTTATTGACCATTTGTATCTCACGTATATATTTCTTGTTTGTGCTTGTCAATTTTTATATTAGGAGTATCATTTTACGGCTTATTTCTGTTTAGCTCGAATATTAATAATATAGCTCTCGTCTTTTCGAGTTATTAGTAGTTTATCCAAGATACAAAGTATATTCCCAGTTGTGTGTTCCTTTCCTCCCATCCCTCCCTTTAAACAGAAAGTGGCTTTATCTGTTTGCGTGGTTTCTTTTATTAGCCTTTTCTTTTTTAAGGTTTTGCATTATGATAAAACATACTCCTCCCATTCTAAGATGTTATAAACACTTAATTTTTGCTTAGCTCACTTAAGACTTTAAAAAAAATATTTCTAGTTGTAGTGCATGCAACATTTGCTTCTGTGATGTTCAAAGTTTACCTGACATTGCAGGTTTTAAGTTGCTTGCCTAGGTCTCTCTTCTTAGTTAGCAATCTCACCTGAGCACCGTTGGTATGCCCGCCCAACTGAGCGTCTGAGTGAAAAGGTTAATTCTGGTGAGCTCTCCATCTTTAAGATGTTCAAGGTCCAAGTGCTGATGCCTGGATGATAGAGGCCAGTGTGGTTAATGTTGTGATGTGCAAGGTGCAGAGGTGACGGCATAACAGGGTACAACCAACTTCCTGCCAACGGTGATGGGTGTGTGTGGGAATGAGGAAGGAGGAGACTTCTGAGACTTTGGCCAGCCCTGGAAGATTGACAGATAAGAGAGTTCACTTTGTGGCAAGGGACTGGAAAGGGACTGGAAAGGGCCGTTCTGATCAGGGAAAACAGGACATGAAGGAATAGCCTGGTGTATTTCTAGCAACTCTGAGTGGTTTTCTTGGTCCACAGTGGAAGCCTTGAGGGTGGATGTGGCAGAGTCCAAATCGGGGAGCATCTTGTTGGTCCCCTCCCTTCAGATCCTTGACAATAGCAAACATTTCCATGTTTTTATTTTATTTTTTTTATGTTAGACCATGGGCAGAGAAGTGAAGTGAGAAATGAGATTAAATACCCTTGCCATTGTCCAGGGAGGTGACTGGAACCAAGTGACAGTGAGTGGAGCAGGGAGAGAAAGGACTTACATCTCCTGAGGAGGAGAAATGGCCAGATCTAGTGACGTAGTTGGCACAAGGAAACACCAGGTTAGACTTGTCCCGTCTCTGTTTACTATAGTAACGTCCCAGGTTTATCCTCACTTCAAACAAGATTTCTACCTCATCTGCTCTCAGAAAGCAATGGACCCTGTGTCAGATGCTCATCCTCCCTGGCTCCCTCTGTTAGTTATATTGGGGGACAGTTTCCCCATTTTTGAAAAGTTCTTTCGTAATTTTTTCCCCCATATCAGGTCATACTTCTGGGTTTGTGTGATGCTCTTGGCATGAGCAATGTTTGGTAAAATGAAATGATTTTTTTTTTTGTCCCCCAGATAGATTACACGGATGTGTGGCTGTGATTCAGTTAGCAGACAGAATAAGGGGCGCATCAGATTGGTTTCTCATATGAGATGGGTTTGCAAAGGGGGAGATGAGTCTCAACTTAAAACCTTGTTCCTTTTAAAATAAGAAAGTAAACAGCTTTATTAGAACAGCTGCGATTTGATTAGCAACCTCGCTGAACCTGGGTCTGGAAGTGAATGCCCTGACAGTGGTTTGGTGCTGTTTTTAATCAGCTGAGATAACAATATTATATCGGTAGAGACAGCTGTTAACCTAGAAGAAAGGAAGTTCTAAAGATAGAGATTAAAAAATAAAACACTGTTATTTCCATGTAAGAGATTTGGTTTTGAGACAAGATGGACATATATCAAAGGTTAAATCTTACCCTGATGCTAATGGCATCCTTCACGTGAGTTTTCATTTGGATATTTCTATCCAGTGGATTTTAATTATTCATGCAGCCTTTGAGGAGCTATAATGTTTATTTTCAAAACTGGATTCTAAATGGGCTTTTAAAGGTGTGCTGCCCGAACCAGGAGCTTACCATGGCTTTGCTTGGTGGGGAAGGGAGACAGTGGTTAGTTCTTAGGGCCCAGAAGACCTTCAAGTGCGATTGCATTTTAAAAATTCCCATCTCTGTCCTGTGTCCTGAAAGCCACAGCGTTTCCTTCACGAGTCTTGGCATAGATGGCAGTGCAAGGGTTCAGGAACAAAGCCAGAGCCAGGGCAGCTCAGTAACAGAGTGCTCGCCTAACACACCCAAGGCACTAGGTTCAGTCCCTAATTACTCCAAGAGAGAGAACAGAATAAGGAGGAATTGAAGCTAAAAGGGAGGAAAACGTGAGCATGTCAAACAGGGCCTTGGCGTTTTCCTGGGTCAGTCAGTCATGCTAAGGGCTGTAAGCCATTAGGGTGTTAGTTCTGTGTGTGATGTGACTTGGGGGCCTGCTTACTCCTCAGTCAGGATTCTCTAGAGGAATAGAACATATATGTACATGTGTGTAAATCCTGTATGTGTATGTCTGTAAACTCTGAAGTCCCAGACTAATGCTGAAGACTTGAAAACTCCCTGGAAAGTCATTTGCATGTGGAAGGCTGAAGAAGCTGTTGTCTCAGGTCCTTGCTTCTTTCTGTATAAAGCCCACCATATTCAGGAGGCTGTGGACCAACCAGCAAATTATTTGTTATGCTTACTGATTTATGAATGAACATTTGAAAGTGGTCAGTGTAAATAAACATTTTCAGTCCTGACTGCCCGGTCCCAAATAATCACTCAGAGGCTTAACATTACTTACAAATGCTCCCTCGATAGCTCAGGCTTATTACTAACTAACTCTTACAATTCAATTAACCTGCATTTCTATTTATGCTTTGCCATGTGCCTCCTGGCTTGTTACCTCATTTTTTTATGCATCCTGCTTTCTCCGTGACTGGCTGGCATCTCCCTGACTCCGCCCTCCTTTCCATCAGTCTCAGTTTGGCTTTCCTGCCTAACTTCCTGCCTGTCTGTCAGCCTTTTATTAACCAATGAGAGTATTACATATTCACAGTGTAGAAAAGGGTTGTTTCACAGCAGATCAGAGAAGGGGGAATTGTGGTACCATGGCCTAATGTTTGTACCTCCTCCATCTCCGGGTTTCATCTGCTGAAATCCTAATGCCCAGGGTTGATGACATGAGGAGATGGTGGTAGAGATCTTTGGGAGTGATTATGTCAGGAGAGTGGTGGTGACTTTACAAGAGAGGCCCTGAGAGTCCCCTTTGTTGGCTCCTGAGAATGCAGTGGGAAGATGGAGTCTTCCACCTGACAGAGGTCCCTCATCAGTACCCAGATCTGCTGGGAGCATGGATCTTAGACTTCAGATCTTCAGAAAGATGAGAAATACATGTGTGTTGTGGCGGCCACTCAGGCAATGATGAGGGCCAGAGCCATTAAATGCACTAAACAGAAACTAGTTGCCCACCCCTGCAGGAGCAGCACAGGTGCTGGCTTTCTTTGGGACTCATCTTCTAAAGAGCTAGGTGGGAAGGAGGAGGTGTGACCCTTCTAATTCCAGCTTTCCTTCCTTTTCAGCAAGCTTGGCTTCCGTCACTGCTGCTAACTCAGCTCCTTCTGCATCACAGGTTGTGGTCCTCTTAGGTTCCTCTCAACCACTGTTCTTGACTTCTGAGCTGTTTGGAGGTTTTTGTCCCTTTTGTTTCTGTTTGTCTGTATTTTAACTGGAAATTGGGTGTGCCCCGTGGCCAATTGGGGATGATGTCCTCTTCACTCAGAAGTTACCTTATTGATTAACTGCGGCTGTCGATGCTAAGGAACTCTCCCTGGGTTGAGCTGATGTGGAAGATATGAGGCTCTCATGTTCCTTAAGGATTGGCGCAGCCACCCCAGGAAGAACCCACTGTGCGGGTTCTATCTGTCGATAGATCACATTTCTTCTGCAAATAACAGAAAAACCCACCCACATCCACATTCTTCTGCCTTCTTTTAATATTACAATCTAATAGCTTTTTTCAAAAAAGGCCTTTGTGTAAATTAGAATTGCCTTTCCGGTTGAGCTGTGATATGATCGCAGGTCCGTGAACAGGATATGAATTTAGGCGATCTCAGACCCTTTTGGCCAGCTCATTTAGCAGAGGAGAGCTCGCTGCTGACTTTGTCCAAGCTGAAGTCTGCCGCTTTTGGCAGCAGACTCTCCCAGTAAGATGCTCAGCAGTCAGCAGTTACATCCTGTAGGCCAACCCCATGGCGATGAGGGTAAAGCTCTATTTAAAAAGCAGTGTGTTCTTAGGCTCTTGGCTGAGTGTTTTGTATCCAGGAGTAAGAAATGGCAACACCTACTCTCGGAGCAGTGCCTCCCTGGGCCATAGGCTTTCAACTAATGTGTTTAATGAATGAGTCACAAGATGCTTTTTGCCGGTCTTCGTAACTGAACAGGTGAATTGACTCTCAGTTTGGACTAAAGTCCATGTTGTTTTAGTTTTTAAGAGAAAATACCCGTTTTATCTCTTAGGCTGGGTGTTAAAAACACATTCAGTTGTGGTTAGCCTACAGTCTTGAGTTATCTGCTTTCAGCTCTGTGCAGGGCCATGTCGTGGCCTTGCCCTATGCAATGGCCAGTCTGGTGAGGAGTCCCCTGTGTGGTCTCAGAACCAGCAGCACCAGCTCGGCCTGGGGAACCTGTTTGGTAAATCCAAGCTCTCTGACCCAGGCCATACATCCTGAGTCAGAAACTCAGTGGTGTGAGGCCTGCTCCCTGTTTCTGAAGAGCGCCCCCTCTGGCGAGCACTCAGGACGACGTGTGGCTTGCGGACCGGTGGATGCACATTTGGGTTTTCTGAGTGAGCTCCCTTTGTGGAGATTGTTCAAATATGGACTTTTGGTCCTGCCCACAGAGGGGGCGTCAGGGGGATTTGGCGGCGTTCAGGAATCACTGTTTTGTCTTTGGTGGAAAAGCTTACTCCGTTCCCCCCCTTTATCCCACCTGATCACCCAGTAGCTATCCCGGTAGATTATAACAGCTTGGTCCTATTGGGTATCTTAAAAAAAATTCAGGGCCTGGCGGTGGTGGCGCACGCCTTTAATCCCAGCACTCGGGAGGCAGAGGCAGGCGGATCTCTGTGAGTTCGAGACCAGCCTGGTCTACAAGAGCTAGTTCCAGGACAGGCTCCAAAGCCACAGAGAAACCCTGTCTCGAAAAACCAAAAAGAATAAAAAAAAAAAAAATAAAAATAAAAAAATTCAGGCTACAAATAATCTAAGGTTTACTTCAGATTTACTTAAGGAGATTTCAGAAATACAGGCACCTAAGAATATCTAGGTTCTACTAATTCAAAGCCCCTCGTTAAGTTATGGTTAAATCTGGTTTGTTTAGTGTTTAAGTTTTGTTAAGATATTATACCATCTGAGAAACATGTTTTTTTTTCTCTTTAGCATTGATTGATGGTTGCTAGAAGGTATTACCATAGTAATATCCTTATGTATTTTGTATCAAGGGATGACTCTTACCAAGATTCAGTAAGAGAAAATGGTTTCTTCATAGCTCTTCTCTTTCTCAGTAATATACAACTTGTTCATCCCCAGAGTTCTCAGAGTAAAACCTTACTTTAAAATAATATTTATTTATTTTTATGTATATTTGTATGCCCCCCCTCTCTCTCTCTGTGTGTGTGTGTGTGTGTGTGTGTGTGTGTATCACATGCATCAGGTGACCTGGAAGGCATAAGAGGCCTTTGGATGCCCTGAAGCTGGAGTTACAGATGATTCGGAGCTGCCTGATGTGAGTTCTGGGAACTAAGTCCTGGTCCTCTGCAAGATCAGTAAGCGCTCTTAACTACTGAGCCATTTCTCCAGGCTTTAATGTGTGATATTAAAAATCTATCTATCATCTATCTATCTATCTATCTATCTATCTATCTATCTATCTATCTATCTATCTATCTATCTATCTAATTTATCTGTATTTCTTTATCCTGGCTGGGCATTGTTGAGGTCTCAAAACTAAGTGTTTGGTGGAATGTCTGCTTTTTCCTTTGAAATGAGTTCCCTGTTCAGTGAGCTTGTCTCAGCTAATGGCTTTCATTGGTCTCCTTCCATCTGATTGGCTGCACTATGAGTACTGCTAGCCTGGCTCTGAAAGGGTTAACGTTTTCCAATACCAGTCGAAGTCATAGGCGATGGGGAAAATCTGGTTCATTTTGTTTCAAAATAAAACCATACCTCAAGTAAGTACAAACAGCTGCAATGCGGGCTGGGAGCCAAAAGAAACCAGTGTGGTGCTAGGAACTCCAGCCGAGAGGAGTTCATGTATCATGGATTTGAGGGCAGGCTCCATCTCGAAATCATTAGGGCCCAGCAGGGGCACAGTCCTTGCTTGTCACGCTGGGCTGGTCGCCTCCCTAGTCATCAACACAAGGAAAACTGAGTGTTTTTTTTTTTTTTGAAAAGGTGGCTTACTTTCTTTCTTTCTTTCTTTCTTTCTTTCTTTCTTTCTTTCTTTCTTTCTTTCTTCTTCATTAAAAAAATTACTTTTCCTCCCTCCCTCCCTTCCTTCCTTCCTTCCTTCCTTCCTTCCTTCCTTCCTTCCTTCCTTCCTTCCTTCTNCCTTCCTTCCTTCCTTCCTTCCTTCCTTCCTTCCTTCCTTCCTTCCTTCCTTCCTTCTTTCTTCTTTTTCTTTAGAAAACAAAACAAAAACAGAACACATGCACAAAAAAACAAAAATCCCAAACCACCAAAATACCCCTTCCTTGGCCCCAGAACACAAAACACACTGCACCTGTACCACGAAACAGGGAACTCTGGGGTGCAAGGAATTTCCCGTTTTGCTGCCTGCTCTTTTTAAATCTCCTCCTGCTTGGCTTCAGCAGCAGGCATACTCACCCTGGCTCTGGGGCACAGCGCTTCCTTCTGTAGAGTCAGGAAAGTGTTGGTCAGAGGAGAAGGCCTTTGGGGTGGTTTCTCCTCCCAAGACAACAGTTTATCAGGTTGGGAACACCTCTCCCCGCCATAGGACTAGGGATCAACCCCAGGACCTTGCACAGTTAGGCAAGCTCTCTATCACTCACTGAGTTGTATGTAACCCCAGCTACACCTGTGTCGTTCTTCAGCTTGGCCACGGGCTCCCTCTGCATGCCAGTCCGAAGGCTGTGTGTGACATTTACTGTGCGCTTGCAATAGCCTCCCGGGGTTTTCAGGCCACGCAGGGTGATGCCTTTCCCGCTAATGATGAGATGGTTTGAAGCCTCTTAGATGTTAGGTCTCCGTTTGGTTCACAGGTGATGCTGTGAGGGGAGGCTTGCTGGGTGATATCTTAGGGGGTTTAGTAATCTCTTCACAGTTTATTTAGATAAAAGAAGGGAGGTTCTTCCTTTGCATTTTCCGAGGCTTTCATGATAGAGAGCTTTAACAGTTATCTTTAAAGGTATTGCCATTAGATAGCAATAGGACTATAGTTCAGGGACGGCAGTGGGAGCCAGGGTGCTATCCCTGTGAGTTAGGCCCCACTTTGTCTTTCATTAGTCCTCATAGTTTCTAAAATCACTGTGAATAGATAAGAATCACTTAATTTTCTTTGTATCCATTCCCTTGTTTCTTCAGTAGAGTCGCAGGGTTGAAATGCAGTCCTTAGGATTGCTATATGAAAAAATAGAACTCAGCTGTAAAGCATTTGCCTTGTAAGAATGGAGACTTGAGTTCGACCCCCTAGAACCCACACAAAGAAGTCAGCTGTGGCAAGTACTTATAACCCAGCCCTGTGGAGGTGGACGCTGGCAGGTCCCTGAGGTGTGCTGGCCAGCCAGCCTAGTCTAGTGGCATATTCCAGGCCAAGGGGAGAACCTGTCTCAACAAAGAATGTGACCAGTCAGTGCCAGAGGAACAATGGCTAAAGTTGTCCATAAATAGAAAATGAGGCCAGGGCAGGCTGTCCTTACTGATCCTTCAAGTTGATAAAAATCATGTATGTGAATTTTCAGGAAATGGGAATATTCAGATATGTTATACCCAGCTAGGAGTCATTGTCCTCCAGCACAGGCTCAGTTTTCTTAGTTTCTCCTCTGGACTTGTCAAGGGAGTTCACTGAGGTGGACTGGTGCATCCTGGGAGCAGGAAAGAAGGAAATTTAGTGCCTCCTTATTTTTCCAGTGCTAAAGTAGTCTACATCTTTTTGTTGCTATTGCTAAACTTTTGGCGTGTGTGTATGTTAGGTGCAGGTTGTGTACCGATTTTCTTTAAAGCTGCCTTTTATCTTCGGTTTGATTGGAGTATTTCAGGGAAGCTAGGTTTCTTGTTTGGCTCTAGAACTTTGAAAATAAACAGAACTTTCATGTTTTCGAATAGCGCTTTGTGGGCTGAACGACATCTGGAAGAGGTTATTCTCCTGGTAGGCGGAAGAAACCTCACGATCTTCTGTCTTCAAAGAACACAGCACCTTGTCACATTGCTTCTGGATCCTTGAAACGGAAGCCCCGAGGGTCATGTTGCTGGGCCATCTCCTCTCTGTTGTGCATCGGACACAAGTGCGTCGGACACTAAAGATTTCTGTGGCTTTTGAAAACAGAGCCAAATGTGGTGGCCTGGGGTTGCCGACTTTCCTCTGAGTCTAGACTTCTTTTCCGGGAATCCTATTTGAGTTTTGGCAACATACTCTTAAGTTTTGATTTGTCTGAGACGTCTTTTCTTGTCTTCTCTAAGCCCAGGCAGGCACATGGGTGTCTAGGATGGTAATTTAATTTTTTAACAATAACTTCTGCCCAGTTTGAAAATTACAAAACTGAGTTTATTCCTGGCCTTGTCTATTCGTATGGGTGGTATAGCAAAATATGAATACTTTCATCTGTAAACTTTTTATCACAGATGTTTCTGGAATAAAAGGACCCCCCCCCCCCGGGTCTTCCTTCTCCCCCTCCTGATTCCATTTCTCTCTCAACCCTATAAGTTGCAGTTATGGCACAGAGTATGAAGAACCTTTATCTCAGCAGTCAGTTGAGGGTGATTTGCTTACATTTATATTCAGCAGTGAGCCTCAAGTACTTTATAATGTAATCCTCCCAAATGAGGACGTTCTCCCACATAGCCATGAAACAGCTTTCCAAATCAATCAAGATTGTACTGTCTTCTGGTTTTCACATCCCATTCGTGTTTTCTCAGATCACCATAGTTACATCCTTGGCAGTCCAATTCATAACCTTGTACTGTCTATACCTGCCCCAGCCCTGCCTATTCTCTTTCATATGGAATACTCAGGGGCTGCACACAGTAACTTCAACCTTGCTTCACCTTCCTGTCCTCCCAGGCCTTCCTCCGAAATCTTTGTGAAAGCCTTCATGGCCCCCAACTCTTACATTCTACTTGACTGCAAAACCAGGATCACCTTGATGATACTGAAATCTTCTGCCTATTTGAGCAATAGTCAGCTTGGTGGGCCACAGATAAGTGGCTTCTTTGATGGGTGGTGTCTGAGTGTCTTGTACTTACTTCCCTGGAACAAGACAGTTCTCCTTTTAGTACAGAATAGTATCTCAAGATCACCATGCTGCGTGTGATTGTTTTTGTTGACATACGACTTCTCCCAGCGTTCTCATTGTGAGGACACACTTATACTTATCTCTTTTTTTTAACCTCTTTTCTGATTGGATACCAGACTGAATTCTCCCTCATTGGAATATCTGATATTTTGATGCTTCTGTGTGTTATACCCAGTGGCCCATCTTATATGGTTTTCCAGCTTTCCTGGTGGTATAAAGACTGATTCTCAGGTCTGAGCCAGTGAAGATCAGGTACCATTTCCTTTACTCTACTCAGCTGACTGTCTCTGCTTCTCACAGTTGTCTCACATGTGTCCTCTGATAAGTTTTCTTTAAAACCTAAAGGAAAGTACTTTGAATCTTTTGAGCTTTCTCTCTGTTTTCTCATAGTCAGTTCTTGGAGCTGTAGGTTTTTTTGGAGCTTCTTGAATGCCAGATCTATTGCCTCAACTCAGTAAGTGACCTGTGCTCCACCTGGATTTTCTTTGTATGTTATGTTTGACACATTGAAAATTCTTTTAAAGGTGGAGGAACTGAACCCAGGGCTTTGTGCATGCTACTACCTGCAAGCCACACTCCCAGATCACATGGACTTGAGTCGAGAAGTAGTTGGGGCAATTATACAGCATACTCTTGTCTCTTTTCTCCTTCTCTAGGACCATTGTCCTTTACGTCTAGTGTATAATCTTTGTATTGTTTAATCATCATCATCATCTTATTTATCATCATCATCATCATAATTATTCCTATTATTATTATTATCATTATCATTGGTTATTAGATAAGTTTTTTTATCTGGTCCATGTTACTTCCCTTGAGTTCATTCTTTTTTAGTAGAAAAATTAAATACATATACCACCTCAGGGAACAAAACATGTTTAAGTATTATATATTTCTCTGTGTGTTTCCCCACATAGGAGAAAGCTATTTGAGCACCATCTAGTCTTATTGATTAGATACACCTGGATTGAATGTAACCATACCTTTAATAACTTAGTTAATAATACTATATTACTGGGCATTCAGAGGATTTCTTTTTTTTCTGTCATATGATTTTGCATTAAAAATTCTTGGAGCTGAATATTTGCATGTAATATTCATTCCAGCGTACTGTAGCATCACATAGCTTCAGACTCAAAATAATGTTTAGGATTATGATATATAACTTGTATACACATGCTTGTCTATAATCGATTCCAGAAAGGGGTTAGCAATTGCATCCACACGAGGTAAATTTTTAAGTGGCTGTTCCTTATTCTTCATAAATCCACCAGACAAGTATCTTTTAAGCATGACTTTTGTTAGGTAAAATCTTCAGAAGAGCCTCTCCACTGACACAAAATAACTCCAATTAAAACAGATTAGGCCAAATCAAAAATGCCCACATTTAATGAATACGGTGCTCCTGGGTGGACCAGGACACCATGGCAGGGAGAGGAGCCCATGCAAACCCTGGAGACCATGTGTTCCTGGCAAGCCTAAATAGCTGTGGGAGTGGTCCTGACCCTCCCTGGGGAGGGATCAGCGCTTAGCAGGCTGGGAGTTAGAGTCCAGACCAAAGCAACTCTCAGGCCAGAGCCTGGGGTGACACTTCCAATCATTCCAGACTTCTTGGATATAGGGGTGTCAGAGGGATGGGTAGGGTCTCACTTTCAATCAAATAACTTTTTTTATGCTGAGGTATACTTGTTTTAAAACACTTTTGTATCTTTTGTTGTTGTTCTTCTAAACACTCAAAATTGATTCTGGTATATTCTTCCAAAGAAGGATGAATGTCAGCTCCTTTGAATCTTAGATGATGGATAATACCTCTGTCAACAGAATCCCCACCTTTAAGAAACTGTTGTAGGGCTGAATCACTCTTACTGACACAACCACAGAGTTCTATATTCTGACTCTTTGTCCTCTCCCCAACTTACCCTTACTTCTTCCTTTTGTCCATGCCCCTCTTCCTCCAATCTGCTTATATACTCATATTCCTTAATTTAGACCATTTGAGAACTACTTCTGATGTTAGAAGTACATGTGTGTTCTTAGGAGGAAGCTTCAGCCTCTCAAGCACGAGTTTCTCTTCCTCTTTAGAGGTTCTAGTGCCATCGTTGGAGACCCACTCTCATTCGCTCATCATCTGCCTCCCCTTCCAAGAACCACTGATGTAAACAGTGAATATGGGGATGGAATCGCCATGTATAAACTTAAAAGATTTCTTTTGTTTAATTTGTGTGAGTGTTTTACTTTCATGTATGTCCATCCACCACATGTGTTCCTTGTGCCCAAGAAGGTTAGAAGGAGATATTTGGATCCCCTAGAACTGTAGCTATGGATGGCTGTGAGCTTCTTGGTGGGTGTAGGTGCTGGGAATCAAACTTGGGACCTTTGCAAGAGCAACACATGCTCTTAACCACTGAGCAACCTCTTCAGCCCCAACATACAAACTTTTAAGGTCACATCAAACCATAGCATGTAGCCAGTCTCTATATTATGAGATTGTAATTTTATGCTCATTAAACATTATCCTCTGGCCCATTCTTCCCTCTATTTGTCTGGTAACACTGGTATGCGACCAGCTTCTTTCCCTTAGCAAAATGTCACTAAGGTGCACCTTTATTGTTGCCTATGTCAGGGCTTATTTCCTTTTTAAGCCATAATGATATCCCATTGTATATAGCAACCAGTTTATTTATACATTTATATGTGTGTATCCATTACTGGACACTTGGGTTTTTCTACCCCTGGGCCATTCTAGCTATGCTATATGAACATGGGTATGTGATTAGCTCCTAAAGGTCCCATGTTAATTACTTTGGAAATGTGTTCAAAAGTGGGATTGCTGGCTCATAGTTTGAGTTTTCTGAGCTTCTTCCATGTTGCTTCTGTGTTGACTGCAGCATTTTACAGTCCTATGACCTTCGTTCAAGGGCTCTAATCTTTCACTTCTTTCTTCTCATGACCCCTTGTTATAGTTTTTCTTTGAAACTTCTTAGTAGCCAGTGCCGTGGAGTTTGCATTTGGCTGTTTTCTGTTCACCTACACACATCCTTGAAGGAAGTAGTTGCTCTATTCCTCCGCCCATCCTTTAGCACAGTGTTTGTTCTTGAGCTAAGAAAAGAACTTTCCCTGACAGATCATCTGTGTTCCATTTGCTTTCCTCAAGTGGGCTGGTTATCCTTATTTGAGTGGTTTCTATGCTGTGAGCCATAATTTCTAACAAACACGACATTCTATTACCATGAACCCTTGTGCTCCCCCACCCACAATGGCTTTCCATGATACCACTTTGGATTTCTCCACTGACACTTGACCTCATGTGTGGTTCTAAACTATTTTGATTTTGGGTATTGTTCTTTGCATTTCATTTTTTAAAAAATTAATCAATTATAGGTATTTGTTAAGTGTTAGCCCCATGGAGCTTGCTAAGAAAACAGTTCTTTTCTTCTGATTTCCCTGTTGTCCCAATGTGTGTTAGGTCTTTGTTTCAGTTGAGTCAGTGTTTATACCTATCTATTGTCATGCTGGGGATTGCATTTGAGGCTTTAAACCCGTGGACTGGCACACGTGAGGTAAGTACTGTATGGCTCAGCCTGTCTCCAGTCCTTCGTGAGTGGGTCCTCCTTGCTATCATTCAGTCCCCAAAAAACTTCTGTGTCTGTTTTAAGTTCATCATCTTCTTCATGATGGCTTAGTTTTCTTTGTATTAACTCTTCATTTAATACCAAGCTGTTTTAGTATTATAAACTCATTTGCAGTATATCCAGATGGACAACTGGTCTACCAAGGATACCTTCTCAGTCCCTGTGTGTGTCACCCAAGGATTGCTCTTCACAGTTAATTTCCTTTGGGTTTCTCTGTGTTAGCATTTACTGTCCTAGTTGTCACCTCCCTTTTCTTCCCTTTCCTTTTTGTCACATCTGTTAATTACTTCCCTCATCATTGTCCCTTTGTCTTCTTGCATGTAGGGATCTTATTCAATAGTCCAAAGGCACTTGGATTCCCACCTATTGGTTTATGAGTTCTCCTCCCCCTTTTCTGAGGTCTGTCAATATTTCTAGTTAAATTTAATGTTGCCGTTGTGGCTTTTCCAGTGCTAGGCTCCAATTCCACTTCTGCACACATGTTCAACATGCACTTGTCCTCTACTGCTCAGCTGTAGCCTGTTTAGCTCTTCTAGGACTTTTAAACCTCTATGTTAATGTGATCCTATCAAAGCTCATTGAGATTGGTAGCTTCTTATGGACATTTTCACTCTACAAAAAGAACTTTCCATTTTAGGGACTGTTTTGAGGTCTTCCCCCCTCCCCCACCTTCTTTCTTTCTTGAACCTAGGGTCATGTATGTGCTAGCCACGTATTCTGACTCTGATCTGTACTCCAGGAAGTACAGATCCTCCACTTACCACCTTTTATCTTCAGATAGGGTCTCCTTAAGTTGCCCTGGCTACTCTTTAACTTGTAGCCCTCCTGTTCTAGCTTGCATTCCTTTACTCCCTTATTCTTCTGATTTATCTCTTAGGGTTTCTACTCTAGTTCTCTATTCCTTTGCTCTGTTCTCCCACTTTATCTGAAAATTCTGGCCAGCTTTCTTAAGTTCACATTCTAATCCTTTTAAATTTGGAATTATTGCTTTTAAAGCATCCTGTTATTGTTCCAGTGACCGCAGCATCTCTTTCTGGAACTTACTGTTGTTAAGTCTTTTCTTTCTGACCAGAGATTCTGGAGGACAAGCCTATCTGCTTCAGGCTTCAGGGGAGGGAAGTCTGGTGGCAGATGATGTCTTGTTCTGGTGGAGGGACAGATGGGGACAGACATTAAGAAAGACAAGCTGGCTTGCCTGTGTCTCATCTCCTTGATGCTCTAGGTCTTGGGTCCAGAATTTTCTACAGAGTTTCTGCCAGACTGTCAAGCATGTTGCTGAACAATACACAGATATTAAGTCTGATTTGTTCCCTATTTTATCTCAAGTGTGTAACAGTTTTCTGAAAGTTGGGGCATAATTTTATATTTTCTTGATTTCAGCAATGATGATGATAATTTTTTTCATGTAAAAATTTTTATACAGAATCTCATGTAACCCAGGCTAATACCAAACTTGCCATGTAGCTGAGAACGACCTTGAACTTCTGATCCTCATGTCTCTACCTCCTGAGCTCAGGATTATAGGCATGTACTGTCATTTACAGCTTTCTTCCTGCTAGGATTTTGTTCACCTATCCTGTGTTGGGGTTAGTATTTAAATGTAGGTTTTCCCGTCTCAAAGATCTGGTTTGCCTTCTCTTCACTGATTGCTTTCTGTTTTCTGTTTCCTTTACTGCCTTCGTTTCAGTTCACAGTCCAGACTTAACCTTTCTTTGTCCCTTTGGTTAATGCTAACTCTTTTCTGACCTTGTGTCCTAGCGTGGTGACATGCACTGTGTTCAGAAATGTACTGCAGTGTCCTCAGCCATCTTACAAACATGAACTAGAAGTTTCTCCTCTAAGACATATACTTACTGCTTAAGTAAATATTGGCTCTAATTCTGGAATTTCTTTACTTAAACTCTGTCTTATGGGCTTAGTGCATTTGAAAGTCTCTCTGTTGCTTGTCTTTGGAGAGAGCCAGTATCTATTTTCTTCTTTTCTCCCCCTCACCCTTTCTTTGCTGCAGATCTACCCTGTGATTTTTCAAGAGACTTGCATGAGTCACTCCTTGACCAAAATCCAGTACAAGGAAAAAGGTTAGGCTTGGAGTAGATTAATTTGCCAATTAGAGGTTTATCTTCTTGTGAGGCCTGGGGAGGGAGCCAGCTCCAGTTGAAACAGTCAGATGGAAGTTTGCTTCCAACCAGAGTTTTTCTTTTAGGTCTTTGGTGTGGCATTCACTAATTAGCATAGCCATTGTCATCTGGCATGGTTGGCCCCCTCAGCAGCCAGCTTAGTGGCATTCTTCTCTCACAGTTTTCTGGTGAAATCTTCATAGCCTATGTAAAACAGGAGTAAGGTAGCCAGAACTGACTTGCTTAGTTGGCTTCTGGAGTCAGAGGCTCTCTTGAAAGAGTTAGTGGGTTTCAAATGCGCCCCAGCTCTCCCAGGTCTAGCACCCTCCCACTGCCGAACACACTTCCAGGTTTGCTAGATTCTCGTTTGCTTATTTTCTGTATGTGCACTTGGAACTTGCAGTTTCTTGTGAACAGGGTGTGGTGCCTTAGCTCATCGTGGACCATCCACGTCTATTCTCTCCAGCACGTGTTTGTGGAGGTGTAGGCAATGGTTTCTGAGGTTTCTAGGACTGATCCCTAAAGTTTCTGCCATCATCAGTCCTTCTGGTAATCTATCGCAAGAGATGAACCCGTGTGTATTACTTATCGGAAAATTTTAGTTTCCCCCTAAAATGATATACTTAATTGCTCATGATCCTTGATACTCCATTTCAATTTGTATATTTTTTCTATTCCTTGGATGAGAGTCTAGATACAGTTTTCCACTTTGCTTTCTTATACCATAAGTAGCTTCCTTTTCATTCCTTACTGTTTATATTCATATTCCCTTTGTAAATTAAAAAAAATTACTTTATGTTTGTGATGCATAGGTGAATATGTGTTCGTGTGTGTGTGTGTGTGTGTGTGTGTGTGTGTGTGACTTGTATTTGCATGCATGCCATAGCCAGAGGGTAACTTGCTGTGTTGGCTCCTGGAGGCCAGATGTCTTTCTCAATGGCTTAACACCTCATTTCTTTATAGGTGGAGTTTTCATGAGACAGTGGCCACTCCCAAATAATCATTCAGAAACTTAATATTAATTGTAAATGCTCAGTCAGTAGTTCAGGCGTATTACTAAGTAGCTCTTAAAACTTAAATTAATCCATTTCTATTAATCTATATATTGCCATGTGGCTTGTGGCTTTACCTGTTCTCCAGCATGTTTTTCTCCCTCTGCATCTCCTGGCATCTCTAGACTCTGCCCTTCTTCTATCAAGCATTCTCAGTTTAGTTCTCCTGCCTAACTTTATCCTGTTCAGCTATTGGCCATTCATCTTCTTTATTAAACCAATCACAACGACATCTTTTCACACAGTATAAAGGAATAGTCCTCATTTCTTCAGATGAGGAGCTCAACCCTTTACCTAGACTGTTTGAAGAGTAAACCCAGAGAACCTCCCATCTCTTCTTCCCCAGAACTGGGATCATAGGATTCTTCCCCCCCTCCTCTCTCTATATATTTGTATACGTATGCGTACATGTGCCGATGCCTGTGGAACCAGAGGATAATCTTGGGTGTCATCCTGAGGAATAATGTCTACCTCCTCGGAGACAGAGCTGACACAGGGTCTCTCATTGATCCATTAGTCACTGATTAAGCTGGACAGTCTGTGAACCCCAGAGACTCTCCTGTCTGCACCTCCCCAGTCCCGGGCCCACAGACACATGCTACCACACCTAGAGTTTTGTGTGGATTCTGGGGCTCAAACTCGTGTCCTCATACCTGCAAGGCAACCACTTTACCGAATGAGCTACCTGCCCAGTCCACCAGTACTCTTTCAGTTGGAGGGTTGGCCTGTAGAAAGAACCTGGGCCCTGGCATCAGGCCGGTCCCACTCCAGGTCTTAGAGCTCTCCTGGCTTTGTGACTGTGACTGGGTCATGTGACCTTTTTGAAGTCTTAGAAGTCTCGTGACATGAGCTAACTGCATCTAACTGAGACCATGCGGAATGACCGTTACTGAGCTTGGTGTGCAGAGGGCTTTCCTTGACTCCTGGCCCCCCTCTCTTTTCTCTTGTTGTTAGTAATGATGACATATGACAGCTTGGTTTTGGGGGTGGGGGGTTATCCTTTTATTGTTATAGACAAGGTGCTGTGTTCCCCTCTGGGCAGTCTTTGTACTGTGGCAACTGAAGTTACCTTGAGCTAAAACGAAATGGACTAGATTATACAGTATGACTTTTCTAGAATAGAATCCCACTTACTGGCTTTTTGTTGTTATCATCATGCTCTTTTTGTCTTCATTTATGAATATGGAAAGATGATATGAATTATAAATGCACAAGGAAAATAGAGAAATAAAAGTAGGGGTGAGCACAAGGTCATGTGTTGCCATGGGTCCTATAATTTTCCTAGGGTAGAACCCACACTCTAGAAGCTGTTGTAAAAAAAGCCATTGCCCCTTCCCCTGGGCCTTTCATTTAAATTATCAATGTCCTTCTCTTCCGCCTAAGAGTAGAGCTGAGGAAGATATCAGCATTGGCTCAGGATAGCTGTGGCATCCCATGTTGACGCTGGTCCAGGACAGCTTTCGAAGCTTGCTTGCTGTGCTTTGGTTCATAAAGCGATTGTCCTTCATTTAGAATCAGTAAAAGCTGGTATGAGTCAAACTGTGGTGTGAAGGCATAATACTTATGCAAGAATAAAAATGAAAACTTGCAGGCCATGGGAATTGCTGTGTGACCGGGGCATTTCTACAGAGGCTCAGCAGCCTGGAGCCAGTAGCACAGCACACTGTGGGATCAAAGGACTGGGATTAACTGTCCAGCTTCTCTGTTCCCACTGCACAAGGCTCAGATCGTTTGACCCTTGGTTTGTGACTTTTATTATTAAGGAAGCTGTCATTCTCCAAGAGCTGAACAATAGTCAGGCATCTCCTCGTATCCTGGTGAAGTTAGACAGTATGTTTGCAGCAGGGGCTGGCTCAGACCTGTGTGCTCCTGGTTTCCTTTAAGTGCTCAATGAATACATTTGTCCTCTCTTCTCCCCTTTGCCTCTCTCCTCTCCCACCCTTCCCCTTCTATCAGTTTTTTCTTTTCTCCCTTCTCCAGTGCCCTTCTCCCCTTCGCCCATCCTCCCTCTTCCTTTCCCCCATCTCTCATCTCTCTTCTCTTCTATCCTTCATCTTTTCAACACCAAGGCCTTACTATATAGCCTAGGCTAGCTTAGAACTCTTGATCCCCCTTCTTCTGCCCCGAGTGTTGAGATTAGAGGTGCGAACCATCATATGCCATCCTTGATCAATCTCTTTTGAGGGATTGCTAGGTGAGACAGAAGCTGTTGGAAGGGCAAGGTTTACTCAGAAGAAAGGGATGCTCATAACTTCTTCAGGTGAAATATTTCCCTTTATGGACTAAATTGCAATGCTCATATGACATGATCATGGAAAATATCCCTCCCCCCCACACCCATATTTTTAAGGCAGGGCCTCACTGTGTAACTTTAGGTGGCCTGGAACTCACTTTGTAGACCAGGATGGCCTTGAACTCACAAATATCTGCTTGCCTCTGCTTCTTGAGTACCGGGATTAAAGGTGTGGGGTACTACCTCTGGCCAGTCTTTGGACAGAACCAAGGTCCTAGCTTACTGCTGGAACTTCAGCATTTTTTGAGTTTCCTTAGTGAACATACAAATGAAAAAAGCGTGGGTTTTACTTTGTGGTTGTTTAGCACCCTCTCCTTGAGAAAGTCAAAGGATTTTAGGAACTCCCTCTCTCTTACCTGTAGGCAGGAAGTCTGATTTGTGGAACCCCCACCTCCCTGAGTTCCTGATCCCTTCCATCACTTACTCATGTGATAGTGGGGTACTTGATCTTAAATCTTTAAAGTATTCACTATGCTCTCTGAAGAAATGTAAATATGGAATCTCATTCCTTTCTTATGTCTTAACAACAGTGTACGAGTCTCTAGACTCCATTCTCCAAGCCTCAGGGTTGTTTTTGGCTTTGTTTCCACAAAAGGGTAGGGAGAGCTAAGGCTGAACAGTAGTCTTCCCTAACTGCTTGGCGGACCTTCTCTTCACCCTTTGTATATAGATTATCAGATCTCAAAAGTAGATTTTAAGAAAGCATTATTTAACGACAAGGTAGCTTCTCCTCTTGGAACAGTCTTCATGTGTCCCCAACTTGATGCTGTCTCCCCAGGACATCTAGCGTGAGTAGATGGCATGGGAGTCATGCCTTTCATTGGTAGATGGCATGGGAGTCATACCTTTCATTGGTAGATCTACCTCAGCAGGCCCCTATGTTCATTCAGCTGTTTTTTTTTTTTTTTTTTTTTTTTTTTTTTTTTTTTTTTTTTTTTTTTTTTTTTTTTTTTTTTTTTTTTGAGTGGAGTGACTTTTCCCTCACCTTGCCAGTGACTTTTCCCTAGCCCATGTGAGTCCTCTCCTCCTCATTCTGGGCTTCCTTATGTTTTGCAGGCTTACAGTTCCTCCTAGCATGACCGAGATCTGATCAGTCAACTCAAGCATTGTTTCCTGTGCCCGGCTCTGCAGTGCTGGGGCCTCCTCATTGCCCCAAACTACGGCACTGTCATGGCGGCTGCCTCTACTTCCGTCCCTGTAATTTCACAGCCCCAGGTAAGTGATTTGACCTGGGAGATGTTTTGTTGCTGTTGTTGTTGTTAACCATGGCTTTGTGTAACAGTCAAACTGAGTTTTAAGGAAGCATACTTTAATGAATGAAGCATACCACTCATTGTCACTTGCTGGTACTTTGACGGGGTGCTTTGGAGAGAGAGATGCTTTGTAGTTCAGGAAGCAGCTAGAACTGACCTCTGTTCACAGGGGACAGGTTTACCACACTCAGGATGAGAATGTTCAATTGACACTCCTGCCATCAAGCTCGAAACAAGACACGCCAGAAGAAGTGAATTCTGCTTCTCTTATTTCTGCCTTATTTTCCGGGGAGGGTGATACAAGTAATATTCCTCAGTTTGATCTAAGCCCTCCAAGACTTCTTCATTGTTTTTTTTTTTCCTGTAATTATTATTTTGCCTTGGCACATTCTGGGAAAACTGGAAACAAAATGGAGTTCTAGAAACTTCTGAGCAGTCGTCTCCGTAAGTGCTTTGGCTGTATATGGGGATCAGAAATTTTTCTAGGATGTTTTCTTTGTTAAGATTATGGTGTTACCTGCTGTTTTGAGTGTGCTAGTATATTAGTCTCAGCAGGCAGCATAGTGCAATGGGAGGGAAACAGACTTGGACTCATTAGGCCTTGGTTCATCTCCCTGTTCCTTGGACCGACGCCTCCTTGTCCCTCCCCAGCCTCAAACTCCACCTGTGTTATTATCCTTCACACAGTATTACAATGGAGAAAACAGTAGCTGGTATGCAAAGCACTCAAAAGTGTATAGTTTCTCATCTTCTCTCCCTTTCTTGTGACTCTTCTTTATCCTGTGTGGCTTCTCATTTATGATGCTCAATTTTAGGCAAAGGTTTAAGAAAAAAATGGGTACCTTTGAGCAAGAGGCATTTTAAATGCTTATATTTAGTACACAAAATACTGGGTTCCATTGTAACATTTTCATGTATCATTGTATTTTGCCCATTTCCCCTGATGCCTCTTCTGTCCTGCCTCTGTCCTCCCTCTTTCTGGTTTCCCCCACTCCATCCACACCCCCCTCTGTTTCCGTGCCATGCATATGGACTGTATTTGTTACTTTTTGCTGCTGTTCTAAAGCACCATGAACAAGGCAACTAAGAGAAGAAAGTGTTTATTTGGGCTTCTGTTTCCAAAGGTGTAAGAATCCATCATTGTCATGGAAACATAGCAGGCATCGCCTCTGGAGCAGCAAGCCCAGAGCTCACAGCTTGAAACATAAGCAGAAGCAGAGAATGATCTGGAAGTGACTTGAGGATTTTAACCCTTTAGGCCCACTTCCAGGGACATACATACTCCCTCCTGCAAATCCATACCTCCTGAATCTCCCAAACAGTGCTACCAGATTGGGACCAAGTGTTCAAATGCATGAGCCTATGGGGGACATTCTAACTCAAACCACCACGTGGACATAGTTTTTAACTCTAGCTTCTGTATATGAGGAAGCCGGAAGTCTTTTGTCTTTCTTCCCCCATCACCCAGTCTTGATGGCACAGGACATTGTTTTACCCATTTGTTTTCTGTCTCATTTAGAAGCCTATTATATTTTGTACATATTTAAAATAAGGACATCTGGGGTTTTTTGTTTGTTTGTTTGTTTGTTGTTGTTGTTGTTGTTTTTAAGAGAGTTGAGAAAGAAGGACGGGTTATTCTTCATTGCCTGTAGATCAGCAGTTCTCAACCTGTGGGTCGTGACCCTTAAGGGGAGTTAAATAACCTTTTCACAGGGATCTACTAAGACCATCAGAAAGCATAGATATTTACATTATGATTCGTAACAGTAGCACAATTACAGTTGTAATGTAGCAATGAAAATAATTTTATGGTTGGGGGGTTATCACAACATGAGAAAGTATATTAAGGGGTCACAGCATTAGGAAGGTGAACAAATCTTTCTTGGAGGAATATCTTTGGATTGCCAACCCCCAAATAGCAACCCAGAGACTTATTTTTAATTATGAAAGCTCAGTCTTAGCTTAGGCTTGGCCTACTAGCTCTTATAACTTAAATTAACCTGCTTCTTTTAACCTACATTTTACCATGTGGCTTTTTTATCTTTTGTTTTTTGTATGTCCGACTCCCTCAGTGTCTTGTTGGTGTCTCCACCTTTCTTCCCAGAGTTCTCTCTGTCCCTGGAAGTCCTGCCTACTTCTTCCTGCCTGTTATTGACCATGCAGCTCTTTACTAAACCAATCAGAAGGCTCCTCGGCAAAGACACGCTTCACAGTATAAACAGTATAAACAGATACTCTACCACAGGAAGGTTGAGAACTACTGCTACTGATTAACTGGGGGTTTCCCACCATGGATAAGTCCTTGTTGTCCTTTGACCTTTTCAGGAGTGTTTTGGGGGATGTTCGATGCTTGCTGTCATCTCCATCACGCCGTTTCTCTTTTGCTAGCTGGGTCCATCAAGGTTTCAACATTTGACTACTTGGGCATCTTGCTTCTTTTAACCCCTGTGGATCTTTGGCACCATAGGGACTTAGAGAATGGATCAAGAGGTTGAGTTTGTTTTACTTTAGGGTTACCATTTCAAAGCCTGAGGCAGCTGTTCCTGAGAGCGAGTTAGGTCCTAGCATGGGCTTTCCTGACCAGACATTTCAGCATCTCTCACTGTCGTGTGTCAGCTTTTCCAATAACACTGGCTTACCCACCGTGCTCCCTGTTCCGTAAACTACTATGGTTTGGTGCGTAATATAAATGCTTTCAAGTGACTCATTCCATCAAAATGTCCAGTACTCTCCAAAGTAGAAGGGGATCCTATTTAATATAAACACTGAGGGAAAAAAGATACTCTTAAAACTTTCCGGGGCGGGGGGGGGGGGCTTAAATTGGCATAGCTACTTAAGTGGGCGGGTATTAATCAGTATTAGTCGGTATTAATAAATACTGATGAGGCAGTATTTGTTGAATACCTTTGCAGTCATTCTGCTGTCTAAACACATAAGACCAAGGGAAAGTGTAAAAAGATAATCGTACCACGAACTTCCAAGTTCCTGATAGTCAGCTGTGGTTATTAATGAAGTTAGGTGTATGGGTATGATCTGAAGGGCACACAGCAGTTAAAACAGGCATTTCAGCATGCCTCTGTTGTCATCAGACACCTTATAAAAGGAAAAGAAAGAAAGAAAGAAAGACATAGAGTAATCCTCACAGGAAGAGATCATTAAAACTATAAAACAAGACCATGTGTTTTTTAAGGACTAACATATGGCTCATAAACAGAACTGCAGAGGGGAAAGCCAGCACATACATTTTCAATAGAATTCTGTTGCCCCCCCCAGAGGGCCCAAATTGGATCTGGGGAGATGATAAATCCCTCCAAAGCTTAAGCCTACCCTAAAGAACCGTATTTTGTAGCGTGTGACTTCCTTCGTTAGGGAGAATTTAAATTTAATTAAAGTTTTCTCCTTGAGGATCATTATTAAAAAAATAAACAAAAATGCCATGAAACACCGCTTTTCGGAAGCATGCACACGGGCCCTGTAGCCACACTGCTTGAGCTCAGATCCTCGAGAGCCTGAGGGCGTGTGTTTACCCTCTCACTGCCTCCATGCCCAGCTTGCAGAAGAAACAGAGCAGTAAAGAAGCCAGCCTTCTGGCATTGTTCGGAAAGTGTCATGTGCAGTTATGCATTCGGCTCAGAACAATGGCTGGTGCATATTGTCCATGCACATTGGCATGCATTGTCGTTACTGTTCCACCACTGGACAGGCCTCTATGTGCAAGAGTCAATGAGATAAATAAGGTTGTTGCCTTCCTCGAGTTGAGAAACGCGGTAGAAGATGGGCAGATAAGGAAACCACAAGTTAAAATGCTGGGTCACAATTACAGTGGCCCAGAAGTATGGCTATTCTTAGAATTAGCACTTTGGCTTCTTGCAGGAAGACCCCAGACAAGGAGCCCATGCATGGCTATGAGCTCTTTTGACAGGGGAGAAGAAAGAGCGTGTGCAAATGCCTGGTGGGCTATGGTGAGGAGAGCCACAGCCTTGGGATTAGTTCAGAGTGAGCACAGTGAGGTGGGGCAAGGGGCTGTCCCCAGAGGCTCCTCCACCGGACCACAGATCTGACTGTTGGACTTTGAAGAATTCTGTGAAGGGCTCGGTACCTAACTTAGTACTCAAGAGTGTATATTGTTCTCTCAGAGGACCCGAGTTTGATTCCCAGCACTGCACCCATACTAGGGGTTCATAGGTCTGAGACTCTGACTTCAGAGGACCCAGTGTTCTCTTTTGGCCTCTGAGAGCATGTACTCGTGTGTGTACATAAGCACACACACACACACACACACACACACACATAAAGGTAAAATAAATCTTTTTTAAAAACCAAACCAAACCCAGCATTTGGTGAGCTGGTTGAAATCAGCCATGGTGTTGTATTTAAACTGCAGAAGTTGACAAAGTCTTAGTATTAGAGGGTTTACAGGATTTTGAAAGCCATATTAAGGAAATGAACAAACTCTTAATGAAGCCTGTGGTGGTAGAGTGCTTGGAGTCTTAGACCTTTGGTTGAACCCTGTCTTGACAATGTTCTTGACAAATTCTGTAGCAATGCCAACCACAGTAGGCAAGTCCCATTCTCAGCCCATACTGGCATACTGGTCATAGCAATGGTCTTTTGTATTTGGGAACTAATACATTTGTGAGGAGTTAGCTGCAAGCTGGGATGATTAGATCACGGAGCAAGGTGGTTTATTTTTCAGGAGAGATACAGACCTTTGGACCCCTGGCTCTAGGAGTCTGGCTCTAGGTCATAATGAGCTTCCTGATTATAGGCTGATTCTTCCTCCGGGCTTTGCAGCCAGGATCTCCTTCAAGACGGGCTTGCCTGTGCATCTCAGCCCGTACTGATGGCCGCTCCCTATTAGCTGTTGTCTCCTGGTGCAGAGAAGGCTTGAATTATGTGAAGGCAGCCTCTCTTTAGGTGGCACATAACGAGCAGCTCTGACAGAGCCACCACCTTACCCTGACATTATCCAGCCCACGAACTGCTCCTGCAAAGGGAACTGACCATCCAGTGTGAGGATAAACTCACATTCAAGTGGGAAGGCCTGAGAATCCCTTTCCAAGACAAAGGCAAGAAGTGGAAGAACAAGAAAAGAATGTGGGGTTTTTTTTGTTTGCTTTTCTATTCATCTGGGAACAAAGAACATTTCTCCAGCGAAGGCTGCCTAACACCAGACATAAACTAATTAATATGGACAAATAGCCGGCGATTGTTTCAAATAACAATAGGGAAGAAAGCGCTCATTGTCACTCCCGATGTCTTCGCTGCTGTTTAGTCAGCCAGGCATCGGCCTTGTGCTTTGCAGTGAGACAAGTTTGTGTTCTCTGCTTGGCTACTGCCTGGTCTCCAAGATGCAGGCTTGTTTTCTTGTGCTGGGCCTGCAGCACCCAGCCCTGATGTCACTAAGGTGAGTCCCAGGATAATTGGGACAGACAGCCACAGGAAGTCGCCTCCACTGATTTATAGCTACCCTAGTCCGGAGTTGGTAAGAAGCTTCCATACCCACGGAAACCTGAGGATGCGTTTTGTAGACAGGGATCACTGAGATTGGTGATGTGTTCCTCCTGTCTTGTGGATGCTGAGGGGGTGGGGTAGTTGCCGTGTTCTGTTTCTAGAACTCAGCTAAACATTTATTTCATTGTGGTTGATGAGGTTCCGGGGAGTCGAATAGTAATTTGGATTTCAATGTTAATGGAAGGGTCCGTAGCTCAATACCAGAGTATGTCATTTGGTGATAGGGGTGTCTGAGATCGTAGAAGGTGCTTGGCTGCCATCCCTGGGATTCCAGTAAAGAAGGGACCTTTGCCTTCAGTGTTGTGGATGCTGTTCCCTTCTGCCTCTCGAGTGTAAAACGGCATTTGTGTTCACGCTAGTGACCGAGAGAGAGTTTGATCCCCTTAAGTGATTTTGTTTTCATTAAAGGTAGATGTTTGTGATGGTTTCCAGTGCCTTTGAGTTTTCCTCTGATGTTTTGAACTGTTTTAAAGCCTTTGTATTTTCAAAGTCTATGTCTTAGAAGCTTTTACTTGGAGTTGGATGAAAGCAACTGAGTTCTGCATTCCAACTCTGGATATGTTACTCTGAGTTTGAAGACTCTCTCTCTCTCTCTCTCTCTCTCTCTCTCTCTCTCTCTCTCTCTCCACTTCTTCCTCCCTCCCTCCTTTCTTCCCTCCATCTGCCGTGTGTGTGTGTGTGTGTGTATGTGTTGTTGTTGTTGTTTTTGTAGAAGCCCGTATTAAGAGGTTTCAACATTCTCAAGAATGATCACAAGCCCCTGCTACAATCTAGAGTCACCAGTTACCAAAGTTCAGCCCATTGGCTTCACATGTGGGAAGATGAGACACTTTAAGTCCACAGCTTTGCTCCATCCCTTATCTGTCTGCATATCTCACTATTCATCTGCCAGATATAACTTGTTTATATAACCGCAATTCCATTATCACACCTAAGAACTGAAAGCAGCTGCTGACATCATATTGTGCTCAATCGTGTTGTCATGGAAGGTCGGCAGACAGAGTCATTCGCTCTTCTGTTACTAATCCATCCCATGAGCTCTCATCATTTAAAAAGACAGTTTCCTTTCCTCTTTCCTCTCTGAAGGAGATGGAAATTATAACGAGACTTTCACCAACCAAGATTACAGAAATGAAATGCTCACTTTAGTGTTCCATGGAAGGAAGTTAAGGCAATAGTTAAAATTTGATTGCCAAGGAGTCAGGCATGATTTTTATTAGGCAAAAGTATGAATAATTAATAGTTGTATGAAATATTATTTTACTATGAATCATTCATTGCAGTATGATGTTCCCTGGGCCACACAGTGAAGCCATAGTGTGATCTGGCTTTACATACATGGACCTGAGAAACAGAAAGGGTTCATAGGCTTAGATCCATATAGACCTTGCAAGTCTGAGCTGTTATATACAGTGCCAAGAGGCCTTTCACTATAGGTTTTTCTTTCAGCTTTGTTTTTCATGTTGTAGAATTAAAACAACATGTGCCGTACTTGAAAGTGTAGATGGGAAGACAGGGGCTGGGTGCTTTGTGGAGTCTTGAATAGCTACCAGGCAGATGCTAGCTCTCACCATGTCCCCATGGTGGCTGTGAGAGTTCCTTATAGGAAGCAAGTGGCGGCTGCATAACGGTTTGTGTGTGATGTGCATCTGTCTTATGCCAGGAGACCCATCAGAGGAAAGCACGTTAGATAAACACTCTGTGGAAAACTCCCACGTGCTGCCAGGAATAAATGCACATGCAGATAAACACTGAGATTTCTGACTTCTTCCATCTTGATCTGTGCTCCGATTAGAAGGCAAATTTCTTCTTATATTGCTATTTAAATTCATTTATGCCCCTTCTGTGTTTATAAACTCAGCAAGTTTGCAAGGGTATCTTATTTTGGACTCTGAGAGTGCGTTTTCAATTTTTTCTTTCCTAAGATAAAAATCATATGGGGGGTGGTGGGGAGCCTAGGGCAAACCACAGAAGATACCTATGGAGTTTGTTTATTTATATTTCTAATATGCCCTTGTAATTGGTTCAGTCTGCAATGGTTGGTAAAGCTACTTCTTTGTCCCTACAGGGCCGGTGGCTTTCTCTCTTGCACCCACCCTGGTGCATGTCATTTTTACGCCTCGGTTCTCCCGACACTCGGACTTCTGTTGCAGAGTCAGCAGAGATGGCAGAGTGTCACAGCGTCCTATTTTTACCATAATCACAGGGTCCAGGGGCTCCATCTTTTGAGCTCTGGATCGTGCTGTAATGAGCCTGTCATTAAAGAAATGAGCCTGAATTTGCTGGGTGATGACCCTGCCATACCATAGTTGCAGAGTGTCACTTAAGCACGGCCCTGGGGTAATTCGCAGTTGTAGGCAGGCTGAAGCCTGTGGAGAAGGGAAAGGTGTGTTTCTTCTCTGCGTTCCTTAGTGAGAACTGGGACTGTGGTGCCCCCTCGTTTCTGAAGCCTGGGTTGGCCATGGAGCAACTTTCAGTGATGCATTCGGCTTCCAGTAGAGCCGTAAGACCCAGCAGCTAGAAGGACGGGGTGTGTGCTTGTGGGTGAACAAGGGCTCTGTAACCTCAGAGTTGGAATGTCCAGAGGATGATCTCCACACACCAACGTCAGGTCAGCCTGCAGCAGTCAACAAACAGGGATTTCAGAGTCTAGATTCAAGCCCAGATAGGAGATTGTTCACTGAATTCATGCATGAGCCCCAGCTCTAAGCACTTTGCTCCAGAATTCTGCTTGGCATGACCCTAACTATGGTTGGTAAGTCAATAAAGCCAACCAGGAGAATTGCCATTCCATGGCTTAGTGGCACAGGTCATAGTTCAGGGCTAAAGCTAGAGGGATGAGTTGAGTTGTGTAGAGATGACGTGGCCAGGTGATCCCACCTCTGTGAGTCATGGCCACATGGAGGGACTCACCTGCAACATCACATTGTCATGAGGAGCCTGGAGCCCTAAGGCACCACTGAGCCTGCGTGTGGGAATTCACCTCCCTGGCAGTGAGGAAGAAGGTAAGGCAAGCAGAGATGAGAGGGCGTGCCCCTGATGTGAGGACCACAGTCAGCAGACACACTGGACAGTATGTATTTAATTAGAATTAAAAACAACTGTTTTGTCGGACAAGCTTTCCCACCACAGCCCAACATAGCCTTGAACTTGTGGTAATTTACCTACCCACTCCTCTTTTGTTCTTTCTTCATTCTGAGACAGGGTTTCTTTGTGTAGCCATCTTGGCTGTCCTAGAACCCACTTTGCAGACCAGGCTGACCCTGAACTCACAGAGATCTGCCTGCCACTGTTTCCCAAGTGCTGGGATTAAAGTCACGAGCCACCACCGCCCAGCTTTACCCCATCCTCTTGTGTGCTGGGATAACAGATTTACGCCATACTACCTGGCTAAACTGGATTTTTTTTCTTTTCTTTTTAAATTAATTACATTTGACCTCAGTGGTGGCATATGCCTTTAATCTCAACACTCAGAAGGTAGAGACAGGCAAATCTCTGTGAGTTCAAGGCCAGCTCAGTATGTCTACATACAGAGTTTCAGGCCAGCTAGGGTTACACAGTGAAACCTTGTCTCAAAAACAACTAAAAATATATGTCACTTTAGTTATTCATCTTGTGCTCCCCGTGTGTGTGTGTGTGTGTGTGTGTGCACTTGCGTGTGTGCAAGCATGTGTGTACTCACGTGTGCACTCATGCATACACATGCCATGGCGCATATGTGGGGGTCAGAGGACAACTTGCTAGATTCTGTCATCTCTATCCTCTAGGTAGTTTTGCCAAGGTAGGACCTAGGGACTGAACTCTGGTAGTGAGGCTTGACTACATATTCCACTGTCTGCTGAGCTAGTTCACCAGCCCCAGAACTCTTATAAGTACCTTTGGCCCAAGTTTTCTCTTAAAGTTATTAAAATTTTCTCTTGATATGTGAAATCGGAAAAGCGGCTTTTTATTGAATACTGTATGACTTAATTCTTAGTCTACTCATAGCAAAAGCAGTTTCCCGGAGCAGTTTTTCCCATAAGGAAATGACAAGAGAAAGTGGTAGGTGAGTGTTAAAAAAAAAAAAAAAGATTAAGTGTTTGCTGCTTATGTTTTAAAACTGAAACAGAATAAGTTGTAAGTAGAATATGTTTCTTAATGCGCACTGAATACGTAGTTTTGCCTATCCATTCAGTTAAGACTTCATTTCATATCCTGTCTGTGGTCCATGAAGGCTCAGTCCCTGTGGGTTTTGGTTTTTGTGTCAGCAGAACAGATGTCATAGAAATGAGTACCTGATGCTCAGGTTGAGCATGGTGGTGCACGCCTTTAAATCCCAGGACTCAGGAGGCAGAGGCAGGTAGGTCGTTCTGTGGGGCTAAGGGGGCCAATCTGGTCTGTATAAGGATTTGCAGGCTAGCCAAAATTGCATAGTGAGTCCCCATCCCCATCCCCCTTCCTTAAAAAGGTAACTTTTTCTTCTCCAGTTTTAGATGAAGAAATTACACTCTGTTCTGCTCATGCACACATGTGCTGGCGGAGGTCAGGGGTTCTATGTTATTTTTTGAGACAGGGTCTCTTATTACATTTGGAGGCCCCGAATCAGCCGGAGTAGCTGATTAGCAAGCCCCAGGGCCCTTCCTGTCTGCCGCCCCCAGCACTGGAATTCCAGGTGTAGTCCACATGGAGCTGCACATGGTTGCTGGTGGTCTGAACCTAGTCCTCATGCTTCCCTGGCAAGCACATTCCATCTTTAGCCACGATGTCCCCATCCCCACCTCCTTCTTTTAATGGCTTAGACGGAATCATTTCTGCGATGACATATTTTAAACGATGGTGAAACATGCCTGTGTGTATCCATTATTTTGCTTTGTAAAAGCTTAACATTTTGATGCAATTTCCCAGTCTTCTGTGTTCTAATAAATAAAGGAAATGAATACTTACCATCCAGCAAGGTCATTGAAGTCCTTTCCACTCTTTTCCCAATGCTGTTAATTTTTTCATCCAGATCAGAAGTTGACTATTATTATTCTCTCTGCATGTATTTGAGGGCGTTCAGTTCTGTGAGAAAATATGAATAATTATAATCAATTTCTACAATTTTTAAATGCAAGAATGATATACCACATGTTTACCTGTGCAAATTGCCTTCATGGTTAGTGTACGTGAACTGGCTTTATTTCGTTTCTTTTTAGTAGTTTCTTGTGTATATTGTAATTCATTCCTCCTCTGGTGGTTCAGTATTTAGGTTGCTTCTTCATTTTAAATTATGCAATATTGCCTCTCCTTAGGCACGTTTGTGACCCTCCCCACCCCCTCCAGAGTCCAGTGTCTGAATATGTGAATTTGAGTCATTTTTGTGAGACCATTTTTCAAAGCCGTTGTACTGAGTTTCCATTCTCTGGCATCGTATGACTGCCCTTGCTGGCAGTGACATTTTCAGAAGCGTTAATTGTGCTGTGTTGGAAACAATTGGCCCTTTCTGTCCATGCTGCTCAGCCTTATCTGGTTCCTTCTGAGGAGAATGTTCATGTGGCTCTCGGCTGCTTTGACTTTCTCCTGGGGATTGTCTGTCCATGGCTTTGAACATGTTTCTTTCTGTTGGATCCTTTAGTTTTTCTCTTTTTGATTGGTAAGAATTTTTTATCCTCACTGTAAGGAGAATCATATAAGTAAATTGCCAAATTTTATACAAACGTTTTTCCTCCCCTTTCATTATAAGTTTTTTTTTTTCATCACTGAAGTCTTACTATTTTTGATTAACTAAATTTGGTCAATATTTTGGTTTAATTTAGAAAAAAATCTTCCCACTATTCACAGGTTATAAATACATTTTTAAATTTTCTTTCAATTTTTTCACATTACTATATATTATATATAATAACATATAAAATATAATATATAATAGGTACAGCACAATAATACTTAATACAATAATATGTATTATATAATAATGTAATATGTATTATATATATATAATGCCTCAAATGGCATTCTGTATATGATAGTGACTTATACAGCCTGATGTGAGTTTCTACACATGACATAGGTTATTATTTTTAAATAAATGAATAGTTGATGGGTATAGTTTGTTGTTTTTACTCTTTGACTCTTTTGCAGGGCCAGCCACAGTCCCCAAATGGAGAGTCTTACTATTACTTATGGCTGTTTGGCCTCAACTTAGCTTTTTTCTGGCCTTCTTAGCTCAAATTATCTGGTCTGTCTTTTGCCACCAGACTTTTATCTTTCTCTGTCTCTGTAAACCTTCCTTTACTTCTTACTCCATGGCTGCTGTGTAGCTGGGTGGCTGGCCCCTGAAGTCCTCCTCTCCTTCTTTTCTCATTCCTTGATCTCCTCCCCGCCCCAGATTTCTTCTCCTATTTATCCTCTCTGCCTGCCAGCCCTGCCTGTCCTTTCTCCTGCCTTGCTATTGACTGTTCAGCTCTTCATTAGACCAATCAGGTGTTTTAGGCAAGCAAAGTAACACAGCTTTTCAGAGTTAAATAAATACAATATAAAAGAATGCAATGCATATTTACATCACTGAACAAATATCCCACATCATAAGTACATGTAACATATCTTAAAATAATGTTCCACAACAAATGGATAAAGCCACGCCACCCTATCAGTCGCCATGTGTGTGTTTCCGTCTCTCTGGCTGGTTCCAGAGGGTTTTCATGTTTGTCTGTGCTAACCTTGACTTGTGTGTTCCACCTGGGCCTCCTGAGTACTGGAATTACAGGTCCATACCACCATTCCTAGTTGGGTAAATCCTTATTCCCCTAATTGTTTTTCTCGATTGAAGCTGCTCTTCTTATTACCTGTACTGTGTGTGAACTGATATTTTTTCCTTATCCATTATTTTACTAATATGGAGATTGTTAAGACCTCGGGCATTACTAGTAGGCTTTAGTTCAAACTCACAGCCTCAGACGTAACCATTTCTGCTTCTCGGTAGCATTTGGGAGCTGGAGAGATGGTTCAGCAGTTAAGAGCACTGCTTGTTCTTCCTAAGGTCCTGAGTTCAATTCCCAACAACTACATGGTGGCTCACAGCCATGTGTAATGAGATCTGGTGCTCTCTTGAGGAAGAGATCCGGTCAACTTAGACCATGAAACCCAATATGGACAAATTCAACAGAACCACCATATACGGGCTGCCTATGCATGCTTCAGCATTGCCAGGGCATAAACTTCATTCATTCAAAATTTCCTCATTGACCATGATAATCTGCCGCAGGTGTAGCCCATTAACCTTGCTTTGTGGTTCTTAATTGGCTCAGAGAAGCATCTAAAAGACTTGCTGTATTTAATCCTGCACATCTTTGGTATTAGTAACAGCTTTTATCATTCCTCCTCTTAGCGACAACTTAAAATTCTCTGGGAATCTGCCAGTGTGATGATGTTTCCCTTTTTTTAGCCTGGTAGAGAAGAATCTTCATGAGAAGGCTCTCATGAAATAGTCTCACTGACTATATATATATATATCGGTTTGCTCTCCACATGTAAACGTAGTATTATCCTGCTACTTGCTTTATAAGATATTATTTTCAGTGAATTTCTAAAATACTAATTATTGCTTCTTCAGCATCCTAAGGAACCTAGAACTAGGCTATTTTGTAATTTGTATCAGTGTTGTATTCTGATGAGAAATCATGCCATTTTTCTTATTTTTAATTTGAGACTCTAAGAAGGATGAGAGATTATTTTCCTGGTAGTAAACCTAATAACATTTGAATAAATTCCATGCTACCTATTTTTCTGCTCTTATCCGGAGAATAGTGCAAATGGTTTGATTATTTTAGCTTTAATAACTGGAAATGAAAAGGACATAGGGATCTTTTATGCTTCCATTTCAAAAAGAGAGAAGGGGACGAGGAGCCATCGCCTACCTTTTCAACACGTGACTTGGTGGACATTGGACTCAGGAAGAGTCTAAAGCTCCGAGATGCACATACCCTCACACATATTCCACTGTGTTACTAGAAATGGGACCGTGTGATCCTGAGGCAACGGGGACAGGTGGCTCCTCAGTGCGCATGGGCCAAGCAGCCTAGTCTATTCAGCCAAATCCAGGCTACTGAGAGATCCTGTCTCTATAGCCAAAGTGGATGAAAAACAGTACCCTAGGTTGACCTCTGGCTTCCACATGTGCGCACACACGTGTACCTGTGCTCTGACACACACAGACCTATGTGCACATATGCATACACAGAAGTGGGGAGCAAGCTGACTTCACTTATATCATACTGCGGGTTCCTTACCCAGTGTAGATTAAGATGCCCTTAAAGCATGTCAGGGGAGAGTACATATTTACTTTCTTCTTGGACTCTCTACTAAACCGCAGAGGTCTAATTAGTATCGTGTGAGCTTTATGCCAGGTGTTTGTTTTTCCTCTTGGCTAATGAGTGTGTAATTGCCTTCTGGGAGATTAAAAGGCGTGTCAAATGGACAGGAAGTGGCTTCAGCAGGCACCCAGGTGTATCGTTTAGTGCCCTTTGAAGGCATAGTGTTGAGCTGCGTCCTTGCCTGACATCCCATAATTCCTGGAAAGGCGGAGAGGGGTGCATGAAGGTCAGAGACCCCAGGCAGCGCCATAAAAACACTCTTTAGAGTTCAGGATG
This sequence comes from Alexandromys fortis, assembly GCF_014885135.2. Classification (NCBI taxonomy): domain Eukaryota; kingdom Metazoa; phylum Chordata; class Mammalia; order Rodentia; family Cricetidae; genus Alexandromys; species Alexandromys fortis. The sequence continues at coordinate 14,167,585 of NW_026067897.1, forward strand.
ACAGGCTGCCATGACTGAAGCTCGCGGGTAGGGTGAGGAGATTTCCAAGAGGAACATCTGCGCAGAGTAGCCACTGAGGTCCCACCCCATCCCACCCCATGATTCCTTTCTGGAATGCAGTGACCAGTCGTGAATGCCGACTTTCTGCCACTGAGAGACATTTCATTTAAAAGTAATTTTATCTGATCTGCATGTTTAGCCCCTCTCCAGGGCAGCATTTGGCGGCAGCTTACTCCACAAGGATTTCGAGCTGTTGTGATTTCGCCTGTAGAGCAAGAGCTTTCACTGGAAAGTATTTACTGAATTTTGTCTGAGTGTGTATTCATATTGTCCCCATGATTCTAACAGTAACTGCTGGTTTCTTAAGTAAGATCTTACATAGATACCTTTGGTGCAGGGATCAGTCTTTGCCTGTTGCCCTTTCCTTCAGTTCAGCCAGCTGGAGACCAAATGCTCACATTTTCCTCAGCAGTGTGGAAAGTGACCTTACTTCAGTACCTACCCAAAGCCACTGTGTTGAATTAAGAGCGGCGGCAGGGCTGCGTCCCAGGCACCCGGCCGCCCGCATGGCTAGCTTATACCCAGAAATAATTACACGGAAACTGTATTCTTTCAAACACTGCCTGGCCCGGCTAGGTCCAGTTTCTTATTGGCTAGCTCTTACATATTGTTCTAACCCATTTCTAATATTCTGTGTAGCCCATGAGCTGGCTTACCAGAGAGGATCTTAACCTGCGTCTGTCTGGAGTGGGAGCATCATGGCGACCCACTCACTCAGCTTCTTTTTTCCCAGCATTCTCCTCTGTCTACTCTGCCTACCTAATTTTCTGTCCTATGAGGGCCGAGGCAGTTTCTTTATTAATAAGAAATCACTCCCACATCACCACTGTGTTTACCTCCGCCCATTCCGGTAATGTCTGCAGATTGTCACAATTTAAATAGTATGTTCAATGTGTTTGGGTTTCTTCCTCTTTCTCCTCGGCTCTCCCTGATATGATTCTTACCTAAACAGTAAGAGAAAATGAACAAACATTTACATCCTACTTTCCTAGCTCAAGTACTTTTTGGTGCAATGATAGATTTATGCCAATATTATTAAATTATATCTTGTGTAATTTGTTTTAAGAGTTGTTGAAATAGGAGCGGCGACAGGGCTGTATCCCCGGCACCCGGCCGCCCGCATGGCTAGCTTATACCCAGAAATAATTACACGGAAACTGTATTCCTTCAAACACTGCCTGGCCAGGCTAGGTCCAGTTTCTTATTGGCTAGCTCTTACATATTGTTCTAACCCATTTCTAATATTCTGTGTAGCCCATGAGCTGGCTTACCAGAGAGGATCTTAACCTGCATCTGTCTGGAGTGGGAGCATCATGGCGACTCCTCTGACTAAGCTTCTTTCTCCCAGCATTCTCTTCTGCCTACTCCGCCTACCTAATTTTCTGTCCTATGAGGGCCGAGGCAGTTTCTTTATTATTACAAGACCCACCTCCATCATTTCCCCTTTTTCTTTTTAAACAAAAAAAGAAAGGCTTTAACTTTAACATAGTAAAATTATATATCACAAAACAGTTATCAAGCAAGAATTACAGTTACAATATTTATATCTATTTTATCTCTTATCATAACTAAGGAAAACTATAACTATCTATTCATTCTTCAACTCCATCAAAGACTCCAGAAGGATATAATACTACCTAAGTAAACAAGAAATAAGAAAACTCTAGAAATGAGACAAACAGATCTCTGTGAGTTCAAGGTGTAGTAGCATACACCTTTAATCCCAATGCCTGAGAGGCAGAGACAGGCGGATCTCTGAGAGTTCAAGGAGAGCCTGGTCCACAGAGTTATTCCAGGACAAAGATACAGAGAATATGCAATAAAAGTAAAAATAAACTTAATAGAGGTTAAAATAAAGCTCACAAAGATGGAAAATACACAGAGAATCTTGATACTGTATACTATTATGCTCTCTTTGAATTGTTTGAATGCTGAAAAAGCAACAGATGCAAAAAGATATTTGTTTATAAATGCTGTTGAACTAATCCATCGTAGAGATTTTGATGCCTTGACTTTGAAATTTGGATCTAAGGACACGATGCTTTCGAAAGGAGTTTCCTATTTTGTTTTCACAGAGGATGAGACCCTGTTCATTTCTTCTATTCCGATATGGTATGATGGACCACGCCCTCCTGAACGGTTGCTGTAAACATCTTCAGAAAATTGCTTCACTCAACTGCCAACTGAGATGAAACTAGCACACAGGTTATACCATGAAAGACCTAATTAACGACGCCCCCATTCAGCAGGAAGCAGTTTGGAGAGAGAAAACTGCGCCCATGTTCCCAAATAGGGTTTATAAATGTTCTTTTACATTTAAAGGGGGATATGATATAGATATGAATAATTTGCATTGGTATGGATTTTAAGGTCAATTTTGTTATATGCATTTTTGATCTTGATTAAGGTATTGTGTTGTGTAGTTCATTTTAAAATGTAATGTATAATTAGGAAATATAAGTTGTTAATGAATAATCATTAATAATAGTTAAGTTTGTAGTCATGTTAGTTAAGATTTTCTAGATGTGCATAGATATATTTTAGATAGGCATTCTTCATATCTTTCAAAGGCTAGAGAATATGGCATTTTACATGTTTTAATAACTTAGGACTTTTCATGACAATGAGACACATCTGCTCCTGGCAGCACCAATCTACTTCAAGAGGAAGATGGGCATCGAAGAGGATCCTTATGGAGTTTGATAGCCATTTGGGCAAGAAACTGCTCTTGCCTGGACTATTGCATAAACTGGACACAGAGAACCCGCAGAGAGAGGACTGCTGAACTTGCCTAAAGGTGAGATGATCTTTCGGGGTTCCTGATTCATGAAAGAGTCTGCAAGACATTCTTCAGGACAAGCAGATAGTGACTGCCTTTGAAAGTTCCTGCTTTGTGGAAATGTCTGCTGGAAACTATGGGCCTCTAGGCTGAAGATGGATGCCCCAACGGTACAGAGGAACTTTGGGTGACTGTCCAGGCAGCGAGATGTCTCTGTCATTTCTAGAGTTTGAGAGTTTGCTTATTTCTTATTTGTTTAGGTAATATTGTATCTTTCTGGACTGTTTGATGGAGTTAAGAATAGTTAGCTATAGTTATAGTTTTTCTTAGTTATGATATAGATTATTGTAATTTTTACTTGATAACTGTTTTGTTATATGTAATTTTGCTATGTTAAGTTAAAGCCTTCTTTTTTTTGTTTAAACAGAAAAAGGGGAAGTGATGTGGGAGTGTCATATATCAATCTGTTGATTTCATTGACTGAGTAATAAAGAAACTGCTGGCCCTGATAGGTTATAAGATAGGTGGGCGGAGTAAACAGAATAGAATTCTGGGCGGAAGAGGAAGTGAGGTCAGACTCTGCTCTGCTCCCAGAGAGACCCGACAGCTCTGCTGGAGCAGAGACGCCATGCTCAGCTCTCCCAGGCAGCTGCAACCCACGATGGACTTAGGCTAGAATCTTTCCGGTAAGCGCACCTTGGAGTGCTTACAAACATCATTAGAAATGGGCTAGACCAGGTGCGAGAATTAGCCTGTAAGGGCTAGAGTTCATGGGTCAAGCAGTTCTTTAAATGAATACAGTTTGTGTGTTGTTATTTCGGGCATGAGCTAGCCAAGCGGCCGGGGTGTTGGGGACGCAGCCCCGTCGCCGCTCTTATTTCAACAAAGAGTTATTCTTATGTTTGAATTTTTGACCATTTGAAAACAATTGTCATGTCTTATGAATTTTATACACCAGGGATTTTGGCTGCATGTGTGCATGCATACATGTGTGCGTGTGCATGTACGTGCACATGTGTGCGTCTGTACATGTGTGTGTGCACATGTGCATGTGTGTGTGTGTATGCACAAGCACTTGTGTTTATTAGTCACTTTCCTTGTGATTGTGGTCAAGCTCCTCATGAGCCTGTGGGGGGCTTTCCTGTAGGGTCCTAAAGATTTTCTCTATACAGCAAAGTTTTTCATACCTTGGGTTTTGTGCTAAAACAGTGGTTCTCAACCTTCCTGATGCTCTGACCCCTTTAATACAGTTCCTCATGTTGTAGTGATCCCAACCATAAAATTATTTTTGCTGTTACTTTATAACTATAATTTTGCTACTGTTATGAATTGTAATGTAAAAATCTGATTAGTAGAAAATTGTAATGTAAAATCCCATATACAGGATATCTGATATACAACCCTGGTGAAAGGGGCATTTGACCCCCAGCGGGGTCACGACCCCCAGGTTGAGAATCTCTGTCCTAAAGCTCCCACATCAGAAGTACTGGGGTGTTCTGTTCTCTCCACCTTCCACATCTGGTGAGCTTGCTTTTTCTTTATTTCTCCTTTGTGCTTCTAGAGCCTTTCTTTACCTTTAAGATTCCAAAGTCTCATCAAGCTACAGGGAAATTTGACCTGCTTTTAACATTGTTCTGTAATTAATATAAACGTAAACCGGTAATGAATGTGTCTTAAGCTGTGGCTTTTCCTTGTGTGAGGCTCTGCCTCTCCAACTCCACCCCAGTCCTTGGATCTCCAGAATAACTAGGTGTTTGTTTTAATCCACGCCTCCAATTCCTTCTTGTTATCGCTGACCCTCTCTATGAATGCTGGGTGGATATCTTACATCTTTTATTTTATTTGGCATTTCTACTCTCTAGGAATTTTGTCGTTTTTTCTCTTTATTTATTCTTTTTTTTTTTTTTTTTTTTTTTTTTTTTTTTTTTTTTTTTTTTTTTTTTTTTTTTTTTTTTTTTTTTTTTTTTTTTTTTTTTTTTTTNATTCACTTTTCTTGTGAAAGTGATATTCTCGCCCTTTATTTTTTTTTTTTTGAGACATCGTTTTTCTGTGTCGTGGCTGTCTTGGAATTCACTGTAGACCAGGCTGACCTGGAACTCACAGAGATCCATTTGCCTCTGTCTCCCAAGTTTGGGGATTAAAGGTGTGCACCACTATTGCCCAGTTCTACTTCATTTTTTATTTAGAAATTATTTTATATTGTGTTCTGTCTGACAAGTACAGTCATGGCTTCCCAAGACAACCATTACTAAAACCACAGGACCTCTGAATAAATGCCCTTAGTTGGCAGAAGGGATTTTTTACAAGTAGTTTTATAGGGGATTTGAAATGAAGAGATGATCATAAAGATTCAGGCTTCTTAAAAATGTTCTACTCACAACCCTTTTGTACCTGAAAACTGTTCACATGTCTCTGGACATGTCTGTTAGGAAGTTTCATGATTGAGAAAATTAAAGTGGGAAGGCGTACCCTAACTGTGTGTGTGTTTGTGTGTGTGTGTGTGTGTGTGTGTGTGTGTGGAGGCGACATTCCCTAAGCTGGAGTCCTGGAGTGAATACAAAGGGAAAAAACAGTTGACTACAGCATTCTATGCTCCTGCATCTTCCCATTCTACTGACAAGACTTTCTCATAGAGCAGACCACATCTTCACACCATCACTCAAAAAACGAGCCCTTCCGTCCTTGACTTACTTTTGCCGGTAATATTGTTAGAGCAATAAAAGAAATAATTAGCACAGTAGTTGTTGTTAACATAATCAGAAAATTCCGAATTCAGGTCACTTCGATGTCTTCGAGAAGAGACTATGCTCCTGTGTTCACAATAAAGGGACTAAATCAATCGCTATGGAACTTGAGTTGGATGAAAGAGGAAAAATGGAAAACAGGAGGGTGATTCATCAAAAAATAGATCAAGAAAACAGATACCTTCAAAAGACAGAGGTACTAGACATTACATGAGAAAAACTGAAAAATGAGAGATTATGATGAGTAATTATTAGAATGTCTCAAGTAAGTATTTTCGAAAGCAGAGAGTTCTGGGTAGGTGTGGTCATGGGTATGAGCCACTGGGATGTAACGGAATATGTCACTAGAGGTGAAGTCAAGGAAAAGACAGGCAAGGAAAGTCAATGAATTACCTAGAATAAGGGCAAGATTTGAGGTGGAATGGAACACTAATGGCCAAGTTCTCTGCTGTGTAGTGAGGGAGACACTCTGGACTGTGCAGAAGATGCCAAGAGATGTAAGACAAGGTTGTGGAGTATGACTTCTTTAATGAAGAGAAGAACCTAGAGGTAACCATACAGCAGAGTATTTGCTTAGTGATTTAGGACTCACAGCAAGAGAAGAGGAAACAGAGTGTGAAATGTCTTGGGACTACTTTCTAATTCTAGAAGTTTCCAGTGAACTGAAGTTCTCAGGAAGAGAGTTTTTTTTTTTTCCTTTTTCTAGTTGATATGCATTTCCCCTTTTTGTATTCTTCATTATCTTTATTTTCTAACTTTGCTTTACTGTTTACTCAAACCTTTCTGGACTAGAGTGAGAGTATAAACAGTATGCAAATATACTCCATCTGTTTCTGATTAAAAGAAAAGGAAGGAGTAAGAAAACACATTACAAAGCAGCATCATTCTACACTGGGAGGCATGCGAGTCCTCTAGACTGATTATATTTTACTTCTTGGGGAGTAGTGTCAGGTATCAGCCGCTTACAGTAAGCCTTCCAAGGGGGAAGAAAGTTCTCAAGAGTCACAGACTGGTAGCTGGATGCTATTCTGGGGATGGAGAGTTCTGGGGGTGGGTTGTGCTGACCACAGGAATGTTGAACAGTACGTGCTGGCTTTGACTAAAGAATCTTTGATGCGTAGTATGACCTTTGAAATGTTGGGACTAATGGCCATTCTGTGAGCTTGTGTTACAAAATGTCTGTCACAGGTCAAAACCACTGTGTGAGGTGAGAAATGTACACTAATTGGCCAAAGATACCATCCAGAAACTACCTCTGTTACTAAATAACAGGGCAGAGTAAAGTTCAATAGGATAAACACTTCAATTGCAAAGTTGTGCAAGATTTTTGACTGTTTTGAGTATTTTAAGGAAGTTTTTGTGTGTGTGTGTGCATGCCATGTGGCTTTTCTTGAAGACTTCAATGACACAGAACCACCAAGTAGAGACCTTGTCATTTATTTGTCTCACTGTCTTTAATCTTGAGTACTAAATGGCCAGTGTGGCTGTTGAACATTATTCTGGGTCAGATTTCCAGATTCTTCGCCTTTATTGTTTCATTTGAAGATGTTATAGCAGTCTTGTGTTGTCTGTCCGTCTTTATATTTGGATCCGTGTTTTCACTTATTTATTCATTCATTCGTTCATTCTTCTTCTTTCTCAGTTCACAGCCATGAACGAACCACAGTGCTTCTACAACGAGTCTATCGCCTTCTTTTATAATCGAAGTGGGAAATATCTTGCTACAGAATGGAACACAGTGAGCAAGCTGGTAATGGGACTGGGGATCACTGTCTGCGTGTTCATCATGCTGGCCAACCTACTGGTCATGGTGGCCATCTATGTCAACCGTCGCTTCCATTTCCCTATTTATTACTTGATGGCCAACCTGGCTGCTGCAGACTTCTTTGCGGGATTGGCCTACTTCTACCTGATGTTCAACACGGGACCCAATACGCGGAGATTGACTGTTAGCACCTGGCTCCTCCGGCAGGGCCTCATCGACACCAGCCTGACGGCCTCTGTGGCCAACCTGCTGGCTATTGCCATCGAGAGGCACATCACAGTTTTCCGCATGCAGCTACACACGCGGATGAGCAACAGGCGCGTGGTGGTGGTGATTGTGGTCATCTGGACCATGGCCATTGTGATGGGCGCCATACCCAGTGTGGGCTGGAACTGTATCTGTGATATTGATCACTGTTCCAACATGGCACCCCTCTACAGTGACTCCTACTTAGTCTTCTGGGCCATTTTCAACCTGGTAACCTTCGTGGTCATGGTGGTTCTCTATGCGCACATCTTTGGCTATGTTCGCCAGAGGACTATGAGAATGTCTCGGCATAGTTCTGGACCCAGGAGGAATCGGGACACCATGATGAGCCTTCTGAAGACTGTGGTCATTGTGCTTGGTGAGTTGTCTCCTTTGTAGAGTCTCAGTGTTGTCATGTAGCCACATTAATTTATGATAATGGTAAACAAGAGTGTGAATATTTACCAGGTATTATGAGAGAACAGGGAAATTTCATTTTGCGAGTCTATGGCAATGTCAGCCTACCATTCTTTCTGCAGTTACAGAATCAGCTAAATACTGGTCTCATAGAAGATTTTTCCTCCCTAGAATACCGTAGCATTCAAGGTCCCACACCACCAAAATCAAAACAAACGAAAGCCTCAGCATAACTGGTTTCATTTAGCTTTAAAAGGTTTTTATTAGAGGCCACATCATAAGACTCTTGCCCTGAGGTCTTTGCTTCACAGATGTTCAAATAGATGGTGATTTATATGATATAACACCCTAGATGCTTTCCTGCATAGTTATCTATTAGTTCAAGTCTACATGCTGTAGTTACCTTTTATTTTATTTTTGAGCATTTGATCCATGTAGACAATGAAATATCCACTTCCCCCTCTGGTTCTCCCTCTATCTCCCCAATAAGCACCTCCCAACTTCATGTCTTTGATTTTGTTTGTTTATTTTAATTTTTTTGACAACCCATAAGTCCCATGTGCACAGATGTGAAGTATGGGAAACCTACAAGTATTGATTGCCTTCCTCCATAAACAATGATTCTTCATCCCCCGACAATTACCCATGAGCAATAGCTCCTCGGTATGGAGTGGGTCCTGAAGATCATATACCCATCTGTGCTGGGAGGATCTTGGGAACCTTTTGGCTGTCTTGTTCATGTGATGGTCTTGGGTAGGTAATCACTGCACTGTGACGTCATGATTTAGATAGCTCTGCCATGTATGGTAGCAGCATTCCTCAGTACCACCTCTCCCCTCTGGCTCTTACATTCTGTCTGCCTCCTCTTCTGCGATGTTCCCTCAGCCTTGGTGGTGGAGATGGGTGTTCTGTGTAGAGCTCAGGATCTCCTTCTCAGCACTGTGACCAGTTCGGCATCTCTCCATTGACTGTTGTCCACTATGAAAAGAAACTTCTTGGGCCAAGGTGGAGAGCAGCTGAGGGTTGTTGGTAGCAGAAGCTGGGAAGACTCTATAATTCTTAACAAATTGTAGGCAAATAGTCCAAGGTTTTATAGAAATCTATGGCAGAAATCTTTAGGAAAATTAGTTTTGCAAAATTAATTTTCTCTTCATATTAATAGACATTACCTCACAGTTCAAGATAAAAAAATTATGATGTTCCTTCTACAAACTCAAATAATCTTTTTGTTGTCGATTTAAAAAATTAAAGTATAATTATATCATTTCTTCCTCCCTTTCCTCTTTCTTCTCTGCAATCTGTCCCATGTTCCTCTATCTATCTATCTATCTATCTATCTATCTATCTATCTATCTATCTATCTATCTATCCATCTATCTATCATCTATCTATCATCTGTCTGTCTATCTATCTATCTATCTATCTATCTATCTATCTATCTATCTATATCTCTAAGTATATTAACATAATTTGCTCAGTTCCTTTAATGCTTCTTGTATGTATATCATTTTATGACCACTTAGTGGTACATAACCAACTAGGGAGCTCATCCTCGAAGAAAACAATTTCTCTCACTCTCAGCATTTCTTGAGACAGGCTAACCTTGAACTCACTCTATATAGACTAAACTGGCCTTATCTTGTGGCTTCTTGCCTCAATTTCCTGCATGTTGGTATTATAGGCATGAATTATTACATCTAGTTTTAAACTCAAATAACTTCAAACTTAAATTTTTCTAGATTAAAAAAAAACAACATCTTGGTAGTAGTCAGTGTGGATGAGATATGTACACATTTACATACTCAACGAAATAGTTTCAGAAAGCCTAGTAAACTCTGGGCACTGGGGTGGCACCTGGAGATATACCCACCTAGAGAACATTTGGAGAACATTTCTTTTAGAGAATAGAGTAACTAAAATGTTTGCTTAATGATAATTTGTTTAATTAATTACCTAATGCTTCTTCTTAGACTATATTGAGGTTAATGTTTGATCACGTTTATTAATCTTAAAGCACACCCATATAAATAAAACAATGCCACAAACGAAATCCCTGTAAGAAAAATGAGCCATAGCTTTTTCAGTGGTTGGGGGTGTAGTTGTGTGGCAGACGGTCTCTTCTTTTCTCTTTTCCTTTACTTTTCTTTAATTGAAAGTATTTTTTTATACTGTATATTCTGGTCATGTTTCACCCTCCTCTAATTCCTCCCAGCTCCTCCTCACTTCTCCACACACCTAAATCAATACCCTTTCTTTCACTCTGTCATTAGAAAATAAACAGGCAGCTAAAAGACACAAAAGAATAGGACAAAACAGAAAGAAAAGAGCCAAAGTCAAAGCTCAAGAAACACATACAGATGTAGATGCTCACACACCTGCACATCCAGAAATCCCATAAAGACACAAAGAGAAAAACCATAGTGTGTAGGCAATAGACCTGAAAGGTTAAAAGATAAAAATAAAGATAAAGAATTAGGAGACAACAACCCTCCAAAATTGCTATTGATTTAATTTTGTATTGGCCATCTGCTTCTGAGCGTGGGCCCTACCCATGTGTGGTTTGGATACCCAGTGAGACTTTGTTGGAGAAAACATAACTTTTCCTTTGTGAGCAGTTGTTAGTTGGAGATGGTTTCTGGGTAAGAGATGAGGCTGGTGTCTACTTTCGCCCTCAGCCCTGGGACCCCACCTGACTTAGACCTGTACAGGTCCTGTGCAGGCTGCTCCAGTCTCGGTGAGTCCATAGGTGTGTATTTTGTGTAGAAGGTCTTGTTTTCTTGGTGTCTTCTATCCCCTTTGGCTCTTTCCATCTTTCCATCTTCTCTCCTACAAAGTTCCCTAAGCCCCAAGGGGACGGATTGGAAAGAGACATCCCATTTAGGACTGATGGTTCCAAGGTCTCTCACTCTCTGTCCGCTGTCCAGTTGCGGGTCTCTTTATTTGTTTCCATCTACTGTGGGAGGAAGCGTCTTTCATGATGGCTTCTTCCTCATTTAATTATGGTAAAGCCTTGGCGCATCTCTGTGCCTCCAGACAGCTTCACCTGATCTGAAGAAAACACGCTTCAGTTTGCCATGGATATAATCTGTGTATGAGATGAGATGCATAGACTGAGACATTTTGCTTCCGTATTGACGCAGACATTTGTTTGCTGGCCGTCACTGCGCTATGCGTGCATGGCTTTTCCTTTATAATCTCAGACACTCACTGTTTAGTTCATGGAGCACTAAATGACTGTGGCATTTGGACTATGAACCCATCAAGTTCTTACTTTAATCTTGACCTTTGCATAAGATTCCACATCTGCATCACGCACTGCGCTTAATGATTCATGTAAAATTAACATCTGTGCCTCACTGGGTAGTTTGGCCTCCACCTTAAGCAACACTACCGCCACCTATCCCATGAATTTCAAATGTGTATAGCAGAAGTCATGTCCTTTGAGGCTTCCATAATAATAATAATAATTCTGTGGCCATGAAATGGAAGAAGTTTTAGAACATGGAAAACTCCAGTCAGAATGATGCGTGAAAAATAATTTGGAGCAAGATGGAAATGTTTGTAATTTCGGAAATAGAGGTCAATAAATGAATAACAACCTTTTTGAGAAGAGCAGTAGGAGTGGGGGGGGGGGCTCCGCACGGGAAAGTGGTAGAAAGCCCCAAGAGGAAATCACAGCCCAAAGCAGCCATGCGTCTGTCACAGTGATGCCCAGTGTCTCTTGTGCCATCCGCTCTCCTGCTGGAAGTGGTGGATCTGGATATTTGGAAACCATGGGTTCGTTTTGTGAAATGAGCGCTGTCATTGGCCTGGCGATCATCTCATTATCAGCTCACTGACTGATGATGTGGATCTTTGACTCTGGCTTTTGCACGATGATTTTTAATATCTGAGAACTATGATCTATGATTGGAATTACAGCATCCACAAACCAGCTGCTTCTCACTGAGCGTTTTGTTCAAGGTGTAGTCGACTCCCCATTCCTTGCCCCAGCATGAAGCTAGAGATCCCCTCCCCAGCTCAGGCTTCCATCTGCTTGACATCTTACCAAGAATTCCTTGAGTCGGTTCCCCCAGTGACTCAGGCAGTGGAGGCGTTCTTCCTTATTTGACCACAGGCTGTCTCAGGATGGGAGTCCTTTCCCTTTCTGCTCTGTTATTTGTGGTGACACTTCACTGAGGACAATCAGCAAAGAGGAGAACCAGAGTTCAGAAAGGAAAAGAAGCCCGGAGAAGGTGTGGAGGCTTTGACATCTGATCCCTGAGAGGCATAGAAAATGGAACAAATGTAGGGGTCATCTCTCTTGGCAAAAAGGATACTTTTTTTTCCTAGTTTGACCATTGCAATGGTCAGTGGTCACCAGCAAGGATAAATTACCCACTATTATCCATGTACTTCGTGCCAGAGTCAACACTCGCCACCGCTCTTAATGTTGTTTGGACCAACTATTAGGGAAGGTCTCTTTTTTCCTCCCATTTTATACGGCAAGTTATTTGTGGACAGCCTTCTCTTTGGAAGTGGCAAAACAGAGTCCAGCTGTAGGGATGGGCTCCCCGCACTTCCAGCACAGGGTGCTGAGCGTGAGTTCTCCCGGTTTACTTCAGCGAATCTGACGGGTGCTAACAATATGCTCAGGAATAAACAGACCAATCAGGACAACCCTTCGCAGAGCTTGCTCTGGAGAAGAAGCTAAGAAAGTGCTGTAAAGCAGTTGCCTCCTTGTTTTGGTAGGGATGGGGCAGAGACCTTGAGTGAACGGAAGTCAGGACTCCCAGAAGAGACAATATTGAGTAGATTCATAGTCTCTCTTCCTCCCTCTTTCTCCCCCTCCCCGTGTATGTGTGTGTGTGTGTATACATGCATGTGCACAAACACAGGCCACAGTTTAACACCATGTGTCTCCCTCAACTGCTTTCTCACCTTATGTTTTGAGGCACTGAGCCCAGAGCTTTGGTTTAGCTAGACTTGCTTGGTCAGCAAGTCTGAGGTTCCCATGAGCCTTCCCTCTCCGGCCTCTTCAGTATTGACATCACAGGTGTGTGACACCACACTGGGCCTTTTACATGGGTGCCGGGGACCCACGCTCACATCCTCACGCTTGTGCAGCACACAATTTACCCTGAGTAGATTCTGGAGAGGTGTAGAAGAGGAGTTAGTCATACCATAGTGTGGAGGTACAGGGTGGGGGGTGCCAGTGGGAGCAGGAAGTAGTGTGAGCAATGGTTATCATCCTTGGGAAACTGAAAGCAGTCAGGACCATGGTTATGCTGGGTAGAATGTTGACCGGATGGGGGGAAACTTCAAAACGTGCTATGGTGTTTGGGCTTTAGGGTGACTGACAGGAAACGCTAAAGTGCATTTCCTGATGAGCATCAAATCTTATGGGTAGGGCAGCGCACAAGCTGTGACCCAAACAAACATACTTGCGGTAGCAAAACCAGACACTGATTGGTTGGGATGCTGGTACCACAGACGAACCCATGCATCCTCAGGAGACTTGGTGTATCTGGTTCTTTTCTCCTATGCATACTTTCTGGGTTCCTGTTCTTTGCTGTTCAAGTGTGAATGTTCATACTACATATACATGATAGGAAGAATTATTTTTTTTAAAGACAAGTGTCTTTATTTATTTGGAATTTCAGAACTTTGAGGGTCTTTAAAAACCACTCAATTTACCCCCTTCATCTGATGAGTCTGAAGCTCTCAGATTGAATAATGAACCCAAACCAGGGCCCAGTGCGCTGTCTCCTGTACCCCAGTCCCATCCACACTTTCTGTCTTCTCTTTCTTTCTGAACACCAACGTGTTTTTGTGGGGCTAGCTGGAACTCGCTCCAAACAGTGTGGCTGTGAACGGTAGCACTACGGAAGGGCCTCTTTGAATTTGCTCTCATCATTACCAGCTGGTAGTATCTGACCTAAGGCTTTGTCACATGACATCCAAAACCAAATCGCTTGCATATTTTGTAGCTTTGACATGTATTACAATTGTGTTGACTTTCTTAGTAAGAATATGATATTAATGCCTTTATTCAGGTATGTGTGTTCTTACTTTTATTGACTCGCTTGGCTGCCTCAGATCCTCACTCTGGGATTGATTGGCTGAGCAATGATGGGCAAATTCCATCCTCTTTGTGTTAATGTTAATTAATGTCTTTACCTTTGCCCATAGGATAAGTTGGCCAGTTTGATTTTCAAGATTACTGAAGGTTCTACTTATTTGATGAATAAGATTGTAAGGATGAAATGACCAACCCGTAGATCTTTCTAGTGGAAAAATAAGAAATGGTATCAAAACAAAAATCATAGGCCATTTGTTCTCTCTATACAAAGTGCTTCCTTCTTCAGGGATTCCTATTAAGATGCTCTGTTGACCATTCAATCCGTGGCGCTTTTATTGAGACTCGTCTCTGAGAAGTCAGGTTTAACATTTTATTTTCTTACAGAGACCTGGGTGGCAGTGAAGGAAGGCTTTCCAGTTGGCCCTGCTGGTCAGAGAAGGGAATAGACACAGAGTCTCTTCTTCCCTGGCCACAGGTGACCGAGCTGCATACACACCCTGCACTGTGGAAGGGAATTCAAGCTACCTCAAGTGTCCTTGGGTCCCTGTGGCATCCCTGTGAAGGCCTATTTGAAGAAGAATCTAAGGGAGAATTCATGAGAGCCTTGATTGTTTGGCCAGTCTCTAGGTTGGCTTGGCCTTAGGAGTAGTGGCCAGGAGAGACACTCTGCAGGCATAGTTCTGTCCCAGCCCAAGCCCCAGAGAAAACACCTTTCCAGCGGCAGCTCTGTGTACTCTTTGTTGTCTATCTCCGTTCAAATATTTTTATTCCAAGGAAACAGTCAAACAGAAACAAAACCCCCAGACCACATGGACCCAACAGTATTCCTTTTGAGGGTGGACAGATGATCCTACATGGAGCTCTTTCTTATTTTAGGTCTGTTGGAGTGACTCAGGCCTCTGAAGCTGAGATACTGAATGCTAAGGTCATGTTCTTGTCCTTACATGGAATAAAAGACGCACATGTTCCATTACTTTGGTGATTTTGATGAAGGCGGGAATCACTGTTGCCAGGGGTTATAAACTTAGATTCAGAGTGAGATGGGACAGTTTGAATCTTGGCTTCTCACCACAAGCTCCCAGGACCTAAGAAAAAAATGACTTTAATGTCCCTTAACTTCTGTTTCAGAATTGGGTTCTATGAACTGATTTCTTAATGTAAAATGCATTGTTCAGCCTCTCCCAGAGAACACTTACTATAGGAAAGAAAGGCGTCCCAGACTAGTAAATCTTAGCCACGCAAGCAACTGTCCCTCTGTCTTTTTCAGACACATTCATGTCCACAACTACCCACACACCAAGCCCACTCTTGCACACAATGGTGGAGTTTCATTTCTCTGACACAGAAGAAAAGGACCATTGTGTTTCAGCAGCTGGCTCTGAGAGTAGGTTGTACATTTCGTTGTTAATATCTTTGCCTTTTCCATGCAAAGGAAATAACAGTTTTGACCTGCTTCACTCCCCATAGGTGAATTTAACTGGGCTTGGCTGTTAAGAAATGTTTGGGAGTGGAAAAGACCACTTGGTCAGTATCTATTTGAATGCCGTTGTCTTTGGTAGGTAGATCTACAATAATTAAGGTGCAGCCAGCAGCCCAAAGTCCTGCAGAACTAATTCCTTTCTCTTTCCTTTTGATGAGTGATAAAAGACCACGCCTGGAGAACGTGGAAAAACTGTCAGATGGACAGTACACTGCTTACTTTTCTGGTGCTGGATAAAGCACTATGGTCAAAGGCAACTTAAGCAAGAAGGAGTTTGTGTTGGTTTATGGCTCCAGAAGGATTAGAATCCTCATGTGGTGGCAGAATGGAGGCACAGCAGCAAGTGTCGGGCATGGTAGAGTGAGGGCAGGAAGCTGAGAGCTAATACTTCTTCCAGGAGCTAAAACCTAAACCTTCTAAACCACCTAACCCTCCCCCAAGCAGCCCCTCCAGCTGGGGATCAAGTGTTCAAATAAATGCCCAAGACACTGGGGGATGTTTCTCATTCAAAACATTACCTATAAGATCATGAGACCTTGTGCCTTCCTCAACTGCTCCCAGCTTCATAGTGGGACCACCTATGGGACCTGGAATGCGGCTTCTGTCACTATTCCCCTGGGAAGGAAAGGACGTGAGCTCTCAGCTTCTCGCTCCAACTGTCTGTCTGAACGAGCTCTCCCTCTGGAACTGTGAGCCAGAATTGACCCTTTCTTCCATCAGTTGGTTTTTGTTGTGGTTACGCAACAGCAGAAAGTAACTAGAATGCTTTTTTTTTTTTTTTTAACTATTTCTCATCTTTATTTAGTGTTGTCTGGAAATACATAAAGGATCCTTTCTCATTAAAGAACTGTAGGGTTGTTTCTCAGAAATGACACATGCACCTGTTTGTGAACAAGTGATTGTGCACACCTCTGGGTCAAAATGGAATTATTTTCTTCTTTTATGTATTCATTGTCCTCTTATTTGAAAAGAAGCACTTTAGTTATGTTTGCTTGTCACATAAGCAAAAATTTATGTTTTCCTTTTTTAGATAGGGTCTTATACCGTTCAAAGGTGGTTTGGAATTCACCATGTAGTCTAGGTTGGCCTTGAACTCATGACAGCTTTGTTTCAGCCTTTCTTAACGTCGAGATCATACATGTGATTTGCCATGCCAGGCTTGTAAAAGATTTGTTTTCTCGTGTTTATTATAACTTCAGTATTTTTTTCTTTGTGGTCAAAGCTCCATCCTTAGCCTCTGAGAAGCTTTTCATTCGTGTATTTGCTCGAAGATGACAGAGTCTAGACTGAATGTGGTCACAGCTTTACTTAAACCCTAGCATGTCTCCTTCATCAACAGAGGACATATCACAGTGGTCCAAAGCAAACACTGAGTTCTCCCAGGGTGACACAGCAATAGCAGGGTCTTTCTGAAGAAGTGGGATTTAATTTGGCATCAGGAGACTGGAAATTCATGGCTTCACCTATTTAGCCTCCCTAAGTAGACTCTTGTTGACACAGAGAGGGCTACATTTGAAGCAGGGTTTCCATGAGTTCATTCTAAATGGGCATTTCTGGGCTTCAGAAAGCATCCCTATGTGGCAAGGGTGAATTCATTTACTGGGGTTATTTTTTTTTTCTCTTTAGAAAAGGGAAATTAGGTGTAAAGAAGCCTAACCTTAAAGGACCCACAAAAGACAGCCAGCAACAAAATGTTGTGCTGTAGCCAATGGGTGGCCATTTTGTAGTGAAGTGATTTGCCCCGCTGACCTTGCTGATCCTGTGATGTGCAGGCTTGATTCCATAGGAAGGGCTATGCTGTGAACCACACTGCAGGCAGTGGATTTCTGAACAAAAATTGGAGAAGCCAGAGACATCCTGCAAAGAGTGGCTGTGGTATATGCACACGTGTGTGTATGTGTATGTATGTGTGGTATAGCGATTAAATAATCAAACAAAAGTTGTGGAGATAAAGCCCTATCTTTATCTTATTTAGCAAAAGGGGGGATGTTTTCATTGCAAACACTTTCTCAGTCTCGATGCATATATATTCCACAGCATTTAAAACCACTAATAACCAAGAAAGATTACTTAAGAATGGGAGCAGGTGCAGTTGAGACAAGGTGACAGTAATGCCACTGAGCTCTAGAATACTGGCAGTGTGGTACAGTAGGAAGACTGATGAAGTTCTGTGCTAGAATTTCCCAGGGTTCTATTTAGCTTAACCTGGACCTTACCCCCGTTGAAGCACAGAATCCATCACTAATGCATCTGCGCATGAAACAACACATACTACAGTTGGAAACGGGGGCAGATAATGTATCTCCATGTGTGCTTTGCACTCTCTGCAGCATACTGCATAACTGCTTGGCTGCTGTCCTGGGTGACTGTGCTATCCCTTGGCAGTCGCCGACTCCTAGCTACTATTGTGGCCATGCATGTAGTTCTGTTTCTGTGTGGCTAATTGTGTCGGGCAATAGTTTGACCCATTGTTGTACTTAGATTCTGATTACAATAATGTAACTTGTGGATATTTGAGTGCTAATCCACATGTAAGTGAACTGTGTTGAAAAGGGTACTTTCTGAACTGTCTCTTGTTAGTTACTGTCCACCTCTTCAGTACTTTAACTCCAAACATACTTGAAATATTTTCAGTTTGCTTCACGTTGTGACTCAACTAAAAAAAAAATCTTCAGGGTTAAATCTTTTCAACTAAGTTACACAAACTTAATTTTAAAAATCTTATTCATTTTAATATAAATATTGACAACTAAATAATTTGCTGCTATGAATTTTTATTTGGCTTCATTTTTCAATACTTATCATATTAAATTGTATAGCATTGGACTGATTTCAGTTTTATTGTCACCTTTTCCCTGGGCAATTTAAGCTTTTGCTGGGTCAGTATTTCTAGTCTTTAGAGAGTTTCTATAAACATATGTGGATGGTGATGGCTAGCATGAAGTGCTCACTGATTACCAGGGCTCGTTGAGTCCTGCTTTGCCATACATGGGTAAGGCTTTCAGCAAGAATTCCTCCCCCTTTTATTTTAGTTCTTTGAAAACTTCCTGCAACGCATTTTTATTACATCCACTTCCCACTCCCCATTCCTCCTAGGTCCCCTTCCTTACCCACCCAGCTTTGTGTCATCATTTAAAACAAAAACAAATTATCAAGTCCAATTTTGAGCAAGAATATTAATCTCTTTGAACTTCTGTTCCCTTATCAGCCAAACACAGGAAATACTTTCCTAACGATCCTATGTGATGGTCGAGAAAGATCTTTTCATAGGAAGCACTGCCCATGGGTCAAGCGTGGGTGCTTTTACAGCTGCTTATATATAGCTTACAGTTTATAGGGCAGCGGCCCAAAATTTTAAAAATGTTTGGCAAACTGCATGAGAAACACGCCGTGCTGTGAAAGACTCCAACTAGTCTTGCTCCAGGCTAGCTGCTTGCTGGCTGGCATGCTGTTGGGTCGTCCACTTAACCTCTGTGACAGCTTCCTATGCACACCATACCGGCCTGCACTGCGTCAATGTTTTGCCAGGCGTAGTCCAAGGACCACCTGCGTGTGAGTCACCTGGGATGCTCGTTAAATAGCATTGGGCCTCTGCCCAGACCTACTGTAGTGGAATCTTTGCGTTGGCATCCAGACATGAACACGTCAGTCACACAAGCCTGACGGTGCCACCAGTCTCTAGTCTTGCTTTAAATGACTGGTAGTCAACCTGGTTTTGTTCAATTTTAAATCCAACTTTTCACCTTCTCTAAACTTGGCAAAAAAAAATGTTTTGGTTCCACTTAAATATTGAGTTCTCGTGATATTCCCAGGTAAATCTGTTGGCATGCCGGCTTTATGTGAGCTAGGATGAAGCAGGGGAGAAAGGAAAAGGAATGAGGAGTTTCTGGGCAAAGCTCAAAACTATGAAGATAAAAGTCTCGAGTCCTGAAGAACGTCCTATGAATGAAAATTGATATTTTTATACAGAATGGTTGTTCTCGAAGTATTTGAAATGATGACTCCGGGTCCAGCACCCTAGGGAAATGTGTCACATGCAGTGTAAGGACTGAAAAACATGCACAGTACGGCAATACCTTCAGAAATCACAGGATCTCTAAGCATAGTTCATGAAGACATGAGAGCTGATGCTGTTTTAAGACTCTTTATTCCCCTCAAGAGAAGAGATGGAACACAACGCCAGGCTTTGTATCAATCCAATAAGAGTGTGTCTGCGTAGGGACTTTTGTTGAGAAGGAAACACTGACATTACTCTTTCCCAGGCTAAATAAGGAGCAGACCATCCCTTTTCCCTTCCTTGGTTCAACATGGTATAAAGTTTGAGATTTGGATCCGCGTGTACTTGGGTTTAAAGTCCCAATTATACTGATACATTAATCCCGTGACAGGTCATAGGTCTGATCTTCCTGGAGTTTCTTTTGTGCTTCTAATACAGAGAACACCTTATTGGCTCTTTTTTCCTGCTGCTTTGACAACAAAATACCCTGATAAAAAGTGTCTTAGGAAGGGACGGGTTTGTTCTGGCTTGTAGTTCCAGAGGGATAAAGTCCATCGTGGCAGAGGAGACACGGCACTGCACAGGGATGGCCTGGTAGCAAGAAGCTGGAGGATCCCATTGCGTTCAGGAAGCAGAGATGGAGTGAGTGGGGAGGCAGAAGGGACAGAAAGTGAGGACAAACCCTCAAAGCCCATCCCCAGGGGCATCCTTCCTCTGGCAAGGCTCTACCTCCTAACGGTTCTATAGCCTTCCCAAACAGCGTCATGAACCTGGTTGGGACCAAATGTTCAAATATATGAACCTATGGGGGCATTTCTCATCCAACCCACTATAGCCACTGTCCCACAAACGGGAATATGCAATGAGATGTTCAAATGCTTAGCATAGCGCCTGGTACACACTGAACACGACCTTCTCCCGCCCTCCCTCTGACTCACAGACATGAAGGTACCGTCTCCATCCTGCTGCAGTTGGTTGAAATTGTTTTCCCAGAATGCTCTTTGGAGTAGTGTAGCTTTTTCCCCAGGCTTCTGTAAAGAAGAGCAGCATCTTCCCACTCCCTGGGAGCCAGGGTCTCTGTATGTGAACCATCCTATTAGTTTCGTGTTACTTCTTTATCTATCCATTACAGCATTGTCTTCTACCGCTCGTTTTACCAACTAGTGTAGAACCGTGACAGTTTGGTGTTGGGATGGAACTGTGAGGATTATAATATTTGTATCCTTTTTGAAAGCCAGGCTTGAATTGTCTATATAGTAGCGATTAGATATAGGGGTGTATCTGTGTGTGTGAGAGTGTGTGTATGAGAGAGAGAGAGCGAGTGAGAGAGAGAGAGAGAGAGAGAGAGAGAGAGAGAGAGAGAATGTGACTTGTGTGTGATCCATATGTATCTGTGTATTATAATATGCATGCATATATATATAGAAAGGAATCAGACTTCAGATAGGTGGAGCATGCATGTACAGACACATGTGTGTACATGTTTATCACTGTATTGGTTATTTTTCTGTTGCTGTGGTACATTACCAAGATAGCTTGTGCAAGAAAGAGCTTATTGTGGCTTATTGCGACAGAGGGGTAAGAGTCCATCACAGCAGGTAAGTGTGGCAGCAACTGGCAGGTGTGGGGAGGAACAGGAGCTGAGAGACCATATCTTCAACCTCAGCACAAAGCAGACATGAACTGGAAGTGGTTCAAGGTTGTGAATTCTTAAAACCCACCCCCAAAGATATTATACTTCCTCTAGCAAGACTGAAGCACCTCGCCTAACAGGGCCACCACCTGGGGACCAAGTGTTCAAATCTCTGAGCTTATAGGGGCTTCTCATTCAAGCCACCACAGTCCCAAATCTAGGGAAGAGTGGCTAATATGTTTGGGTATGTCATCTGCCAGACCTGATTCTGTTTGCTCTCTGCCACCAAGAGCACACTGCAACCATGAACACCCCAGTCAGTCCCAGGGACGTGATTTCTTCCAGTGGGGAAGGTAGATGTCCAAGTGTCTCCTGATGCTCTAGAAATCTGGGTAAGGAACAAGAGGAAGTGGGAGACAGTCTGTGGCAGAGGTATTTATGAGGCAGATGGAACCCCGCCATTCTCAAGCCTGCAGGGACATGGCAAGGGTGCTCTGTATAAACAAGTCTTGGCATGGACGGCAAGCAGGGATGGAACTACCCTAGAAGAGGTGCAGATGACGCTGGAAGGGACAGAGACTCTCTGTCAGTGGTGGCCTCAGGAAACTATGTAAATGACCTGTTAACTTGGCTGTGAAAACACAGGCAAGGTCTGGGGACTAAGCTAATCTATTGATCACTTTTACCCCTTTAAATACCGAATGCTGTTTCAACAGCAGCTATTTTTAAAATTAGAATACATACTGATTTGGAAATAAAAGAAAACCAATGAACTCATTCAAATGATTTAGAATTTTATTTCTTATAGAAAATCCAAGTATTAAAACATGAATACTGTTTAGATTTCTGCATGCTAATTAATACAACTGAAGTCATGTAATATATGTAGCTTTTCTGAATGATTTTTTAAAGTAAGAAGCGTTTCATATGTGAATCTGTGACAACATATTTCCCTCTCTACATTTTATTACATATTAAATATGATAGAATATTGCATACTTAATGGGTATTTAAATTTGTCCTCTTTTCCCTTTACTAGTATAAACAGAATTGAGATAAATATGAAATATAAGTACTATCTTACAGTGAGTTTCTGAATTCTGCTACCTATTTTTAAATGATTGTGTGTAAGTTCATGTCAATTTCTATACTTATCACACAGGAATAAGCTGTCTTGCTGTTTTTATGTCCAAATCAAATGACTACTTTTTCTTAACATTCTTATTTTGTAACTACTATCATTCATGAGAATAAATATTAGCAAACACCCTCCTGAGAAAAGGGTAGACACAGCAATGATTTAGAAACAATGAATAAATAGAAACAGGGATACATCTGGTCATGTTTTAAATATGTGTCCCTCTTGGAAATACTTTGTGCCCTAGAAAGTCTAAACTTACTTCTTCCAGAACCTGAATCTGATCCTCACAGCACTGCATACCAAGGGAGTCAACTTGGGCATAGTATGCATTTTGTCTGTAGAATGAGCAGTAGAGCTGAACTTCAAGAGGTTAAAGAAGATCGGTCACTGTGTGAGATGCCGAGGCTGTCAGTACAAAGAAAACACCTAACTCAATGCTTTCACCCAATGACTTGATTTTTCCCCCTGAAATCCAAGGCCCTATCTTTTTCTCTTGCTGTGGGAGATGGCCATCACACTGTGAGAAAGCTCAGCCTCAAGGAGAGACCAATCTTCACTTGCTTTGCAGCTTCCTGGGATGTGTGTCTCTGGGCTGGACCATGGCAGTGTCAGAGGTTCCTGAGACTGGGGGAGCAGATGCGCAGTTCACTTGGAAGAACCTTCGCTGAACCGTCTTCCCAGGCAGATTAACCCCTGGATGATGCTCCCGTCCCTGGTCAGCGCAGTGTTCTTAGTGCTCAACAAGTTTTCAGTGCCCTTTTTCCCACCACCCCCAAATGCTTTCAAGTTACATTTAAAAGATTAAATCAATGTAGTAAGCATATAGGTCCTAATCAAGTAGTAACTGTTTGATAAGATGAAACAGAACTACATAACTTAAAGACCGTTATTTTATTTTTATTTTTTTTCTTTCTTTCTTTATTTATTTATTAAATATTTCAGTCTCTTCCCCACCTCCGCCTCCCCTTTCCCTCCCCCTCCCCCAATCCATTCCCCCTCCCTCGTCAGCCCAAAGAGCAATCAGGGCTCTCCGTCCCGTGGGAAGTCCGAGG
The DNA here is from genome assembly GCF_014885135.2 of Alexandromys fortis. NCBI lineage: Eukaryota > Metazoa > Chordata > Mammalia > Rodentia > Cricetidae > Alexandromys > Alexandromys fortis. Next base: position 14,190,960 of record NW_026067897.1, read on the forward strand.
AAAACCCTCCTCCGTCCAGGTCTCGTAAGGTGAGCATCCAAACTGCCTAGGCTCCCACAAAGCCACTACATGCAGTAGGATCAAAGACCCATTGCCATTGTTCTTGATGTCTCAGTAGTCCTCATTGTCCGCTATGTTCAGTGAGACCGGTTTTAACCCAGGCTTTTTCAGACCCAGGTCAGCTGGCCTTGGTGAGTTCCCAATAGAGCATCTCCATTGTCTCAGTGTGTGGGTGCACCCCTCGCGGTCCTGAGTTCCTTGCTCATGTTCGCTCTCCTTCTGCTCCTGATTTGGACCTTGAGATTTCAGTCCGGTGCTCCAATGTGGGTCTCTGTCTCTGTCTCCTTTCATCGCCTGATGAAGGTTAATATTCAGGAGGATGCCTAAATGTTTTTCTTTGGGTTCTCCTTCTTCTTTAGCTTCTCTAAGAACCCGAATTGTAGGCTCAATGTCCTTTATTTATGGCTAGAAACCAAATATGAGTGAGAACATCCCATGTTCCTCTTTTTGGGTCTGGCTTACCTCACTCAGGATAGTGTTTTCTATTTCCATCCATTTGCCTGCAAACTTCAAGAAGTCCTTGTTTTTTACTGCTGAGTAGTACTCTAATATGTATATATTCCATACTTTCTTCATCCATTCTTCAATTGAGGGGCATCTAGGTTGTTTCCAGGTTCTGGCTATTACAAACAATGCTGCTATGAACATAGTAGAGCATATATTTTTGTTGCATGATAAGGCCTCTCTTGGGTATATTCCCAAGAGTGGTATTGCTGGGTCCATGGGTAGGTTGATCCCAAATTTTCTGAGAAACCGCCACACTGCTTTCCAGAGTGGTTGTACAAGTTTGCATTCCCACCAGCAATGGATAAGTGTACCCCTTTCTCCACAACCTCTCCAGCATAGGCTATCATTGGTGTTTTTGATTTTAGCCATTCTGACAGGTGTAAGATGGTATCTTAAAGTTGTCTTGATTTGCATTTCCCTGATCGCTAAGGAAGTTGAGCATGACCTTAGGTGTCTTTTGGCCATTTGAACTTCTTCTGTTGAGAGATCTCTGTTCAGCTCAGTGCCCCATTTTATAATTGGGTTGATTAGCCTTTTACAGTCTAGTTTCTTAAGTTCTTTAAGACCGTTATTTTAAATCTCTTTTCTAAGCTCCGAGCTTTCCTGTTGGGGTGTGCGCACTGTCTTAAAATCTGGATTCAGGCAGTACTCTGCCATCGTCATTTCCCATCCCACACTGAGTTTCCATTTTGATCTCATTCATATTCCCCTTGTGGATCTCCGCTGGTCTCCTGCCGGCAAAGGCATGATGTCATCAGCGTTGCTGCCTACTGCTGAAATGGAAACCACCCCACACTAGCCGCTCAGAGGGTGGATGTCCAATGTCACAGCTTCTTATAATACTTGAGAAATTGTCATTTTGGAGATGATAAAACCGAGGCTTCCTGGAGAGGTGGCTCAGTGGTTAAGAGTAGTTGCTACTCTTGCAAAAGCCCCCGGTTCAGTTCCCAGCTCTCCTGTGGTGACTCAGAGCCATTTGTATCTCCTGTTGAGAGGGCCTGTTGCCCTCTTCTGGTCTCCATGGACGATGCACGTATATACTTGTAGGCAAAACTTCGCATACATTAAACAACAACAAAAAAGAAAAAACAAAACCAGCAAACAAGTAAAAAAACCCCAAAGCTCCAAGAGACCGTGTGGAAGGCTAAAGATAATTAATTTAACATTTACTGGACCTTTGTCGGCTTGTGTGGGTTGCTTCTTACTTGCTGTGCTACTGGCTTCATTGTTTCAGAAGTTCTAAATGTAAGAGGAAGGGCTGAAGAAAGGAAGAAACCAAAAAAGCAAAATAAGATGTTTATTTTTTAAATTGTTCTGAGCTATAAATATGTGTTATTCTGCTTTGTCTGGCACCTCCGAGTGTTACTGTGACTTTACTGTGTTTTAGAATTAAGGCCATTGGAAGAAAATGCCAGTGTTTTCTATTAAAAGCAAACAATTTTTGCAGACCCTAATTGCATATCAAAAGCATTGTATTCATACATCGGGAAAGTGTAAAAGAAGAATATCGAAGCTTGGTTTCCAATGGGCAGGCAAATGATTCTGAAAAATGGAAAACCATTCCCCGTCTCTCCTTTCCTCTAAATGGTCATATGCCTCGTCCATCACCCACGCGCGTGCTGCTGCTTCCTGACCGCTTTCTGGGCACAGCCGCATGGAAAGACATCGTCAGGGTGTAATTTTGTGCAGAGCACAGAGAACATGCTATTACAGAGCAGGGGCTCAGCTGAATAGCTTGGCCGTGGACCGTGTTTTGATCTCTGTGTTAAAAAGGGAACGGAACAGTGCCTCTTCCACTCATGTCTGTTAGGAAGTTTCTGGTCCTGGTCATGTGCCTGTTGGTGATCATAACTGAGGAGCAGAGCCAATAGGGAGAGCCAATCTTTCGATCAACTGCGGTCAGAGGCCTTGACTTGAGTTACTGGAATGGTGACTTTAGATTGCTATTATGCCGAGTCACTCACGATCTAAAAATGTGACCGACTGAAAAGCTGTGGAAGCCCCAGACTGGCCAGGCTCGACATTGTCTGGCTTATTGAGGCAGGTGTCTTTGGATGAGCAAGCACGGATGTTCTCTGACTGACCCAACCTAGTTCTTCAGTGCGGCACCTCAGGAATGGAGACAGCCATGTCAGTTAACTGCCAGTAGCATTCTTGTGGGAGAGCTTGGCCAAGTGTGATGTGGGAAGTTGAGAAGGGAGTCCGAGGTTCCAGATATTTTGTTTTCTCTCTTAGTTAATAGAAGGCAATTCCCATGCAAATTGACCCTCATTCTTTTTAGATGTTGCACTGGTTTTCTATGCTGTACAACAAATCACTCCGAATTTATAGGTTTTCAAATAACTGTCTCGTATTACCTGCTTTCTATAGGTTAGGAGTTAAGATTTGTCTTCGCTGGATTTAGGGCTCAGGGATTGCTAGCTGAAGTCCACACACTGGCTGAGCTACATTCTCTTACGGAGACCTGACAGGGAGCCCATTGCCAGTTTGCTTAGCTTGTTAGCGGAATTAATTTCCTTGTGTCTGTACAGTCATGGCAGCTTTCTTTTAAAAGGTCAGCAACAGGGGTCCATCTCTGATGCTTCCAGTTTCTGACCTTATCCTGTCTTCCAGTTTACTCACTAATTAGATCCAGTTGACCTAGGATTAATATCCCCATTGATCATCTTAAAGCAAATTTAATGACGTCGGTAAAACCCCTTCATCTTTGAATTTAACAGAGGCTAATCAAGGACATGACAGCCTGTAGATGGTGCCATGTTCTATTTGTGGGAAGCAAATTATAAGCATGTGTGAGATTATAGGTTCAGGCTCCAAGAAACCACAAGAGAAATCAAACTAAACCAAGCATCATCATCATCATCATCATCATCATCATCATTATCATCATCATCGTTATAGGTCTACTCACATCTGTGGGACGGAGGAACTAGGCAGGGTGGGAAGTCACGTCACCTTAGATGTTTCTACCATGATGTTTGGTGTGTTTGAGTATTGCAGAAGAAAAAATAGCTTTTCAACAAGGTATTTCAAAAAGAATTATTGTCTTATACTGAAACCATGGAATATAACCTGTTTAAATCCATGCTGGTTTTGTTGCTGTTGTTTCATGTTCTGCACCAAGAATATGTGTCTTCCCTTAAAGAATGCAATTCTTAATGCATTTCTCCTTCTCTTGCTGCTAAGGCGTTGCTTCTCTGAGCTCCTATCTCTCATTCTTGTCTGGTACTTCCTTCTTTCTCTCTGAGTGTTGATTTTTGAAATGCCACATCTCTGACCTTGGTTCACTCAATGACAAGGATAGTTCAAAGTCCTACACCTGCTACTCACTTCCTGAGCACAGTGGCATGCGAACACATAACACGATGCAAATGTTCCCTTGCAGGTAAGCCAGCACTGCAATGCTGGGGTCACAGTGTAATCGGCGTGTCTGCAGCATGGCTGTGGGTGACAGATCTTAGTCTACCTGTTAAAACAGAAGCAGATTCTTCAGAGTCTATAAGACACATTCTAGTGTCATTTATATAGGTAATTTTAATGTTCAAATAGCAGTATTATATAAACATTCTTAGAGGTCTTTGCAGAGATTGGTCTGTGTTTATACATTAACTCATAATAAAGGGTTCAGGATAGCTTAAACATGTATACATATACATATATATGTGTGTACTTACACACATATATAGTTCATATATACATATTATATAGTACATATATACTATATATGTAGGTAAACATATATGTACTATATATGTGTGTAGTTCAGAGGACAAAGGAGATGGCTTAGCAGTTAAGAACATTTGCTTTGTTATCATGAGAAGTGGCATTGAGGTCCCAGCATCCATGGAACAAGTCAGGCATCTGACACATGTCTGTAGCTCCAGCTCTGAGTCAGGCAGAGTCAAGAGAACTACTGGGGCCTGCTGACTTCCATCCTAGCCAGGAAAAAGTGTACTCCCAGTGCAGAGAGAGACTCCCCGGCAAAGGAATGGCTGCAGGCTCATGGAGGAGGGTAACCACACCATCGTCTGGCCTCTCTGCATCTGCACAGATAAATGCATGTGCATGCCCATGTGTGTGCATGCACACACACACACACACATGCATGTGCACACAAACACATAAGTAATTACCAAGGCAAAGGAAGGAAAGGGAAAATAAATATAATAGAGTAGCAGGGGGTCAGACAGAGCTATCTTTCCCTGCCGTTACTACAATCTAAGCATAACTGGTTCTTCTGGTACCCACATTCTTGGGGCAGTTTGTTATCTGTGCATCTGTGAGAAGGAATGGCTCCTGTGTGTCTGTCTCCTTGGCTATACCCAGTAACATCCCTGACAACAGCTTTCAAAGAGAGAGAAAGCCAACCGCATCTTTATTTTACCTAATTTGAAAGGGTAAAATCTTGAGGTTTGCCATGTGTGTTATAAAGTTTTCTCCAAGTTATATTTTCCAGTTATCTTTCTTGAAATCTGGACAGACTAAACAAATGTCTGTCTCACCGTGTGTAAAATGGCTGAAGTGGCTGCAGTCAGAGGGTGGGTGATTAGCATTCCCTAATCCTCTAGGAGCTTAAGACACCTCTGCCTCATTAGAGGACATTTATTCCTCAACTACAAAGAGAGGAGAATGGACTTTGAGGCAGGCCAAGGGTCACCAATTTATAATAATGGGTGTCCCCTAGCTCTGGGCCTCATGGTTGAGTCACAAAATCTGTATGCAGTACTTACTTATTTTTTCACTCAGTCCTGATTATGAAGTAATCATATCCAGTGCCATTTATTTAAAAATGCAAAATATAAGAATATAAGTTTCCTTATTTATAAAGTAGAGAGAATCCTGTTTTCAAAGGCCTCAATGGATGTGTGCGTGTGGGGGGCCGTTTCCTTTATTTTAAGTCTCAAGTCTGACTTCTGATCAGAAAGTCCTACCTCTCTGGACAGAGCTGTTTGCCTTTTGCTTCCTGGTATTGCTGTTTTATTGTGACTTTAATGTTGACAGTTTGATAACTTATGAAGTTATGAGGTCAAATGCTCAAAACTACGCAGGAAAAAGTAAAAGAAGATAAGCTTGCTACGCGTAAGAGTTTATTACAAGTACTTCTTGACTGTGGGGATAGCGCAGTGTGTCACTGTGTGTGTGTGGAGGTAAGGGACAACTGGCAAGAGCCGGTTCTCTGAGACTGAGCTCAGGCTGTCAGGCGAAGCAGCAGGCACCCTCACTTGCCTCATCAAGCCCCGATTTCTCTTTTTTAGGAAGTCAGTGGCCGTAAGAATGAAAATGCACATCTAAAGAGTTTAAACTGTTTACTCCTTTTACTTCTTTGTACCTTTAAAAGTTTATTTTAAGAAAAATACGTTTAAAGATATGTGCGATTGTATGAGTATGTGTATATGGGTATGTTCATATGTGTGTTCATACTATGTATACATTTGGTACAGGATGTTCACAGGTCAGATTCTATAGGTAGTATTATAGATAAATTTTTATATATTTCATTTTTACACTAGTATTTTCAAAATAAAACAAAGAAAAAGCATCAAATCATAACCACAGTTCAAGGGTGTAATTTTATAGTGAATTTAAAGACTCCTTTAGTCCAAAGTCAGCCTGTTCAGTCAATGACTTTTATATTACTAAGTGCAAGTTTGAACAAAGGAATGCTTGCCATTCCCAAAGATTGGCTCTTGTCCTATTTTGGTTTTGTTTTCTTTTTCAGTTTGTGAGATTTGTGTGTCCCTCAACTTCCTGGGCAAGCCAGGTAGCTAGGCTCTGTTCTCATTGTTAAGGATGGGATCAGCCTGGGAACCAAAAACATTTCTTTGTATGGAGACATGAAACCAAGAAGTACCATATCAGCAAGCAAAATAAAACAAGACACCTCCCACTCCTCACCCTTCATCCCCTACCCTCCCCCACCCCACTCTGGGTCTTACAGGAGACAGGAACTGGAAGGAGATGAGGGATCTTTTCTTACACACTTTCTTAATTACTTTCCATGTAGGCATCAAGGTCTGTCACTCTTGGTAAGATTGGGGAAGAAGGAAAGCAGGATGGGGTGAGAAGGTTGTGGGACACGATGCTAAAGACATCTTGTAGATGGGAAGAAGGCACTGGGGGTTGCAGTTAGAACCCCATCCCTGGGTGTGTGGAGCTTGCATCCTAGGGAACTGATCTACTTCACAGAGGCTGACAACTTTTTGGGGAAATAATCAAGGGGAAAAAGTTATGTCTTAAAAGGAAACACCTTTTGTCCCATGTCTCCTGCTGAAGGTAAAGAGAAATAAGTAGCCCTTTGCGAGCCTGGACCTGGGATATTAATAAATTGATGATGATGACGACGATGACGACGATGATGATACCTCTTCCTTTCTGTGGAGGGATGCTGCAGGTGCCCAGTTAAACTACCTCGCCATTCTCTCTGCTTTCAGCATCCTATCCTGTGCTTCACTCTCCAGAGCATCCCTTTGAGCCTCCTCACAGGTCTTTTAAATGGGTCCCCACTGCCTAAGAAAGCTGAACTCCAGCATTGCCACTCTTCCAAAACCCTACTGCAGTCTGCCCTTCAGCCTTAAGCCAGACTCTTCTACTCGCCTACTCTGCTACATCTAAAATGGATTTATTATTCCTTAAACATATTATAAGCTTGTCTCCATTCTGTGCTGCAGGACAGAGGTTTGTATATCTAAAGACAATAATGGACACATTTATTAAGATAGTCTTACCCAAAGAAGAGTACACCAATTGATTTTGCAATACCAAATGGCCATCCCTGAAAACATATATATGAGTAACATCATTATAAAGACTGAGCAGGCTGTATTTATGTATTTAATAATTTGTAGGTATATACAGAAACATATATATATATATATATATATATATATATAACAATTAATGAAAAAAAGAGGCCATAAATTTGAAAGAGCAAGGAAGGGTAAATGGGAGGTTTTGGAAAGAGGAAAGGGAAGAGGGAAATGATGTAATTACACTATAATTCCATAATAAATACATATGCACACATACATTTAGCACCTGTTAAGGTGCCTGTAGACCTTTGACTGGGAAGCTTTTAGAATCAATCAAATGTCACCATGCAGAATGGTAGATTGGTGTTGACTTTAATAGAATGAACCTTTCTGACTTTATTATAGGACTGATACAAATGTGGTAATTGGTTCCTTCAGGAATCTACATTGAATCTGTCAGTTGCTCTAAAAGTCTATATATTCCTTATTGACTTTTTACTAATTAAGCTTGTTCATTTGACAATTTTGTACATGTATATCATGCATCCTAGCTGCTCTCATCCATACCTCTTCCCTCTCTACTTCCTCTCTCCACCTCCTTCCTACTAATCTCTTCTCCACATCCATATCTTTTTATCTGTGTCCCTCTTGGTTTGATCAGGACATCTGTGTGACCATAGGATCGAAATTATCCACTGGAGCCTGGTGTATTCATCAGGGGGTACACAGATGAGGACCATGACTCCTTTAATTCTTAGAGTCTGTTACAACACAGTGCAACATTTCCATGATAGAGTTATAGATGTGTATGCAGATAAGATAGATAGATGATAGATTGTAACACAGTTCAACACTTCCATTATAAAGCTGTAAATACCTATGCAGATAAAATAGACAGATGGATGGATGGATGGATGGATGGATGGATGGGTAATAATAGGTAGATGAATGATAGATAAATAGATTGCAACACAGTTCAGCACTTATATAGCTATAGATACATATGCAAATAGGTGATAAAGACAGAAAATATAGATAGATAAATATATATAGAGAAAGAACTTAGTACATATCAGATGAATTCTAAGTCAGAATGTAACAAAACAATCTAGATTTAAACAAACTTCTGCTTGCATGGTAGTGAGAGGAGTGGCTTTATTTTAGCATTTTAGTTTTAGATTCTTCACTTTGGAAAGAGCATGGACATCTCATCTTCAGGTGCTTGTGGAAGAGTAAGTGACAATGGGATCCTCAGTGTCCATCAGCCTCCCTACCACCTTCCTGTGCTGAAGCATCTGAGGTTGACCAGATGACCGTCCCTGGTTTCCCACTTGCTCTTTCTTTGTGACATCTTTCACTTGTCCCAGCTGTCCCAAGAGAGGCACAATTTAGCATCCTGTGAACTAAGAGTGAACTTTTTCATTGGGTGTGGTGGGGTGGCGAATAAGGAAGGACAGAGTGTCCTGATGACGTTTAAAATGGAACGTTGAGCCCTTCTGCCTACACACAGTGGAGCCATGAAGAAACCCATTGTTTTGATAGCCTTCTCTAAGAAGCATGGGGCTGGATTTTAAAGTTGGTTCCAATTTAGATTGTGCCATCTTCAGTAGTCTAATGCACAGCTGAATAGCCAAACACTGACTCCATTATGAAATTTCAATGCTTTCTGAATAGCTAATGTCTAAGGATGGGTTTTATGGTGAAAGGAAACTGTCCTTTATGTTTCCTCCTCTGTTTCTAAATTGAGAAAAAAAAAAGTAATTAAACGAGAACTCAGTAGTTGGTAAAAGATCTTTGCCTCATAATAAATCCCTTTATATAGTAAGTGTGTGTGTGTGTGTGTATGTGTGTGTGTTCATTAAAAGGCAAGAGTTTCTTTTTTCACAGTTTGACATTCTATCTCCAAGTCAGGAATGAGATGTCTGCATTTGTGAAGATCAAGAGGCCTTTGAAATGGAAAGTTCTAGTAATACTTGAGCTCCCAGGTTCAGCAAGGCTCTGTGCTGGGTAGTTCTGGTCACTGTTGTGGTAAAAAAGGTCATGGTGAACTGACTTGGTCTTCTGGGTGGTCAAGTGCTGGGTGTGTGTATAAAGAAGCTGTGGTTTTCTCCCCAGTTTCTATGATTGTTTAAGAGCCATGATTTATACCTTTGTTTCTGCATGGCGCTCGTGCTTTCGTTTCTCCCTTCTACAGCCTCTCAACTTCCTCTATCACTAGAGGTTTCCTGCCCTGTAGATTTTCAGTGGGCTGTTGCCTTTCTTCTTCACGACTCTCAATAAAGCACACCCTTCACCTTTCTGTATATTGTAAGTATTCATGCTCATCTCAACTGAGAAACAGAAAATAATGAAACCATGGGAAAGATGAAGGACGATGAAGGTACTTCCAAACTTTTACTCTCTGATTGGTAATTCTCTTGTCCGTTCTGAAATGGAAACTTAAAAAGTCTCCTTGTCATATGTGAGGATACCGACTCCTCTCAAAGGATGCTAAATATGCTAAATAACTGTTCAGCACTATAACAAGATATCTGAGGCAAAAACTTAAGGGGGGATTAATTTATCTAATGATTTCAGAGATAACCAGCATGTCATTGTTGGCTCTGTGTGTCTGAGCCAGTGATGAGGAAGTAAATTATGATGGAAGGGTGTGTTAGAAGCCACTCATTTCATGACATCCAGGAAGCAGAGAGAAGCAGGGAGCATCTTGGGTCAGGCATGACAAGGTCTGTTTTCAGAGTCACACCCTGCTGACTTTCTTCTCTGGGCAGACCCCACCTTCTGCTTCCTGCTGTTCCCAGTGATGCCACCATCTGATAAATCAATCAGTGAGTTCATCTGTCAGTCAGGTCAGAGTCCTCTTGATCTGTCACCTCTCAACCACTGGATCCACCACCTGGGGCACAAGTCTGCAACACGTGTGCTTTCTATGGGAACACTCATGTCCTAATGGCACTAGGCATGTTATCTGTGGGAACACACATGTCCAAACGTTACTAGGCATGCTTTCCTTTTTCCTTTAGCATGGTTTTGTGGATGGCTTTTCCAGCTTTCCCTTAGACTTTGCAAGGCCTTCTGGGAAGCTACACTCATATGAGTTTTTTGGTTTATTTTGTTTTTGTCTACAGAGAAAAAAAACATTTCTTTATAATGTCTAGTTAATTGCACTGCCTAATGAGTCTCTTTCCAAGAGATTAGAGTGTTTTATTCAAAGTATTTATTAAAATCCACTTATTCTTTCAAGCTATCATTCTACTTTATAATTTGTTTAGCTTTCTTTTAAAGATATGATGTCATTAATTTAACTCAGAATTTTCTGATTTAATACTTTAACAACTAAAATCAAAGCCATTATAACTCAGTTTATTTACATTGTCTCAGTGAAAGAGCCATGTGAAAAGTAGTTTATTAAAAATTCCATTAAGGATTAATAATTTACTACAGATTTATCTAAATCAATGTTCTAAAAATTATAAAAGTTAAAATATTTTAACTAGCTTACCATTTCTAAATATTTAAATTAGTAATTTAAGTTAACGGTTATTTAATTTCTAGATTAAATGGAAAAACATTTCCAAAAATATGCTTAGATGAAAAATACACTTCTCAGTCCCAAGAACATGATGAGAGACTCAGCTGTTGGGTTGGGTTTGGGTTAATCTGTCTTCAGTAATGCAAATTCCTGACTTAAAATCAAGGCATCCTGTTTATACATATAAAGTGTAATTTGCATGATTCAGTACATGTATAATATATAATAATTAAATCCATCTTCAAAAATTCACTTATTTCTGTTTATATCCCAGTTGCATGAAATATGCCATATTGTTGTCAATAGACCAGGGTTTCCCTGCTGTGCATGGGACACCAGAACCAACCCTTCCTCTGTGTTCAATGCTGTGTGTTTAACTTATTTTCAATCTTTGTCGTCTGCAACCGCTCCTCCCAGTCCTCAATGACTCCTTCTCCAGGCTATTATTTTATAGGATCAACTTTTTCCTGTCTGTAGGTGAGAGAAAGTGTGAGACTCACGGTTTACTGCCTTATTTAAGTCAGCATGATTTCCATTTCCAGGCATGCAGCTGTAACTGTTAGCGGCCCATGCTTGTTGTGGCTGTATGGTTTTCCTTGATGCATATGTATGCATGTCCAGGGTTTTCAGCAACAGAATTTATGGTAACTAAAATGTGGAATCAGCTATCACATTCTTTACAATTTAGTGCTTTATTCAGACCCATTGTGATTTCTTCCTCCTTGTTAAAACAGCATGATCAGTGTAATTCTTAATATGTTTAGATTTGTGCTAACTTTTGTCATAAGGTAAATGCATGACAATACCAGAAAATGCATAGGCATTCATAGATAGGGTTTCATTGTTAATTCTAGATTTTTTGAAAACTGTTGCAGAGGCAGGCCACTTGTTCATCCTGGCCGCTGGGCTAGCTTAGCCCCGAAATAACCACACACAGAAACTATATTAATTAGATCACTGCTTAGCCCATTAGCTCTAGCTTCTGATTGGCTAAGTCTTACATTAATTTAACCCATTTCTATTAATCTGTGTATCACCACGTGGCAGTGGCTTACTGGCAAAGATACTAACCAGCATCTGTCTCAGGTGGAAGACCCATGACTTCTCTCTCCGTCTCTTCTTTCCAGCATTTAGTTCTGCCTTCCCCACCTACCTAAGCTCTGCCCTATCAACAGGCCAAGACAGTTTCTTTATTAACAAATGAAAGCAACACATAGACAGAAGGACCTTCTATACCAGAAAACTATTGCTTATCCATAAAATCTTTCCGTATAACCTAGTTCTTAGACATACATTTCCTTTATCCTTTTAGTTGACTCTTAAAAATATATCTAAGGTCTCTATTAAAACTTTGGATCTTGATTAAATGCATAATTCACAAATTTCACAGAATATATTTGTTATTTAGGCTTTTTTGTTGTTTTTGCTGAGCATATTTGTGCATTTTATACAGAAAAACATTTTCATTCAAAGAGTTTTTCCTGGAAGAGACATGGCGGGAAAAGCATTTACAAAGGGCTTTGATGGTGTATTATCTCCTCCAAGAGCTGTGTTGTTGTGAAGCCTTTCATTCTCCTCATGGTGAGAGTCAACCCAAGAAAAATATTTAAATATGAAAAAAAAGCCCTACCACAGAATGATAGGAATGTGTACTTTTAATTTTCGAGGCAGCCATGTTGGCAAATGTTGGGTTGATGTTTACAAGCTTGGTCTCTAACATAGGCTAGAATGTGGTGATGATGGTGTTCCTAGTCATTGCATGACTTTACCGAGAAGTTTGCTACTTGGAAAAAGAGTACACAGCTTGAAATAAGCTTTGGAAGAAAGCACTCGTGTCCTGTTTACAGCATGCTCACACGCATGCACGTACACATACACAAACACACACACACACCACGGAGGAGCTTACCCTGTTAATGGCAGAATTATACAATGAGTGGGAAGGGTTGACACTCTCCCATCATGGAATGTGGCTGTGTGTTTGATCTGAGAGTCTCCCCCTCTTCAGGTCCCAAACATAAGCACAGGAGAACTTCGGCTCCAGTGGTGACATCTGTCAGCTCTCTAGAACTGGACGTCTCTTTTTGTTCCCTGATCCTCACTGAGCTGACTTCCTGAAATTTTATCTAAAGCCTTGCTGCCTCTGATAACAAAGTTTCTTGCAAAAGGCTTGTCCTGGATTAGAACAGCTACTGTGGAATGTGTCTCTCGTGCCAAGTACTTTAAATGTATAAGTCCATTTGGTTCTGCTAGCAATCCTTCAAAGTGGGGGTTGTCATATGCTTTTATAAATGAAGAAACTGAGGCCCAGAGTGGTAAGCCGGGACACTGCCAACAAGTACACAAGCTGGGACATTCTAATCCAGGCACATCTGACACCAAAGCCTGATGCTTAACCACTAAGCTGGGTGCAATCCTGAGACACTCCGTCTGCTTCTATCTAGGAAATAGAATTCTATTTCGCTATAGAAAACAGAGATGGAGGGAAAATCAAAGTCTTTTGGATCCTACATTCTGTGAATTATAAAGAAAGACCTTAATACATCATAGTAAAACCAAGGCGTCCAAACTTACAAAACACAGTGGTGACCTGTTTTTGTTCCAAATGCTTTTCTTTGTCTACTGTGTGAAGCTCTCCGTGATGACCCCTGACTTCCCAAAAGTAAATGATCTTTGACCTCTGCAGATGGGTAGGTGGAAGAGTGAACTGAAGGTGTGTTGAGTAGGTGTACCACAGTCAGCATCAGCCGGTTTTCAGTTCCTTTCCTTGTGGATTTCAGGGTGGATCTAAAAGTAGGGGCTAAGTGAGCAGCAGGAGGTAACTAACTGTCTCATTCTTTCCCCTGCCAGTAAGAAAGGAACATCCATCTGGGCGAAATTGGTCCATGTACCAGTGAGTTTATAACATATTCCTCCAAATCTCTCCTCAGTTCTTTGGGACCCCTGAGAGCACTGAGTGTATCATGTAATAGTATCCTTGCATCAGGAACTGGATTCTGTGGTTTTTGGTCCATTTTCAGAGAACTGTGCCTCACATCCAGCAATGTAGGATGGATTTTGAAGAGAGGTTTGGAAGAGTTGATGTGATTAGTTCTCCTCCTTGGAAGGTGGTATGCTGGAGCCCAGAAAGTTCTAGTAACCTACATTCCTAGTTAGAATTGGGTTTGACCCAGAGTAGCATAGGCTTCCTTTCTAGTGCTGGGGTTATGAGTTTGTGCCAACGTGCTTGTTTTGTTTCAAACAGTATGTTTTAGGGATCAAACCCAGGTCTTTGTGCATTGCAAGCACTTTCCTGACTGAGCTGCCTGCCCTGAATCAGCTTCACAGTCTCCTGGATGACTTTATGCTTTTATTTATATCGAATCACCTAAAGAACAGAATTCCAAATAAACATTTGGGCTTATAGAATTGCACCTTAATTTATTTTTAGTGTATCTTCTTGCATAGTTTTCTTATTGGTTTCTCGCTCTCTATTAAATTTTTATTTATTTTCTTCACAGTTCCGTGCATACATAGTGTTTTTTGATTAGTTTATCCACCATTATCCCTCCTATCTGCCTCCAACAGAATCCCTGCTTCTCAGGTTCCCATCCTGTTTTCAAGTCTTCAGAGATATATTTTTGTGATTCACTGCATCTAATTGCAATCGTCTGCATGAGCACAGGCAGGGCTTATTAGCTTGCTGGGGAGCAACGTGCATGTGGTTAAACCACTGAGGACTAGGACTCCCTCCCCCCGTCCCCCTCCCCCGTAGTCTTTGGTTGCTTATAGCTCCAAATTGCCCTCCTGTTATTACAGATACATAGACAAACAAATGGTATTTATCATAACAAGCCAGTGCTGATAGGATTGCTTCTTTACCTTTCTTGTTTTTAAATATTTTGTCTGGTGCATCTGGTGGTGTTTAAATGCTTGTTCTAGTCGTCTGTCCTGTAGTGCTCATGAGTGGCCATCTATAGAAGTGTCCACATTTCCACTCCCTCTGTTTTCTTTTCTTTTACCGGATGTTCTAAAGATTCCTTTTTGCACCACTACTTCCTGTTTGGAAAAAGATTGCCTTTAAAGCTGTTCCAATAAGGATAGCTCTACTAGCAAGTCCTATCCCTTTATCTGATAATGTCTTTATTTCCCCTGCATCTCTGAAAGTTAGTTTTTCTGAATACAGAATTTGAAGACCATGTCTCTTGTGTTTACTCATTAGAAAGTGACCCATTTCCTTGGGAGCCCATGGTTTCAGATGACAACTTCACCACATCCCAAGTCCCGAGGCTCTGCTTTTCACTCAATTTCAGCCTTTTTTTCTCTGTCGTTCAGATCGAGTAAATTCTACAGCACTATTTTTCTGGTTTTGCCACTTTGCTATTGGACCCATGAAGCTAATTTTCATCACTGGTTTTATAATTTCCACTTTTTAAAAAAAAATGAAATGGTTTTAAATTTTTTGCTGAGGTTTGCTGTACTTTCAATTGTTTATAAAGAATTTGAAATTATTTGTTGAAGCATTCTTATAATGGCTGCTTTGAAATATTGTTAATTTTTCCGTCATCTATTTCTCTGCATTGTTTGTCATTTCTTCACCAAGTTGTAATTTTTCCAAGGTTTCATTTGATCCGTGAATTTTCACTGAATCCGGGACACTTGGCTACCTTGTAGGGGGACTCACAGTCACACTTAACATTTCCTTTTAGCAGACTTTCATCCCTGTTACTTTTAGCATATAAGTCGTAATGTATTGGATGTACTTTCACTGAGGACCTGATTTTCTGGGACTCTGCTGCTACCTTGGTCTGCTTGGTGTATCAGAATCTAGTAAGCTTCCACCAATCTCTGCTAGGTGTCACCTAGTGGGATCTGGGCAGGACTTTCTGATGCCTCCTGTGTAAGAAGGGAAAGACAAGTTGATTTCTTACAGTCCAACCCTTCTGATGCCCTTCCCCCATCAGGTGCAACACCTCAAATGGAGCCCTTTGCTGTTAAGGCCCCTCACCTGCTTTCCCATTGAGACTAAAGCGTTTTAAATCTATTGTGTGGGGATAGTGCTTTCCCTGTTGAGTCTTCTTACTGAAAAGTATTCATGACCCTTCCCTTTGCTATTACACTGGCTCCAAGACTGAGCCAGTGACCAAGGCCAGAGCAGACCTGAGACAGCAAACTCCACAGGAGCAAGTACAGGGGAGCTACTGCACTGGCTTCCTGGTATTATCTGAAGGATTCCTGTAGGATATGGGGTGAGAGGAGGAAAGGAGTGAGCCTGCCTGGGCTGCCTGGGCTGCTGTGTTGGGCATCTAGAAACTCTGGGTCTGGGTCAGCCTATTTTGTGTGTCTTGGATTGTGAGATGCCCTGACACTATGGTGTTCCTCTAGTTCTGGGATCCCATCCCAGTTCATCTTTAACTTTGTACCCTGGAGTTCTCTTTGCCTCTGATGTTTCTTTCCATGGTTTACATATATACTTAACTGGGAGGATCAGGGAGAAAACCTATACTGTCTTGTCTATACTAGACCGAGGGAGTTTTTTTTCTTTAGGAGTTGGAAAATCTTAAGACTACTCATAATAGAAAAAAATATATACATTTGGTTAGTGACTTTTTTTCCCCAAAAGTCTCTGTCAGGAGTGTCCAACCTGTGGCCTGTAGGCTGCTTCCCACCATACATGGCCAAGACAGCTATGAACACCATCCAACACAAAATTGTGACATTTAAAGTATTATGAACATTTCTGGTGACTGGATTGCAAGGTGCTTGAGCATGCCCTTTGTTCATGATGGCGTCATTCATCCATACCAAAGGTTGCTGTGCCTGCATAAGCCTTTTAGTTTCTGCCCCTCCTAGCTCTCTGTAAAAACAAAACTGAAACAAACTTGGCTCTATGCTCTTTGCCTTCCTCCTGTTCTGTGATTAATCGGGGTCTGTGGGTTTCGGTGGGTAAAGGTCCCATGTCTTTAGGATTGCAGAAGAAAAGTTGATCAAAGTCCCAGTCTCACTTGGCCACTCTTGCTGTGGCCAAGTGAGTCAACTAGTCTTCCCATCCACAGGCCACCACTTCTGCTTTCCCTTTCCACCAAGCCCAACTTCTCAAACCTGGAGAAACTGGCTTTTTAAAGACAGTTAGTAGAATCTTGAACATATCAACCTCCTAAGGGGGAGAAACCCCAAGTTTCTCTGGACTCAGCGTCACCTAGGAGGCTTGTGACATTTTTTTTTTCCTTTTTGGTTCTGGGAACTGAATGCATGCTAGACAATTCCCCATCTTTTAGAAACCACCAGCTTTTATTCTATGAACAGCTCCTGGTATCAGATTGAAGAATTTGTTTTAAACCATTTGGAGCAATATTATGTTTAGTTAATGTTGTCACTAAGTGTTTTGCAACTTGAGATGCCTCACCTTGAGTACACATGAGCAAAACCATAAAAATTGTAGGCAGAGGTTGCTAAGAGGAAGACTTTGAGACTACTTCAAGGGGTCCATACCCTATTCTGGACTCTGTGAGGATTGCACACACATGTGAGGATTGCATACACAGGCCATGCTCTCATATTCATATACACAACTGCGCCCAATTCGTCTTTGCTTGCGCCTCCACTTCTTTTCTCTCTTGAACCTGTTACAAGGAGGCTTCTGTTCTCAACGCCACCCACCCACCATCAGCGACCTTCTTGTCACTAAATCCACTTTTTACATTGTTCTCAGTCTTGACTCCTTTCTCCCTCAAGTCGAGTCCACAAATCATATTACCTGGGCCATCAAAATGTCACCTCCCTGTGTTCAAAGGCAGCAGCATCTTTTGTAGTCACACCTAGGAGCCACCAGGATCACCACTGGGTGGGGGGTGGGGGGTGTCCTCGTGGTTCTGCTTGCTCTGATTCCAAACACCATCCCCTTCTAAAAAACATTGCACTTACCTTCCTAGTTGCTTTTCTCATTCCTTCTAGAACCTAAGCTTGGTGAAGGCAGAGAATTTCTTTTCCTCTTTGAATCATGATATATTCCTACTACCTTAAAAACACTTGATGTATAACAAATATCTGTGCTTGCATGATTTAAAAAAAAAACAGAAAAAATAGTACAGTATCACTCGAAGGCCAATAATTTAACTCCTGACAGTTACCAATATCCAATTGTTTTTGTTCCTAAAACTTTACATTAAACTATCATAATTACATAATTTCATATTATCCGACAAACAGTGATTGCAAACAAATAAAGCATGCATGTTTCAATTAGGTGAATATTTTCCTAATATTAAGTAAAAGCAAATGGAAAAAAAAGATGTTTGAGAACAGCTGGGGAAAAGTTCTGCAGGGCCTTCACAGTTGGACTGCCGTGGAAGAGTTCTGAGTCAGGTGTGGGGGTGCTCACCCCCAACCTTCACCTTTGGGAGCCAGAGGGGATCACAAGTTCACAGCTAGAGTTAGGGAGTAAAATCGTGTTTCAAAAACAAAAAAAAAAAAAGGGGGGGGGGGGGGGTGGTTCAGCAGGTTAAGGCTCCTGCCACCAAGCCTGATGACCCGAGTTCAGTCCCTGACCCCCCACAGAGTGGAGAAGAGAAGCAGTAAGTTGTCTTCTAATCTCCACATCCACACGGGGACACATGTGTAGCCACACACCTGAACACACACAAAATAAAAATGTAAATGTGATTTTAAAAAAAGCATTTTAAAACGAAAAGGAAGAAGAAAGGAAGGAATCGTAAGTGCTGACTCTATACTGGAGGAGCCGAGTGGGAAGTGGCTTGTGATGACTTTTTCTTGGAAGATGACACAGGACTTCAGTCAAAAGACCCAAGCTCGGATGAACGGTCTGGACTGTGTTTCAAAGCACTGGCAGATGCAAACAAATTTTGCTTTTCAAGTTGAGTACCGCGTCTAATGTATCATCTTTATGACATTCTAAATTGACGATTAGTCTTAATTGAGGCCCATGTTGTGCAATTCTTGGTCGTTGCTCTTCTCAAGACATAGCTGGTGGCAAAAATTATTCATATTTTACATTTTGTTCTTTTAACTAATACAGTTATTTTTAGATCATTTGGTATCAATAAAGACAGAACATTCTAGTCTTAGAAATTATTAAATTATTATGAGTTTACTTTTGTGTACAATGTGATTTGTTTTATTTTCTATGGCAGTTGTTATTCTTAATTTTTTTGGATAAGAAACATTGCAAAGAATTCTTGATTGTACATAGTTTGTACAATGGTTGGATACATTTATAGAATAAATTCCCCAGAAATGATATTGCTGCAATTTATATTTAAAATTTTATTCATTTTATATGTATGAGTGTTCTGTCTGTATATCTGTGTTCCACATTCGTGTCTGGTATTGGAGGAGGCCAGAAGAAACTATTATAACCCCTGGAACTGGAGTTACAGACAGTTGGAAGACCCCATGTGGGGCTAGAAAGAGCAACCAGTGCTCTTAAGCCCCCAGTCCCCTCTCAAGCCCCTATAGTTTATCTTTAAAGCATTTAGAAAACATGGATTGATGTTGCCTAGGTATTCTGTGCTACAAAAACTTACTGGACTACATTTAAAGTTGCTTTGTCAGAGCTGACCCACTGGGTTTTCACTCAATAACTGCAATTAAAATAACTGATATTCATGCAGAAAAATTGCTTATAACCATGGAAATCTTAACCATAAATACTTCTAACACCCATTTCTCAATTACATTTTTTAAACCTGTATTTTTTTTAAAAAAATATTTAACCATTTTTGATAACAGGAGGTATCTTTAGCACACAGCTATCATATTAGAGTAGAACAGACAGTACCTCCCTCCCACTCTGCCAGGAATCTGTACTTTGGGAAGGTCAGCCCAGGACATCTGGCAGCCAGAAGAGACTCAACAGATCTCCAAAAAACAATCACATTGACAATTTGAGCTGTTCTTCTTTTCATGTCTTTTGGACACTAGGTAAAGAATACAAGTAATAAACATTTTTAGATTGCGAAAAAAAAACACACAAAAAAATTTGCTTTTGGACTAACCTCTAATTTTCTCCCCTTTGACAGTAAAAAAAAAATGAGTAAATGAAATTTCCATTATGTCTCTGTGCCTTTGAAAAGTCCCTCTAAGTAGTACACATCATGCTGCTCCGTGTAAGTGGTTCATGAAGGACAGAGATGAAAATCCTCTGGATTTTGTCCCTTGCTATAATCTGTGAGCTTTTGCAGCCAGATTTCAGCACTTGTTTAGATGCTCACCACTTAGGGAGAATCTTAATTCATAGCTAAAAATTAAATACACTGCAAAAACTGTTTATAAACTTCCTGTTTATGCTGAACTTTTGCAAGGGAAAGATTTAGGGGGAGTTCATTTATCCCTTAAATGGGATAAATATTATTCAAGTTACCTTGGTAACAGCTGGTCAATAGTCACGCTGTAAGTTTAATGTTACTTTTTCAGTTAGCTGATGTCAGTCTAGAACTGACAACAATAATTTTCCTGGGAGATCTAAGGGCTTTTATGAAAATCTTTGGTAAGGCCGTGGGGTGGCATTGATGTTTGGTTGTTGGTGGGCAATAATACTCTGTCAAGGCAGCCACAGCTTCTACGACATCTTTACTCTGAGACAGAGGGACTTGAGAAGGCATATGCAGGAAGGAGGGGACAGGTGGTGACCCCTCTTACCATTGTTTAGACCGCTGTACAGTTTGTTCTGCTGAAGGTAAATTAAGTCATTTCCTGTTTTGTGTGCTCACAGAGAGAGACCTCAGATATCATGTTCTCCTCCTGAGTGTCCTAGCTGCTGATGAAAATGAAAGTGTGCGTGTTTGAAAGGATGCATGGCCCTAGGTATCCTCGAGCTGACTAGGGCCATGCTGCTTCTGTATGACTTTGTGTGTATGTGTGTGTTTCTTGTCCTCTCATCATGTGGTCATCTAACCGCATTGGCCCACACACCAGATTGCCGTCACTGGAGATGTAGCTGTAGGCGAAGCAGTTTGGGATGCAGTTCCTTATACTATCCTCCACAACATAAGAAGTCCTCTGTGTAGACTTTTTTTTTTTGCAATGGGAAGTCACTCGCCGAAGCATGGTGGCCTCCAGTGTAGTTGAAGGTAAAAGCAACAGCTTACATGGAAGCTGAAGCGCAAATAATAAAAACTCGGGGGTAGATATTGGGGTTCAACTTGAAGACCAGAATAGCAAAGCAGCCAGCCACTGGCTCTTACCTTGACCTTCCATCCAAAAATGGTGGTCCTGCCTCCAGGAATCTCAATGAGACTGAGATGGAGAGCTGTCTCCTCCCGTTTATATTCCTTTCTAGGGCTGGGGTTAAAGGCATATGCCACCTAGTTTCTATAGCAACTGATGTGGTTCCTAGGAATAAAGATGTGTTATCACTGCCTGGTCTGTAAGGCTGACCGGTGTGGGTGTTTTACTTTCTGATCTTCAGGCAAGCTTTATTTATTAAAATGCAAATGAAATGAGAAGCAGTGTTATAAGAAACACATGGTTTCTGATGGGTTCTAGTTGACAGTTTGACAGTTTCATAGATGGAGGACAGTATTTTATTGACTAAATTGGGATGCATTACTATATAAGAATACTGTTCACTGAGAAAATGAAGCATGGCTGAAAATAAAAAAATGAAATTTGTTTGCCCCCTTCCCTTTACCCATCACTGGCAAAAAGGGTGAATAATGCAGCAACAAAATGGACAGGCCACGGCTAAAGACCCAATAACGATCCTGGAAATTAAGTTCAGCTTACCGTCCTCATTGCCACGTAAAAAGCAAGGTGCTGAAAATGCAAAGAAACAATAGGAATTCAGTCACACCTGATGTAAACTCTAAAAACAGTCCATATCTATTATAAAAGTGGTCTCCAAGGAGCAAAAAGAATAGAAAAACACTCAGAATAAAAATGGAATACTTCTTAATAAAATGCCTCAATAAAAGCCAAACAATTTTGAACATCGACAGTACATCTGAATCCATGTATCCTGGTAGCATCAGTGCTCTCCTGAGGAAAAGTAAATAAACTGGCATTACAAAAAGCCTGATGCACAGACTTTCTTGTGGCATGATGTATGTTCTTTATTCACTTATTTTAGAAAAAAAAAAGTTCATTCAACAAATCTTTACAGGCTCCTGTGGTGAGCAGAAATGGCAGAGAAACAATGTAACCAACAACGATCCTGTAAGTAACAATAAATGACAAGTCTGATGGCGTCACCATCGAGGGTTACACGGGACCAAGAACTTAGGACAGGGGTTTTGACTTTGTTGTGGAAGGCATCCCAAAAGTAATGGCAGGTGAAGAAGGAGAGGAATTTAGATTGAGGTAGCGGTGGAAAACCGGGAGAGGGGCGGGCAGTGGCGCACCAAAAGTCACTGAGAAGGTGGAGTGTGTAGGAAGCAGGAGGTCAGCGCCCTGTCAAATTGAGATGACCCATAAATCCGCAGCTAGAGTGGAGTGCCGTCAGGTGTCGTAGCTGCAGCACTCTGTTCTTGAGCACAGTGCTCTGAGAGAAAACGGTTTCAGCTGAAGCAAACTTACCAGAAAGAGTGTGGTTACATATATGCTTGTAAATGGGGGAGGGAGAAGGCGAAGATTCCATAAGCTTTGACCACACGGACCTTTGGGAGATAGCCTAGATGAACACTGTGGCATTCTATTATATAATACAGATGTCTATTCCGTACCTAGACATCTACTAACAGCCATGTCCAGACTACAGACTGTTTCTCCAGGGCAACATCATCTATTACACCATTCAGGTGGCAGAGACATGGCTGGGCTGTGTCTTTCTGGGCTTCTGACCCACCCTACTTTTCTGATTCCTCAGACTCCATGGACGATCCTATCAGCACTAATCAAGGCAGGTTAGTTTATACTGTCGTAAGGAATGCCTTTGTGTTAAGATGTTTGCATGAGAGGTCCACCCTGTGCCCCTTCAAATGTCCTGTAGCATCCCTTCAAAGTCTTTCCACATGGCAGTATATCTTCTGGATAAAACATCATAAAAAGACGTTTATTTTTATTGATGCGTGTGCTAGTTTGCCTGAATGAATGTCTGTGTACCACGTTCATGCCTGTTCCCCATACAAGCCAAAAACAGTCATCAGATTACCAGAACTGGAGTTCGGATGATTTTAAGGCCCTGCACAGGTACTGAAACGTAAGGCAATAAATAAGATAGTTTTGGACACACACACACACAGGGACCCGAGGATAGTAAAGAGGGATAAGGTGGTGGGGGCAGCGGGAATATAATAACTGTTCTGCCTTAGAGGTCAGGGTTATTAATGCTCTTCACTAAAAGACGACAGGCTGTTTGGATAACCAAGAACAGCCCTTTAAAGGAAATGACATCGAATAGTAAGTAGCCACGAGGAGTCACAGAAGAGTTCTCCTCGGTGGAGGACCGGCAGAGGAGTTTAAAAAAAGCTGTGTGGGTGGAGCCTAGTAAATGAGAGGTGAGCTGACGTCAGTGGCAGCAAAGAGGAGGTGATCAGGTGTGAGGCATCATGGACCAGGGTAGTGATTTCAAGTAAGAAGGCTCTGGAAAGTGACGTGTTGTGAGTTGTTTCCTTTGTAAGAGGTCGTTCTGGCCCTTGTGTTCCAGCTGGACTGTAGGGAAGGATTGTGGAGGAAGAGGCATTGGTGAGGTTAGGAGTCTGTTACAAGAGGCGTTCCGCACTTAGCTGGGGTATTGACAGTGGGAAGTGGTTTCTACTGGCTGATTCGCAGAGAGGTTCCCTCCGCAATAGAGGACACTAGCACGTAAATCATGTTAATGTGTACTTCCCTATGTACAATTGCAGGATTAAGGTTTGGAGCCTGCAGTAGTGGCCAGAGACTGTGTGTGCGAAAGGCTGCTGAATGCTAAGAGGTGTGAATAGTGCCCGAGGGAAGGGTGTTGACACTCTCTTGCACAGAGGAAAGCCTGGAGTGCTAGGTCAGGATAGAGCTGGAGGACGGAGACTGTGACACAGGAATGTCAGGAGGAGAAGGCAATGACCGTTCTGCTCTGCTTGGAGGTCTGCGTGCTGCTAATGGTCTTCTCTAGTCTATAAGTGTTGCTCTTAGTAGTGAGTAATGGAAATACCAGAGCACACCACTCCATGAATGAAATCATAAACTCTGAATGTCTGCCATTGTGAAGAAAGGAATGCGGGCCCCAGGGGACAGCAAGCGTGTTGGGCAGCTAGCTGGGTGTATGCAGCAAACAAGGGAGAACTTGCCTCAAACAAGGTGGAAGGCAAGGACCAACACCTGAGATTGTCCTCTGACCTCCACAGAGTCCTTTAAGATGTGTTAGATGAGAACTGTTACAGCAGACTCACAAAGCACCGTAAGAGGTGAACTGAAATTTGAATGGGATACAACTGGCCTACCCCGAGGCAAGACACAAATTTAATGGAACTAATGGGGAAAAAAAAAAAGTTTCTGAAATCTTCATCAGAGACGTGAAAAGAACCAGGACATGGAGAGGTTAACCTGGGTGTGGGGCTAGTGTAGAATTGATTTGCCTTGACTAATTCCAAATCTGTGAAATTGCTGAATTTTTTGTGAAAACAAAATTTTTCCAGCCCAGACTGGAAATGCTTTCTGCTTGGCTCATCCGAAATCTTGGGCTCTCATCCTACGGGTCTTCTCTGGCCCCTGCTGCCTCTTTTTCCTTTGGTTTCTGTGCTCCATAGTGGAAGAAAAGAAGCAAAGATCAGCTGGCTAGGAAAGCGGCTGAGTGGTGGTAGCATGGAGTCACTGGGGGGCTGTGTAGTCGGAGGGGTGTACAGTTATATGACTGTGGCCTGCAGCTGTGACCTGTCGTTCCAAAGCTGCTCCCTTCCTCCCTGCCTCTTGCACCAATATTCCAGCTCCTCTTTCCATTTATGTGAGTATCATGCCCTCCAGATTGCCTTGACAGTAAGAAAGGTAACCCTCAGACACGTTTTGAATAGCCTCCTGGTCCCATCTTCCTTATGACTGAGACAAATTGTGGCACCTTTCTGCACCCTGAGAGGCTCCCCAGCCTCAGCCTTCCAGGAGCCTAGCAAGGTGACTTGAAGTTGTCCCCATCTGATATCCTTCAGACACCTCAGACAAAACAAACATGACTACTCAGGCTGTTCGCTATTGTTCCCCACCCTCACCAACAAAATGCCAAGTTAGTACTTTCTCTTGCTTCCTTCCTTAGCACAAGGCTCTACCCATGATGCTTCATTTAGTTTGACAACCCCAGATATCATCCCAGACTCTCCATCTTTCTCGCCATCCGGGGGAGGCCAGCCTCATAATTCCTTTCCCCGGTTTCTACACTTCTTTCTCTTTAATGCTTCCCTGATTCAGGCTCTACTTATTCCTATTGTAGAAACTAGAAATAACCGAGCATATATACATATAAGTGTGCATGCCCGCATGCTCACACATTCTATTTACCTTGGTCATTTCTTCTTCCACTGACGGTTGAGGCCAGTGAGATTAAAATGACGGTCATTACTCCATACAAGCCTCTCCTTCCATTATTATTACATGAGACTTAGGCTGAGAATCAGCGCTAGGCTGGAAGAATGCATGTCTCAGCCAGTACACAAGGTTCTCCTGGCCTTGGATATCTTCTCTTCTGCCACTTCTGGCTTTGTAGTATGTAACCACAAACTATTTGTGCTTCCTCTTTTTCGTACTGTTGAATATCATTCTTTGGTTTTGTGCCTGGGTCTGTAGAGAATCTGCCATCAGAAATATGCCATATTAATATTAATAGACAGAGCACCAAAAGCAGTCTTCCCGCTGGCATTCTTTATTATTTTTATTTTCTCTCTTGTGGAGCGGGGAGCTGAAAAGCTGCAGAGCCATCTGAGGCTATGTTGCTTCCTTGTGTTTCCCCACCCCCCCTCTCTCTGCCTTCTTGGTTTCTTTCTCATGCCTAACTGTGAGTCCTGGGACACTCTGGCCATCTGTGTAGCTCTGTAAATGCCAAATCTTCATGGCAGTTATCACGTGCTCTTTTGGGCCGAGGGTCTATGCCTGAGCTGTATGCACAAGCTCTCTCATCTGTGACACTCCTGGTGGCACGGGGGAGCTCCTCGTGCCCCGTGGGGTAGGGAGAGAGCTGCTGCTTCTCTGCTTTACAGATAATGAAATGGGGCTTTTGTTCAGCTCATCCTCACGTCTCTACGCATGCGGATGGATGTGTGTGCACAGGCCACTCTCTGCAGACTGGATATGGTCCATCATGCACACATGAAGTTAGTTATATGACCCAACTCAGTTAGAGTTGACTACATATTTTAAAAAAGAAGAAAAGATGGATGAGGCTTTCATTCTTAGAAGCTCAGAGGGAAATTGTAACTTGAGCAAATTTGATTTTAGACTCTGCATTCCCTATGATTTAGGAGCCCAGTCACCTTGGACTTTTCCAGGCCTCTTGTTCCCCTCCTATTATACACGGTTGTCTCTGCGTCACTTTGATTCAAGACTACCTGAGAAAGAGAAAGGAAAGAGGAAGGAAGGGAAAGGTCCATGTGATTGGGTTTCAGTGTGGATTTCTGAGGCTGTCAAATATTCATCACTAAGACATTTGATCGCGTCTTGAAGATTCTGAGACAGTGTGGTTGGGCCTAATCACAATTCTGAAACCAGTTCCTTCCAGTGACAGAACAGGGAGAGGACTCTTGAGTTTCTTCACAGTGTTCACATGGGCTAGCTCCTGTCAGGTTGTGGCATTTCCCACTTCCTGTGGCCAAATCTAACAGGTGGTTTTTGTTGTTGTTATTGTTGTTATTTGAAGACAGGGTCTTTCTCTGTCAGCCTTGGCTGTCCTGGAGATCAGGCTGGCCTCCAACTCACAGGGATCTGTCTGCCTCTGAATTAAAGGCACGTGCTACCCAAAACCCACTTTTTTTTTTTTTTGTCTAAAAATGAAGGCCAAAGTCTCATTTCCAGAGCTCTTTCTTTCCTAAAAAAGACCACTTTCTTCTTGAATTTTAGCATTGGAAGAAATCATAAACAACTCATGACTGTATCTGGATTCTTTTCTGCTCAAGGCAAGCTGACTGAGCAACTGCATGAGAATAAGGGCTTTTCCTTTCTGTTGCCAACAGGGCATAAGAGGTTGTTTTATTTAAAATATATCTGCCTGTGCTTGTAGCCAGTCAAGTTCTGAACTTGAGCTCAACTAGAGCTTTGATAAAGGAAAAGGAGAAAGGAACTTTTAGAATTGCACACCCATTCGTGTGTGTGTGTGTGTGTGTATGTGTGTGCGTGCGTGTGTGTGTTCCAAGTAGATGAATAATGGGACCGTGCATTTTCCATCCAAGCATTTTCCACCCTGAGAATAATTTCTTTCCTGGCTTCTCAATGAATAAGGCATTATTTCTGAAACCCAAGAGGCATTCCTTTGATTTCCCTTCATGTTTAGCTTTCTGAGTGGTTTTCAATAAAGGAAATTGAACGACTTGGAGTGAAGGCTCTGTTAACACTTTTAGCAAGGTTCAGAGAGTGGTCTGGCTATTATCTGCTGTGATTTGGAATATTATTTTCCCTCTCTGAGGAGAGCTGAGAGTATTGTATTTATAAGAAAAACGAAGCACCTTGGATGGTCTTCAAAGTGAACAGCGGTTTAAAACCAATACACATTAGCGTTACAGAACAAAGAACTTTATGGGGGCCTTTTCTTCTGCTTTATTTGTATTTCCCTGCTGAAAAGGTTCGGGGGGGGGAGAGAATGAAAGGTAAAAAGAAAGAGAGGGGGGGATAAAGAAAAGGAAGAAATCTCACATTCAAGATTCGAGGCTGGGCAGTTTAGAAACTAAATAGCGTTTGTTTACTTTTTATAAAATTCGTTCCTCGAGACTGGTCCAAGCTGAGTACTCCCGCCTAAGTTGACATCCACCAAGGCCAGCACCACCGTGTGTATCTGTATGGATAGAGAGATTCCAGTGCATGCGAGGGCTCTCCCGACTCAGCCTCTGTGCACTAGATCGCTGTCTATGCAACATGGGGCCTCTTAGATGAGGTCTGACGGCACACCCTGCTCCACTGGCTCCCATTCCTTCGGTAGAAGACGCCCAGCCCATGCTAAGATACATAGTCATCAGGACTAATTAATCATCTCTTGACTTACACATTCCCTCAGATCCAAATGGAAAGTGATCTCAGGAACTAAATAAGATAGCATGACATCTTTTCCCATCTGAATTTCCAAACCATGTGTGATTATAGAAATGATCTTAATAATACAGGGTAGTTGTTGGGGGGAAAGCAGAGAATTGATCTAAGTTAGAGAACAGCTGAAGTGAAGCATAACGTTTGGTTACAAATGCTTAGCTTTGGAACTCCCTAGGAGTGGAAGGACAATGTAGTACTCTCAGGAATGTGGACTCCAGAGCCAGGCTCCTGGAGGAGAGAACCTGGGATTTGCCTCTTACTCACCCCCTTTCCAGTGTAGTGGTCTTTTAAGCAAGGTATTTAAACTTCCTCGGTCTTAGTTTCTCTGTTTGCACAGTGAGGGTTAATTTTGCCTGCTGTAGGTGCAGATTAGATGAGTTATCATTTGTAAAGTGTATGCAAGAACTAAAGCATTCATCGCCGCCGGAAGCTGCTGTTTACATGCCAGAGAGCATGGAAAAGCGACGTTGTTGGTTGGGGTTGTTAATGTACACTGGGTATTTTCTTTGCATCCATTTGCAGTTTATAACCAACCCAAGAGGTAAATAGACCATGCCTGTTTTTCAGATGAGAAAACATGAGACAAGAATTTAAACCACCTCGTTCCCCAAAAGGCAAAGAAAGCAGTGATTTATGCACCAGAGGACAGACAGCAGAAACTGCGCCTTCAGTAATCGTGGAACCCCAACCATGCCTTTGGGAGATTTTCTTTTCTAAGAACTTATGTAGTAGTGTGTATTCCTGATACATTTTATTGTGGAGCAACTGTTATCAAACTCTGGGTTCTGTTCAAAAATAATTAATATGTCATACATCCTCATCCCAGTAAGTGGGACTTGAATCAACAGCATATAATTAAGGTGATTATTTATTGTGTTTCAGAAGCAAACATTTCATTTGTCTCCATGATTGATGGCTCTGGTCTTATGACTTGCACACAGACCTGAGGTCATATCACTTTTTGGTTATATACATTTTGCAATGATATTCGTTATTCTCCTTCTAATACATGATCCCTCTCCGGTTACCATAGGTGCCTTTATTGTCTGCTGGACTCCGGGACTGGTCTTGTTACTGCTGGACGTGTGTTGCCCGCAGTGCGACGTCCTGGCCTATGAGAAGTTCTTCCTCCTCCTCGCTGAGTTCAACTCTGCCATGAACCCCATCATCTACTCGTACCGTGACAAAGAGATGAGCGCCACCTTCAGGCAGATCCTGTGTTGCCAGCGCAATGAGAATCCCAATGGCCCCGCAGAAGGCTCTGATCGCTCAGCCTCCTCCCTCAACCATACCATTCTGGCTGGAGTTCATAGCAATGACCACTCTGTGGTTTAGAAGGAAGCTAGCCAACCTCTGTGAAGCTGTGAACCCCCACCCCCACCCCATTGCCAGGGCAAGGTGGGGAGCCAGAGGACAGGAAGACGCTCCCATACTTAAACACTAACCAATGGCAGTATTTGTCCCGAGACCCAAGAGACTTGACATAGCCTGAAGATGAACCTATGTGGCAGCCCCCATCTTCTCCTTTGGAAAATAGAAAGTGTTTGTCTGGCAGTGGAATTTAGAAATGGACTCTGGGGTGCCATGTAGCCTTCACTAACTAGACTTAAAAGATTTTATGTGGTTTGGCCTAAGCCAGAAAAAAAAAATCTGCCAAATCAAGTGCACAACTTCATACAGGCTTCCCCTTTAAAATATAAAACAAAGCAAAACAAAACAGTCTGGAGGATAGATTTCATCTAATAAGTGTGTTTATTCCTGTCAGCATGTTTGTGATGGAAAAGACTGTTAAACTGACATAGGAGAATTTTTTTTTCCACTATGGAGGAAAACTGTACATTGGAATGATTTTTGTGTTTGTTTAGGAAGCAAGCATGTGGCGTGTGTATACAGTATGTTTTCTTTAAAGATAAAGGGATACTATTTTAAATCTCCTAAGGGATAGAACAATCTAGTAAAACTCAGTATTCGGTTAGGCTAGGGAAGAGACAGTAACATCCCCAACAGTGAAGGTATTGGAGCACACACGCAAGGCAGGGACTGCGTGTTTTCCACCCAAAGAGCGTGTGCTCTAAGACCAGGAGAGGATGAGTGCACTAGCGTTGTCCCTGCGTAGTTAAGATCCCCAAGTGCATTCTTAGAGCCAGGACAGTAGTGGAATTTTTTTTCTAAAGCCTGTGGTTTTCCAAGTTATAAAATAATGCATACTTACTATAGAAAACTTGAAAATTGCAGAACTGTGTGAAAAAGAATAAAAAAGAAAGATTGTTGAAAGTATAACCTGGAAGTAACCGTCCTTACCAACTCATGCATGGATGCCTACAGACATATAGTATATACTTTTGACATAATTGGGATGATATTGTAAAATGTTTTGTAACTTTTTCTTTCATAATTGCCAGGTTTTCCTACGGCATTAATTTTTTTTTTACAAAAACAGTGTTAGTTGCTATATAATATTCCATTTAATGGATGCAGCTCAGTTTATTTAACCATTCCTGTATTGTTGACTAGGTTTTTTTTTAATTTTTATTGTTATAATATTGGAAGAATCTTGTGTACATAAAACTTTGCCAGTATCATTGATTATTTACTTAGGAACTGTTCATGAAGGACCTACTTTTTAGAATGTGAATTGTCCTCGTGTGCTTTCAGTCTAGAAAAGGGACATTCTACTTCCAAACTGCAGAGATGGCAGTGCTAAATGCTCCCCAGATTACCTTTTTACACAAGAAACACAGTGGTTGCTCTAGTCGAGAATGACTTCTTAACAAGATGTTTCCCAATAACCAATGTGTCCTAATGTAACTAGCAATTTCACTTTCATTTTTTGAGGAAATGGTGATTCCCATTCTTGGCAGCCAAGGCTGTCATGTAGCATTGAAGAAAACAAAAAGAAATCAAACGTTAGAAGTGAGTCCAGCATTGCTGTATCAAGTAGCCTGGGTGGGGTATGTTGGCAACTGGCTGCTGTGTGGTCTCCACAATCGCCCAGTAGATGCTTGTGTACAGAGAGGCCTGGTACATTGTCTGGGTGACTAGCGGTTCTGCTGGTGCACTATAAGAAGCAACAAGGAAGAAATACAGCCCTGAAGCAGGTGTGGAAAGGTCAGGAGGATGTTTGAGAGAAAGAAGTCCTGGAGAGAGTGGCATTCTAGGGAGGAGGAAGGTGGAGGGTGGACTTCGTCTGCACAGAAGGAAGGCACATAAAGTGCACCTGTTTGTTTGTTTTTGTTTTAAGTAGGTGGAGAGCCAGTTAGCAGGAAAAAGATTTGTTCAGTGTTTACACAATGTGCAGACAATTTATACTGGAAATGAGTGAAATGAATTTGGAGTTTTATTGATGGGGCGATAAGGGCTATTTGAATTGAAAAGCATACTAAAATTGGACCTTAATAAATCATTCTCAATCAGTGTTTGGCAGTGTGTGGTTCTCTCATCAGTGCTATTTCTATTGTTCGAGAAGCTTCTGGTTTGTGCCATGGTGTCTTCCCTCTCTGACCTTTACTCAACAGTGTGAGGTGAAGCAATCACTGTCCCAACAGTCCAGAGACTTGTTCCTGTCCCATGAGGTTCATGAAGGACTTGTTACCTCAGCAGCATGACTGCTAGAGCAGGGTGTTCCCAAGAGATTTATTATTATTATTTATTTATTTTAAATAAAATATAGTATAGTGAGATAAAACAAAAACTGACATTGGAATTGGACAAAACAAATAGACAGAAGAAAAAGAGCCCAAGAGAAGGCACCAGAACCAAGACCTCTTTTGCACACTCAGGAATCCCACGTAAGCACTAGACTAGCAGCCATAATATATATGTATACGACCTGGTGGAGACTCTTTCAGGTCCTGTGCAGGCTGCCCCAACCTCTCTGAGTTCCTCTGAGCTTTGGTTTTGTTGATTTAAAAGGCCTTATTTTCTTGGTGTCCTCCATCCCCTCTGGCTCTTATGCACTTTCTGCTTCCTCTTCTGCAGGGTTCCCCGATCCCCGAGGGGAGGGATTTGCTGGAGACATCCTGGTTAGGGCTGAGTGTTCCAAGGTCTCTCACTCTCAACCTCCCCATGTTCAGTGAGTTGTGTAGGTGTCGGCTTTAGCAATGGGGCCTTGGTGTCAGTTTGTGGAGAGCAACCTAGTCGTGGCAATATCCTGGGGTGTTTGGGGGATTGCTATGGGACCCCTTTGTCCAACAGCTCAATTAGAAGTAACTCAGTTCTGCTATTGGTCGCTTCCTTGGTGACAAGAGATAGCTGTTGTTTGGTGACTTCATTTAGGTTGCCTTCACATATGTATATATTTTAGGAAGCTTCTACTGTCTTAGGTTTCCATACTACCCCTCAAATGGTCCTTAATTTTAGCTGTCCTTCCCCCATATTTTCTCCCTCATTTCCCCGTCTCCCTTCCCCACTTGTTCTTCCCATTCCACCTCCCACCCATCCATAGTTATACTCTATTTCCCTTTCCTAATGAGATCTAGCTGCTGACCCCCCATTATTTATCCTGTACCAAACCTCTTCAGTTCTATGGATTATAGCTTGGTTATTATTGACTTAAGAACTAATATCCACATATAAGTGAATACATACCATATTTCTCTTTCTGGGTCACAATATTTTTTCCCTAGTGTTATCCATTTACCTTTGAATTTTACTTTTTTAATGGCTGAGTAAATATACCATTGTGTAAATGTTTTCTATCCATTCTTCTGTTGAGAGACATTTAATTTGTTTCCAATTTCTAGCTAATATGAATAGAGTAGCAATGAAGATGGTTGAACACGTGTCTTTGTGGTAGGATGAAGCAACCTTTGGGTTGTACCCAAGTGTTGTATAGCTGGATCTTAAGGTAGATGGATCCCCATCTTCATGAAGAACTGCCACACTGGTTTCCACACTGTAGTCGCTGTACAAGTTTGTACTCCCACCACGGATGGATGAATGTTCCCCTTACTCCACATCCTTGCCAGCATGAGCTGTCCCCTGTTTTATTTATCTTATCCATTCTGTGGATGTAAGATAAAGTCTCAAAGTAGTTTTGATTTGTATTTCCTTGATGGCTACAGATTATGTTGAACATTTCTTTTAGTGTTCCACCACCACTGAGTTTCCTCTTTTGAGAATTGGTCTATTCCTAGTTATTTGAGGTCTTTATATATTTTGGATATTAGTCCTATATCTGATGTATAGTTTGAAAAAAAAAACCTTTCCCATTCTGTAGGCTGCCACTTTGTCTGAATGACAGTATCCTTTGCTGTGCAGGAGCTTCTCAGTTTCATGAGGTTCTATCTATTGTTGATGAGGATTGCCAGAATCTGTAGATTGCTTTTGGTGGGATGGCCGGTTTTACTAATTACTATATTACATTTTTACTATACTACTGATCCTTGAGCATGGGAGATCTCTCCACCTTCTGAAATCTTTTTAAATTCCTTCCTTCTTTCCTTCCTTTCTCTTTCTTTTTTCCTTCCTACAAGTCTTTAATTGCTTGGTAGAAGTATTCCAAGTTATTTGATATTATTTGAAGCTATTGTGAAAGGTGTTATTTCCAAGATTTCTTTCTCAGTTCATTTGTCATTTGTATACATGAGAACTACTGATTTTTATGACTTAATTTTGTATCCAGCTACTTTGCTAAAAGTGTTTGTCAGCTGTAGGAGTTTCCCTGTGGAACTGTTAGGGTCACTATGCAGGATGGGAGCCAGATCAAAAATCTATTGAACATTACCTACAAACAGTAATATTTCCAAATAACAAATTAGAGAAGAAATCATAACAGAATTTTATGAGATGAAAACCCAACTTAGCTATGTGTATGTGAGGAGGAGTGCAGGGCTAGGGAGGAAAAATAGAGCAATGAGTTCACATGTGGAATGTTTGTGAATCAACACTTTCAGTCTCCGTCTTAAGGAACTAGAAAAATAAATCCAAAACAAGTATAAATCAATAAAACTGATACTAGGACATCAATTGGGGGGAATCAATTAAGCTGAAAATTGGTTTTGGGGGAGAAAAAAATCAATAAAATGAATGAAAACTTAGCCATCTAAACAAAGCACAAATGATAGTATCAGAAAAGAAAAATGAGGCATCACTATAGATCACATGGACATTAAAAGAATAATAACAGTATAATTAGCAACTTTGTCCACAAATGTTAGAATTGAGTTTCAATGATCTAACTACTCGAACAACACTGTAAAGCTGAGACAAGAATAAATAGACAATTTTGATGTGCTTCTATCTTTTAAAAACATTGAACAAATAAACAGTATAATTTAAAAACACTGAACAATGTATAATCTTCCAAGACAGAAAATGTCCTGCCCTTAGTGTTTCCAGAACCAGAAAACTGTACCAATTTTCTATGATCTCCTTTTTAAATTTAGGAGAAAGAATACTTTCTAAATAATCCTATGAGGCCAATATTACTCTGTACCAGAACTAGACTATCTTACACAAAAAGAATTTTGATCACCAATGCAAAAAAAATTTTCAACAAAATATTAACAAATTGAGTTCAAAGTGCATAAAAAATGAATTACATAGAACGACCAAATAACCTGCAGTCCAGGAAAGCAAATCTGGTACTCACTCATTCATGCCATCTCTCAGCAACTTAGGGAGGAAGGGCTTTCCCAGCATGACAAACAGCAACTTTAACAAAGCTTACAGGTATCCATCATGAGCGTGCCATACCTAAAATGCAGATGGACACATTTGTGTCTTTCCAGAGCACCAGAATCTATCAAATACCCAATAAGTTCACAGACCACACTGGATTCTTTGACTGCAATTTTTCAAATATAATTTGTTTGTATCAATATACAAGAATCTATATCAATATAAATTACCTATAAATAATAGTTCACAAGTATTTACTCTATTACTCATTATTATTATTATTATCATCTATCATCCCATCCAATTTTCTCTTTTTTTTTAAAGAGATTCCTGAGCCTACAAAATTTGCCTCCTAATCCCCAACCCTATACCAATTATAATCAACCCCTAAATGATGTCCCTAACTCTGAGGACAAACTGTGTTGGAAGAGGGGATGGTTATCTTCTAGAATAACTTCCAGATGTAATGGGGGTGATGTTCCTTCTATGGAATCCTGTGAAAGTAAAATGATGGTTCAGTTCCAAGATTACTGTCTGATATAAATTGCAAATACTCTCTGAGTATTTGGTAGGGTTTTCCTGAGGTTCCTATTTGGAGTTCTGGCCAGAACATTGTAAAAAAGTACACCATTTCAGCTTATCAATTTGGAACCATCTTGAGCAGCTGGTACCCAAAACAGGTCTTATAGTAGCGCTATCAGCATCATGACATCATATCAACCAGGTGGAGTTGTTATTGGGGGACCCTATCTTCTTCCTGGAAACTTCAAAGATAACTGCAGGAAAATTCATTGTGGAAAACTTAAACATTTTTTATGCAGACATATTCAATGAAAGGTATGATAGAGACAAAAATAGGTATGAAGAAAAGTATTTTTTTTCTAAATTCTTTCTTCTTTCTGTCCCATACAAGATGGCTTTTGACATGAGACAGAAACTCTGAATTTTTCTTTTAACAACATGCTTGGATGTAGAGAAGGACAGAGCCATTGCCCAACTCCAAAACCAGCTCTATAATATATCCATAAATATATGTTTTAATGCATTGTATCCATTACCTGACCTCATAAATCATATTCCTTTTTCTTGATAATCCTTAGTGGATAGTTATTTTTCCATATGTCAGCATTCAAACATCCAGGGTCTGCTCTGCTTGCTAGAGGCAAGCAAGCGCTCTCATCTAAGAGAGGCTTCCTGACTCAGCTTCAGCTGCAAAACCCTGCAGCTCTTTTACGAGGTCCTGCCAGGCAACACTTAAACGGTGTTGATGAAAAGCTGTCCTTGTGCCTTCTTTCCCTGTTCATCAGCTCTAATAATTTCCTCATTCATTTCAATTTTTTTTTTACTATTGTCTTTTGTAAAGTTTGAATCTTTTGGCCTGTATATATTTCTAGTGATTTCACTGAGGCACCTAGCCTCTGGTCCTCATTCTGCACATGTGATCCCAAGGTCTGAAGTTTCTCCTTTAAAGACAACACCTCATCCTTGGACATTACTTGGATAGTGTGCAGATTGCCATCCTGGAGAGATACTCCATCTGCTAACCTATCATAACTTTTAAACAAATTTTGATTGTCAAATTCAACAGTATAAATTCTTTCAGATAATTTCTCAGTACCCTTGGATATGAATTCAATTTTGTCTGTCAAATTAATGGTATCCTTTTTAATAGTATTAATTTTTCAGCTAACTTTTGATTTTTGATGGTATTAATCCAATGGTATTAACCCTATCAATTAGCTGTTCATTATTAGTCTTTAAAGACTGTATCATTCCTAAAAGTGCCACATCCTTTCTTAATGATAGAATATGAAGAAAAAAACTGAGTCCCAATATCCAATAAATTGAAGTATCACCATAACCATATAAGCCTCACAGAATACAATCCATAGTATTAACAAAAAGGTTACTAAAACTTTCAATATTAATGCAGTCTGCCATATTGATTTATCAATTACCTGTTATGAGATCAGGTAAATTGTTTTAGGTGTAATAATCTTTATTGTCCAGCAGATGTCATGGTTGCAGAGTCGCCACTAGCAGCAATGTGGCGACGGGAACGGTCCTGAGTCGCTTTAGTTTCCCTCCTTGGTACAGGTTAAATACTGAGATATATGCTTTGCTTGACAAACTAAAAGCAATTAAATAAATTCCAAACACGGAGCAAGAAACCCAGAACTGGCAGGCAGAGAACACAAACCTGAGGCTGCACAAGTTGCCACACGGCAAGGGTCCGCACCAGGGAATGCCGCAGTCGTGCGTGCACTTGGGAAATTTCCAAGTTGCCACATGCAGTAAGCTCTGCTGTGGTGAGGGTTCTCCAAAAAAAAAAAAAAAAAAAAAAAAAAAAAAAAAAAAAAAAGACAGCTTATGTAAAAGCAAGCCAAGCAGGCATGGTTGGGAGACTTTCTGGGCCATGGACTGGCTAGGCCTTTAGGCCATCCACCTGGTAGGCGTGGAGTCTGAATCCACGTGGGTGCCAGATGAAGAAGAATGCTTAAAAGAAATTCCGTACTAGCTCGAAATTGAGACTGTTAGATGGTTATTTATTTAGGGGTAGACTCACACAAATCAGTATCCTCTGCTAGAATGGAGAACAGCAACCAAATTCTGCAGCCAGAAAGGAGGCCAGATGCATGCTTTACATTAGCATAAATAGTATAAGAGGCCACGCCCCAGTGGGTGGGTAACTTAAGGGCTACTGGCTGTAGGATTTCCTACAGCACAATTCCTTTGTTAGCAGTACAATCTCCCTTTCTAAAGTCTCTTCTTCCTCTTCTATATCCCTTTTAGTACTTCTAACTTCCCCCTCCTCAAAGCTCTTAATAGACTTCACAGATCCTTCATCCTGAATCTCTTCAAAGAGATTTGAATTTGGTTCTGGCCAAATTCTCTAACTCTTCTTTTACTTTTATATCATCACTGAGAAGAGTGTCGTTGACTAAATGCCATAGTGAAAAGGTTCTATGGAAAATTCTTCCGGCCCTCGCTCCTTTAACACTTTTTGAAGGTCAGCTTTCACCTGCTCCCAGTCAGGAGTGTTAAGGCCCCCTGCTTGTAGAAACCAGGGACTAAACTCTAAAACTGTCTTTTTTTTTAATTAATTAATTAATTTATTTATTTATTAAAGATTTCTGTCTCTTCCCCGCCACCGCCTCCCACTTCCCTCCCCCTCCCCCAATCAAGTCCCCCTCCCTCGTCAGCCCAAAGAACAATCAGGGTTCCCTGCCCTGTGGGAAGTCCAAGGACCACCCACCTCCATCCAGGTCTGGTAAGGTGAGCATCCACACTGCCTAGGCTCCCACAAAGCCAGTTCTTTTAACGAACTCTTGTGCTGTCTCAGTTTTAATACCAGTGCCTTGCTTCTCTAAAAAAAAAAAAAAAAAAAAAAAATCAAATGACCCATCAATTGGCTTGTCAACATTGGAACAGAATTACTAGCACCCATCCTCACTTCACCCTCTCTATCAATATCTTACATGCTGGCCAGCCTTCCGAGGGCAACCTCTCAGGGGTCCCTACCTCCCAGTCTCGCTGGTGGCCTCCAACTACATTGCCTGTGCTACTGGATGGTTCAGGAGTTGGGCAAAGAGCTGGAGATTGAAACACAAGAGACATTTTGGTCATCCGTGAAGAGAGAATGCTGAATGCCATTTATTCAAGCTTAGGAAAAAAAAAACCTTATATACCTAACTGCTGCTACACAATGGAAACCCCCCCCCCCAGGCAGGTAGAAAATTACCAGGCCCAAAACAGAGTAAATAACAGCCCTATAGCTAACCACCAGCTGGGGCAGACGGAGCACAGGAACAAACAAAATGTTTTGCTGGAAAAAGCAAAAAGTGGTTTACCAGAAACTGCAAGCTATGCTCAATATGGGCCCTGGGACGAGGGGTAGACCTGTGGGCCCTACACTGTCAGAATGGTTAAAATCAAAACTACTGAGGACATTTTATATTGGAGAGAATGTGGAGTCAATGGAACACCCCACTACTGCTGGTGGACGCGCAAATTTGTACAGCCACATTGGCAATCAGTCTGGCGGTTTCTCAAAAAATTGGGAATCAATTTACCTCAAGACTCGGTGATACCACTCTTGCACATATAGCCAAAGGATACCCAATCACACCACAAGGACTCTTGCTCAACAATGTTCATAGCAGTATTATTCATGATACCAAGAATCTGGAAATA
Organism: Alexandromys fortis; assembly: GCF_014885135.2. Classification (NCBI taxonomy): domain Eukaryota; kingdom Metazoa; phylum Chordata; class Mammalia; order Rodentia; family Cricetidae; genus Alexandromys; species Alexandromys fortis. The sequence goes on from NW_026067897.1 coordinate 14,229,750, forward strand.
ACCTAGATGCCCCTCAACTGAAGAATGCATAAAGAAAATGTGGCACATCTGCTCAGTGGAGTATTATTGAGCTGTAAAAAAAAATTATATCATGAAATTTGCAGGCAAATGGATGGAACTAGAAAAAATACACAGACTCTGTGTATTTTCCATCTTTACAAGAATTAAAAAAAATAACTTTGTTTCCTTATAAGAACTTTATTTTTTATTATTTTTAATGTATAACTGTATATACCCTTTATCTTTTCTCTCTCAAGCCTATATATATAATATGTAGGTGGAGCTTTCCTGTCCTGTAGCCATTCCCATAACCATTCAGAGATTTAATATTAATTATTAACTACTTGGCCTTTCATTTATCTTTTTTTTCCTGCTGAGCTCTTCTCGATTTTTATTCATTGCACAATATAGCTCTCAGTAGTAGGATAAAGTAGGAAAAAAACCTACCTTGTGCTTCAAGAAATCTCTCTTGGGGGCTGGAGAAATGGCCAAGTAGTTAAGAGAACTTGTTACTTTGGAGAGGACCCAGACTTAGTTCCCAGTACCCATATGGTAGCTCACAACCATCTTTAGCTCTAGTTCCAGGAGATCCATCGTCCTCTTCTGGTCTCTGTGGGCACTGCACAAACATGGTATACACACCTGCATGCAAGGAAAACACTCATAACAATAAAAAATAAAAAAATTAAAATAATAAACAAAAATATCTTTAAAACATCAAAATTAAATTTATCAGGGCCTCAAAGAGTGGCGCCGCCCCCACGATATTTCAATTAAGACCATCTATGTGTTTCTAGTAATCACCTTTCCATTTACATGGTCATTAGATCATATCTGTCTTTACTCTTTCTCCAGAAATAAGTGTACACCTTTTTTTCTAAACTTCTTTTCAATTTTTGTGGCAGCCAGCGGAGAATTTCTTAAGCACCTGGAACCTAAGAGTTCCGAGATGTGTCTTCCGTAGCCCTGTGAAGAAGGTGCTCAAGCGCGTTTACTTTCTTTCCCAATTACGTTCCAGGTGCTTAAAAAATTCTCCGCTGGCTGCTTACGTGAGGCGTTTCTCCAAGAATAAATTTGAGCGGTGAATAGGCTTTCCTGAGAAAGTAACTTTAAATTTTGTAGCTGACGACTATTTAGAAAAGATGCAAGTGAACTTGGGGGCGCTGGAAAGCTGGTGGAATGTCAGGTGTCGGATTTAAAAGCCTATACTTACAGCCCGGCTAAGATTATGTGCATGGAGCCTGAAACGCACTGGGATAATTGTCAGGAACTGCGTTAAGGCGAGCCCTGTAATTTACGCTAGAGAAATGTCTCTTTATCCTGCGGAACAAGCTGCCAAAGGGCTGCAAGACTGGGAAGGAAGTGATGAGCTAGCTAGTGTCAAAGATGGCCGACCGCCACCGTGTAAGCGGGGATATGAACAGGCAAGGGAGAGCAACAGAATGCCACCAATATGTCTGAGGGGGGGGAACGAAGTAGCTTAGATGGTGGTGCTGAAGGGGTGGATGAAAAGGTGCAATCATGTTTTAGATACAACAAGAGGTAAACCCACCAATGTCAAGAAGGGTGGTGGCTGGGCTGTGGGTGACACAGGAAAAGGACATAGTAAGGAAGACGGTTTTTCTTTGGATTGGATTTAACGACCTGCGTGAATAGTGGGGTCATTTACTAAGATGGGAATGAGTGCCGGGAGAAGGAGAGTTAGATTCTTCCAGGATGGGGCCCATATTGACTGTCCAAGGCAGAGTGGTTAGCACTGATACCATAGTTACACAAAAAAACAAAAACAGATTCATCAGGGTGTGTTTATGTATTTCCCCACTTGTAACAATAATAATAAAAGAAAAAGAAGCTATCCATTTGAGATCAGGGGTGACATGGGAAGAGTTGGAGGGAATGACGTGGGAGGAACTGGAGGGAGGAAAGAAAGAGAGGGAAGCAATTTTAATTAAAATGTATTAAATTTCTAAAAGAAAAACTTGAGTGGAATGTCTTATTGTATTTTAGCTGGTTATTACCATTAGAACACTAATTTCTGTATGTCCGTTTATAATTAGTAACTGTTCTAAACATTCTAAGAAAGAAAGAAAGAAAGAAAGAAAGAAAGAAAGAAAGAAAGAAAGAAAGAAAAAAGGAAGGAAGGAAGAAAACAAGAAAGCAAGCAAGAAAGAAAAAAAGAAAGAAAAGAAAAGATAGAAAGAGCGAGCTGGAGAACTGGCTCAGTGGTTAAGAGCACACACAAAACCAGAGTTCAGTTCTCAGCGCCCACATTGGGCGGTTCACAACCACTGAAACTTCAGGGAATCCAACATCGCCCTTTGGCCTCTTCTGGCATTGCACTTCTGTGCACTCTTCCCATATTTTTGTAAAAATAAAAATCTTTTAAAAATAAAAATAAACAGACTGGGTAATTTGCCATCTTATAACATTGGTTAGGGTTTTTTTGGGAGCGGGGTTTGCAGTTGTTGAAGCACAGTCTTACCTTGGCAAAGTTAAAAGAGAAATTAGTTGAAAGGAAATTTAAAGTTCTATAAAAATTAATTAGACTATTAAGAAATTAGGTTTGGGAATCAACAGGCATTGGGCTAAGAAGTAGGAATTACAGGGATTCTCCTCTTAAAAAAAAAAAAAAACAATCTGGGTTCAGCTGAGATGAATGAATTCTCACAATTTTTGGCCAAGATTTGTATTCCATTAAGATATGTCTTAGATCACATCTCAGTGCCTGGACTTCAGGCCATCAGAGCATAGCACAACATGCATAAGAGTCTGTATCCAAAAGAAATGGTGATTATGTAAATAAGAATTAGGGGATGATTTTTAAAAAACAAAGAAAACACGGGTCAGTAACAACATCAAATGTCTGCTATTCAGGATTTCCACAGGGAGAATCACAAGATCAGCAAATGACAGCCATTCCTCTTCTGTCCATATGTCTCCCATTCCTTGGTTTCTCTAATCCACACAGAAGCATGTAGACAAAGTAAGTGAACAGATATTAGTTCTGAGGGAATAATGGTCACTCTGGAGTCCAACACGGGCTCACCGTGTTAATTTAGAGCCCTGGGTTGGAGCAGAAGCGCCGTGGTAGTGCTCAAGACTCTAAGCTGCAAACGTTTTCAGATCACCTGTCTGAGGCCAGAAGAGAGCTTCGGGTCCCCTGGAGCTGCCCCTTGTGGGTGCTGGGAGAGGACTCTGGTCCTCTGGAAGGGCAGCCTGTGCTCTTAAGCACCCAGCCAGCTTTCCGGGCTCATCAGATTCTCATGTTGTCATAATAGCTTCCCTCAGGTGAGATCCGGGAAGCAAACCGCCAGCTCAGTGCATGCGTTCAAGTCCCCCTGCTTTCAGCTGTCCTTCAGGAGTGCCGGCTCTGCACAAGCCTGTTCTCTTCGTCTGTACTAGTTAGGAAGCAATTCTTTGATTTATTTATTTATTTATTTATTTATTTATTTATTTGCCAAATTGGAATATATTTCTCACTTTTAATTTTAATTTCTTTTGCTCATTGACAACACCGATGATGGTTTTTCATACATTGCTTTTCCTTTACATAGCCTTTGTCTATTTTTATAAGTTGGTTATGACTTTTTTAAAAATTTGAAGCAGTTTTCTTATCAACTTCTTAATTCTTGCTTAGATACTGGGCATGACTGAATACATCTTTATTCAACCAAAGTTTTTGCTGATTTGTTTGACCTCGCATTTCCTTGAACACCAGTATTCCTGAGACTCCTGCTCGCCCCTCAGCTCATTTTTAAGGTCTTGTTCCATGGGGAATGTATCCTACAAACAGTAGAATTTTTTTTTTCTTTTACTCTTCATTTCACAGGCTTTGTATATTAGGGTTATTTAATTGACTCTCTTTATTTATCCTTATAATGCATGTGGGCCTCCCTTTCTCTGTTCTAATTTGCCATCCTGAAATTATTTGTTCAATTACTTTGAAGTTTTGTGCCTTGAAAAGATGGCTTTCAGAAACATGTTAACGTCTGTTGATGCAAACCCATGAGTTTCCCTTTCCCAGATTCAGTAATTTGCTACCCATTCACCAATTTACTTCCTTCCCACACCCCTTTCTCCAGCATCCTTCATTCACTAAAATAATTTGCCTATTTATCCCCCAATCCTTATTTTCCACAGTTTAATTTTGCTTTGAAGGGTTTTTGCTAACTTCTGTCAGTGAGTCCTCAGATAACTTCCCTGCTGGTTGGTGACGTGGGCATGGTTTGTGTTTGTTTGTTTGTTTAGAAATCTCAGATTTTATCTTCTCTTTCCTTTGCATCTTTAGTAATTTAATTATTATTATTTTTTTTGGGGTCTCCTAAATGACTCCACAACCAACCCAAGAAAACAGACTTGTGACAGTTTAAGTGTGTGAGATGTATTTCTTCTTTCTTCTGTAATTTTGAACATACTATTTTTCTTAGGAAATGTTAAGACACGACGCAGTCACCTCCAACCTACATATATATTACAGGCTGATAAAAAATGGCAATCTGGACCATTAGCGTCTTTCAGCTTTGTTCTGGAATTTAGAAATCAAGACTGTGCATCGGTATCCATCTTCTCGGTGTAGTTACACAGCTGGGTAGAGCTAGCATCCTCCCAGAGTTGAGTGCAAGATTATGCATTTTCATCAGACTGAGCCTGTTGATTGTGTCTTAAAATCCCTGCTGTCCTTTTGCCTTTCCTGTCATTGACTAAAAAGGGCAGAGTAAGGTCTCCTGTTTTGACATTGCGTTGTTTCCTTGGGGGAGGGTCTAAATTTTTGCATATATATTCTATTTCATTAGCAATAATCATGTTTAAAATATTCTTTCTAATTAGTTCAATTTGATGTCACTCTCTTTCTTTTTGTAATTCTTTGAGATTTTACACAATGTATTTTAATCTTAATCTCCTCTAGCCTCCAACTCCTCCCTGATCTGTTATTCTCTTCCCTACCAGACCAAATTTATGTCCTTGTGTTTTGTTTGTTTAAACCCACCAAGTCCAGTTTCTGTTGTTCATATAGTCTTAGGTGTATGGTCATCTACTAGAGAACATGGCCAAACACCTGCTAGGTCCACACTTACTCTTCCTCTCACAACATCTATTAATTGCCAATAACTTCTCAGCTAGGACTGAGTTTTCATGCCTACCTCCCCATTCCTGGATGAGATTTTTGTCTGGGGCACAAATGGTCAAGGTGCAGAGAACATGTGGTTATCTGTGGTGGTTTGAATTAGAAGGGCCCCAAATAGGCTTGTGTGTTTGGATGCATGGTCCACAGCTAGTGGAACTGTTTGGGAGGATTAGGAGGCGTGGCCTTATTGGAGAAGGTATGACCTTGTTGAAGAAGGTATGTTACTGAGGGTGAGCTTTGGGGTTTCAAAAGCCCATCAAAGGCCCAATCTCACTCTCTTTCTGCATGCAACTTGCAGATCAATGACCTCTCTCAACTACGGCTCCAGCACTATGCCTGCCTGCCTGCCTGCCGCCCACCTCCCTGCCACGGTGACCATGGACTAGCCCTCTGAGACTCCAAGCAAGCCCGCAGTTAAATGCTAGTTTTTTTTTTTTTTCATTTAAATGCTGTGTTTTAAAAGTTGCCCTGGTCGTGGTGTCTCATTTAGTGTTTCTATTGCTGTGAAAAGACACCATGAGCACAGCAAGTCCTGTAAGAAAAACATTTAATTGGGGTGGCTCCCTTATAGTTTTAGCGGTTCAGTCCATTATCAACATGGCAGGGAGCATGGTGACATGCAGGCAGACATGGTGCTGGAGAAGTAGCTGAGAGTTCTATATCTTTCGGGCAACAGGAAGTTGACTGTGACACTGAGCAAGGCTTAAGCAAAAGAGACCTCAAAGCCTGTCTGGACAGTGATACACTTCCTCCAACAAGACCACACCCATTCCAATGAACTGGTGACTCCTAATAGTGCCACTCCCTATGAGGTGATGGGGGCCAATTACACTCAAATTATCATGGTGTTTCATCACAGAAATAAAACAGTAATGAAAACACTAAACTTAAAAATACCTTTTAGCAGGGTGGTGGTGGCATTCACTTTTAATCCCAGCACTCAGGAGGTAGAGGCAGGTGGATCTCTGTGAGTTTGAGACAAGCCTGGTTTACAGAACAAGTTCCCGGACAGCCAGGGCTACAGAGAGAAACCCTGTCTTAAAAAATCAAAAATAAAATAAAATACCTTTTAAATTAAAACACTTTAAAATTTGAAATTATTATCACTTATTTGAACAATTTCTGCTGAGGGCCCAGTGAGTCCTTTGGACGCAAACCTCTGTGAGCTCAAACAAATTTTCTGCTATCATTTCTTAAATTACAGTGAAAATACATATTACACTTCCCCAAAGCCCCATGTCCCATTTCAGCCATGTAGAATGATTCAAGCCAGCCAGCCCTGGATTTCCCCGATAATCTGGAAGGTCTACAGCCCTCTTTTAAACCATAAGGAAGTCCTCAGCCCAGTTCTTCATGGTCAGGCGACTCTCACACAACCTTTGTGTCTTTGCTTTGCTGTCTTTCCCGGCTGTCAACAAGGTAAGCCCCCTTGATGGCTCCAAAGCCCAAGAGATCAAATTTCCTCTCTCTTCTTTTCCAAGTTCTGTTGAAGCTGGAGGAGACAGTGAGAATCACATTCAGAGATGTGTTAGGAAACCATACTGACATTTTTTTTTTGTTGTTGTTCCTGTGTGGTTTTCTGAATGTTTCACTTCAGAGTTTTTGGAACTATCTCTAATATCACTACTGTCTTCATTATCTTTTAAATTTGGTAATTGTGATAGTTTTACAGTTTTGGAGCATTGGTAGACACAGATTTTCGGCCACACAATTTCAGTCACAAAATTTCATCTGTGAAAGTCTGTTTGTTTGTTTGTTTGTTTGTTTGTTTGTTTGTTTTCAGAAAATGTGAGTTAAGTTTTGTCCGGCTTTGGCAAATTTAAGGTTTTAGCCTGCCTTTGTCCAGGACAGTTAGATATATCTACCTTACCTACCCCTGGTACCCATACATGTGCATGTAGTTCATCAGACTGGATATATCATCAGATTGTGGGCAATCACCACCAAAGGTTTTGGATATAACCATCCATAGCCTCACAGGAATGGAAACGTGAGGTTAGCATTCATCACAGAAATGGATAAGGAAAGTCAAGGCATTAGGTAGAGAAAGACTGGTGTTTTATGAGAGGTTCTGATGGGTCTCTCAGTAGAACTTACCATAGACATAGTCATGGCCGATTTTTCTCTGCCTACATGGGAAGTGACTCATCTCAGGCTAATCTACTATCTGTTAGAATATTAATATGGCTTCTGTTTATGTTGTCGAGGTCATGCTCCTAGAAGCTACTGAGTAAAAGTTGAAGGTCCAAAGACTTACGGTCAGGAGTTGGTTGCCTGTGGAGACTCTTCAAGTCCATGGAGGAATAAAAAGAGTGTGTGTGTATGTGTGTGTGGCGGGGGGGGGGGGGGGGGGGG
>NW_026067897.1:14239818-14380805 GCF_014885135.2 Alexandromys fortis
TTACAGTGGTGGAATGACTAACTCTGCCTTATTGGGGGGGGGGGGGGGGGGGGTTGGCCCAGCTATTCCACCATCACACCCTGGGGGCCAGCTCATCTACTCCTCCACCACTAGGGGCCGCTCTACTGTGCTACCCAGGCTAGGAGCAGGGCCTGGTTTCCTGAGTGTTGCAGCTGGTAAGGGGGAGGGTCGACTGACTCCCTTGTGGGCAATGAAGGCAAGGGGTAAGGAGGGCATCTCTCCCCTGCCAACATCAACACATCGACACATGACAGATGAATAGTGAGGGCCACTCTCCCATGCTCACAGTTTTGGGGCTGGCTCACCCACACCTCCAACAACAGGGCTGGCTCTATTGTGCTGTCCAGGCAAGATGCAGGGCCCCTTCTCCCGAATGATGCTGCTGGTGAAGGCTTGGGTCAGGGCAGGAAGGCATCTTTCCTTCATCCATGCCACCACATGGCAAAAGAGAGGGTGCAACCTGCTCTTCCTTTCTCACACCCTCAGGGCCAGCTTGCACACACCTCCGGCGAATAGGATCAGCTCTATTTTGCTGCCGAGGTGAGATGTTGGATCCTCTGTCCTGAGTGCTTCAGCCCGTCAGGGGCAGGACCAGTTCTCTCTAGTGTTACAGTCAGTGGGGGGTGGGGCCAACTCTGCACAGCCCTATCCTCTCTGCCTTTGGTGGTGTTAGGAGCCTCCGGCGTCAACACAGACCATGACTGCATCAGAGCCATGAACCTAGACATGGGCCCCAGCAGCAGCCCGGACCTAGACATTACCATGGCCCCAGGTGGCATGCGAGTCACCCACCTCAGCCTGCTCCTCACCTCTCTCATCTCTTTAGATCTGCCTCTGTCCATATAAAACGAACCATTCTCTCTCTCTCCCACAACACACCTTACGTTTGTTCACCGTAATAGGGCCCATGCTTTCTTCTCAAAGCCTGGGGTGGTCCCGCATGTGAGTCTCTTGGCTGCACTTAGTCTGCCATGGCGCTGGGCAGGATAGAAAAGTAGAAAAATTTTTAAAAAATCGATTTAACTTCCATAACAGTCACTTTGGACAAGTATGTTATAGGAATACATGATAATAATATACATACTTTTCCTTTGGAGTTTTCCTAGAATATAACAGGATAATCATGTCTTCCAGAGAGCTTTATCATGACCACAGTCGTCACTCTTTGTGTCCCCGCAGCATCACAAGGCTTGCCACTTGCCTATAAAACACAAAGGAATTAAATACAAAATTCCTTCATCACAATGTGAAAAGTTTTATGACAGAGGTTGTCCAAATCTTACCAGTATGACTGGCCCTTAGCATGCTCAAGGTTGGATGACTCTAAGCAGCTACACCAATCCTTTTCATGAGTGTGGGAAGTGGCTCCCCAGATTGCCTTTTTCTGGACTCCCACAAGCTCCTCCACTGCTCCTTCCTCTGGGTTTGGCAGAGAGTGTGGAATGTGAGCGCCTCTTTTGTCTTTGGCATGGTCCCAAGACCACACCTCTCAGATTTCCTCCCTTACTGACAAAGGCCTGACCTACATTCCCTTGTACAAGACAGAATTATCTGGAAAACCGAACCTTTGATAGACAAATTCTCAAATCTTTGCTTATGCAAAGAGGCATTTTGAACAAAAGCAATGAGAAGTTAATGGACTTTTACTTGCAAAGCACTTCAAGGTCTCCCTGATCCAAAAGCGCTGATCTCTATGACAGACGAAGGTTAAAGTTAGACAATCAGATGTTTGTCCCCACAATTCTCCTATCTGTTAATAAAAGATGTGTAGATATCATACTCAAAAACATATTGTTTGGGTTAGAGAATTTACTCCTTAAAGAAAAAGGTTGAAGGTTCCATTATCTGAGGTAAATGTGATAAATCAGACAGAATGATTGTTTTTTTCTCTCTCTGTCTCTTTCTCTTTGTCTCTCTGTCTGTCTGTCTCTTTATCTCTGTCTCTGTCTCTTTGTCTATCTCTGTCCCTCTGTCTCTGTCCCTCTCTGTCTCTGTGTGTGTCTGTGTCTGGCTCTTTGTCTCTGTCTCTCTCTGTGTGTGTGTGCATGCATGTGTGTGGTGTACACACAACCGTGTGCCTAATGGCCAGAGGAGGATACTAGGTGTCCCGCCTTGAAACAGTGTCTCTCATTGAACTTGAACATTGCCCGGAAGGCAGTCAGCCCTGGGGGGGTTGGGGGGTCCCTCTTGTCCCCAGCAGCCAAGGCACTGTATTTACAGGTGGGTGCTGATGATGGGAACTCAGCAGCTAGCACCTGTGCTGCTAGTGCTCTCTCCCTGGAACCCATCTCCAGCCTCAGATCTTCCCTTCAAAGGGCAGTCTTCACATGCAGAATTCAGTTCTCAGCTGGAAGCGGAGATGTGCTAGATAGGAATGGCAGAAGATCAAGGTGCTGGCATTGCTTTTTTTTTAATTTTCTTGGAGAGCAGCAGAAAGTAAGAAGGCAAGAGCACTGTGGGAGAATGAGTGATAGGCCACACCTGAGAGACAGCTGCCTTGGTTAGCTCTGTGTCAGCGGGACACAAGCTAAAGTCAGCTGAGAGAAGGGAGCCTCAACCGAGAAAACGCCTCCATAAGACCAGGCTGTAGGCAGGCAAGTCTATAGGGCATTTTCTTAGATAGTGATCAATGGAGAGGGGGTCAGCCTAGTGGGCAGGGATATACCTGAGCTGGTGGTCCTGGGTTCTATAAGAAAGCAGACTGAGCAGGCTGCGAGGAGCAAGTCAGTAAGCAGTACCCCTCCATGGCCTCTACATCAGCTCCAGGACTCTAGGATTCCATTAGGTTTGAGTTCTTGCTTTGACTTCCCTCGGTGGACTGTGATTCAGAATAGGAAGCAAAATAACTGCTTTCCTCCCTAAGTTGCTTTAGGTTATGGTGTTTCATCACAGCAATAGTAACCCCAGGAGACCAGCTAAGCTACTGCTACAATAAGCTGAATAGCCACCAATCTCAATTTCACATAATAAGTGAGCATTCACACCGGAAGGTCAACTGATTGAAGCTAGACTCAGTTAGGTCAACTCATTGGAGAAGCTCTGGTCCAGGTCCTTTTCCTGGGACAAACTCAGAATCATTCTTTTCATAGCAGTGTTAGCAGATTCCTTAAAGGGGCCTAGATGTAGTATATTATCTCTGCTTCTGAGGTTCTATGAAGCAAGACACTAGCCAAGTGCAAAGTGAAGATCTCGGGAAGTATGTTTTGATTACGGCGAGGCCACAGCAAAAATATAAATGCAAGGGCTGGAAATGTGGCTCCGTAGTTACGAGCCAATACTGCTCATGCAGAAGGTCTGAGTTTGGTTCCCAGTATCTGTGTTGGTCATCTCACAGCCACCTGCAACTCCAGCTCCAGGTGATCTGATAACCTCTCCTGGCCTCTGCTGAAGAGCAAGGTCTTCTGGCATTTGCACTCACCTGCACAGACAGCCCCAGCCCCGCACAAATATATGTAATTAAAAATAAATCTTAAAAAGTGTAAAGACAGAAACCTGTAAATAGCTGTAAATTGTTGTGGTCACTAGTGCACATTGAGGATAAGGGATAAACTGCAAGAAGGTCCAGTGAACTTGAACCTAGGAGAAGGAGAAAACAAACACACAAAAAGCCATGTTGCGGTTTAGAATGGCATTCCATCAGAAGGAGCATATACCAGGGAGGAAAGGATACATGGGTCAACGTATTGAGTCTGGAGAAATAAAAGGTATAATCGGAGAGCAAGAGATGTGGGGAGAAGCCTGGAGGATGAGAGTGGAGAGAAAGTCTGAGGCCAGATCATAAAGGGTCTAGAGTACAAACAGAAGAGCTTAAGTCTTTTTAGACATAGGGAGCTGTGCAAGAGTCCCACACTCTTTGACAAAAGGCCTCTGTGGGAGGCGTACGTAAGAGAAGTTAGTGGGGTCAAGCAAGGTATAAAGGGTAGGGGGCGAGAGAAGAAGGGTTTGTTGATCTTGAATTAGGGAAGTGAAGGCAAGGATGATAAAGAGCAAGGAAATTAGACAAGGCAGAACCCACACGACCTGATCTAGTGGTTGAAGTTATGAGAAAAAAATCCTTGCTTCTCAAAATTACTACTTAAATCATCAATCACAAACTAGTAACATCAGCTTCACCCAAGATGACCTGATCTGGGAAGTGTGAGGAGGAGACATGATAGTCATTGGGACTAGGACCTGTTGAGGTTACATTTTTGGGCTTTTGCTGGATGAAAATATGAAGTCTGTAGTCTGAGTCTCAGGATGAATGCCTGGAACTTTAGTGTCTCACCTTGGGTGAGGCTGTGCAGGGAAAGCAATTTTAAATCTAAATAACTGAGTTCTTGATGCAGATACTAAATGCTAGAGGTGGACAAGTGAGTATGGTAAAGGATCCGAAGACATGAGAAATATAAATCCACGAAGGAGTTCAGCAGGGGGACGCAAGGGGGATAGGAAAAGGTACTAGGTTGTATATGGTCAGAATACATTATGTAGATGTGTGAAGCTGGCATAATAAGCTGCTGACAGGTGGTAGGAAAACCCAAAGGTACATCATGAAGGGTAAGGAGGGAGAGCACAGTGATCAGTCAAATAAGGCTGTAATAGCAAAGGCCACTAGGCCTGATAATCAGCGGGTAATTAGAACATTGATGAGGGTGAGTTGGTGTGGGAGAATTGTCTATGTTCTGTCAATCATGTTTTGAATAAACGCTGATTGGCTAAGCAGGAAGTATAAGTGGGTCAACCAGACAGGAAGTAGAGGCAGGGTGATGGAAACAGGAGAATTCTAGGAAGGAGGAAGCCCATTCCCCAGTCCTGCCCAGACCACAGAAGAAACAAGATGTGATCTGCCTGGCTGAGAAAGGTACTGATCCGTGTGGCTAAGAGAGATAAGAATAATGGGTTAATATAAGTGATAAGAGCTAATAAAAACTCTGAGCTAATGGGCCAATCAGTTTATATTCTTATGGAGACCTCTGTGTGATTTTCTTGGGACTTGCTGGCTGTGGGAACCGGACAGGACAGGAATCCCCACAGCCGGCCCTCAAGTTACAGTGAGTGTAGAGGGTTAGTGGGGGTAAGTGGCCCAACCGAGATCACACACTGATATCTATAGCACAATTAATAAAAGCTCAAGAGACTGATATTAGGGTTCAACCTAAAGGTCAGAAAAGCAAAACAGTCAACCATTGGCTCTTACTTCTACCTCAGTCCAAAATGGTGATTCTGCCTCTAGGAATCTCAGAATGAGACTGTGTCTGAGCGCTGTCTCCTCCCATCTTATATTCCTCCCTAGGGCTGGGATTAAAGGCGTGCACCACTGCCGCCCAGTTTCTGTGGCAAATAGTGTGGCTACTGGGATTAAAGGTGTGTGTCACCACTGCCTGGTCTGTAAGGCTGGCCAGTGGGGTTGTTTTACTCTCTGAGCTCCAATCCAGCTTTATTTATTAAAATACAAATGAAATATCACTACAGATATCTATCTATATGGGTAATTTGAGGCTGAGACCAATGTTTCTGACTCTCAGTCCATTTTTAGGTGGAACACCCCAGACGCTTGGTTAGCTCTAAAGATCAATCAAAATGCTGACATCTTAGCCACAAAGCCTCAGGGTGAGGGAGGCTAGAGAAGATGCATAAGTAGCGGATCCATCAAACGCTCAGTAAGTATGTTAGGTCCAAGTTCTTGGGATAGAGATAACCTTTAACTGAACAGAGGTATTTGAGCTCCCGGCAGAGCAAAGCTTAAGACTGAACAGGTCCCTAGTGACTTGAGTGTCCTGTAAGATGTTCTATGACAGGGATATTCTGTGCTCTGTCATTTCCTCAAAGCCACAGACTTCAAAGCTCTCTGGGGTCTTTTCTGCTGACTCCTCAAAACAGGAAGTTTCAACTATCAGGTCAAGGAAGGGAGCAATACATAAAATTGGCTTAGTTTTGCTAGTGTTCTTCTGCAGAAGTCTTCCCCTTTTCTGTATTCGCGATAAGTCCTCTAAGTAAAAACGTCAAATCACCATAACTTGAGGATCTATGAAAACCATCTCCCCTTTCTTCCAGCGAAAATACTGGCACGTTGACGCACAAAAATAATTTCTCCGTCCTGCATTGTGGTTTCAAGTATTTTTCCAGGCATAATAAGCAAGGGAAAAGAATGTAAAGAATGCTAACTGGTATTCATTCTTGGGAGATGAAATAGTACTTACTGATTCCAAGTTTATGGGGACCATTCAGCCTGAAAGATAGATTTGAGCTTTAACCCCGACCTCCTGCCTCCACACATATTTATCTTTAATTTTTTGTTTTTAAATTTTTTTATTTTATTTTACGTGTTTGACTGTTTTGCCTGTGTACGTCTTGTACATGCAGTACATTTGGAGGCCAGACAAGGACACTGGATTCCTCGGAAATAGAGTTGCACAACATTCCATGTGAGTGCTGAAATTTGAACACAGGACCACTGGAAGAGCAGCCAAAGCTGTTGTCTGCTAAGCAATCTCTCCAGCCCCATCTTCTTGCTTCTTTTTTTTTAAGTTTCATTTCTTCAGTTATTGACCATCTGAACTCTCAAAAATGATTAATAGCTCACTTATCTGTTGGAACAATTGACTACATAGAAATAACTATTTTGAATTTTCATTGTAATAGCAACTGCACTTTTACTAACAACACATTGATCAAAACTCAAACATGATAACAAGGACAGATTTGTATCATTCTTAACTATTTTTATCTGTCATCCGGTTATGATAAAGTATTATGGCTACTACAAGTGGATCTTTTTATTCTTATTTACTAAGAGGATTTTTTTTCCAGTCAATTTTTTTCCTCTTAGAAATAGATACTGAGAGCTATCTAATGCCTCTGGAAATATGATTTTAAAATTTGTAATTATTTGCCAGATGGTGGTGACACATTCTTTTAATCCTAGCACTCAAGAGGCAGAGACGGGCAGATCTCTATGTGTTCGAAGCCAGCCTGATCTACAGAGTGATTTCCAGGACAAAATCCAAAAGCTACAGAGAAATTATGTCTTGAAAAACCAAAAAAATATATAATTATTTATAGAATAAATTGATGTGGAATATTCCTTTACACTGTGTAAATATATGTTGCTGTGATTGGTGTAAAAAAGAAGCTGACTAGCTAATAGCTGGACAGAATAAAGTTAGATAGGAAAACCAAACTAAGGACAATGGGAAAAAGAAGGGTGAGGTCAGGGGAGCTGCCATTGAAACACAGATGGGGAAGGGAAGGTAACTCCACGTGGCAGAACATAGAGTAATATAAATGAGTGTGAAGGCAGAAACTGCTTGTTCATTTCCCTGGTGTCCAGACCTGAATAATAACACAGAAACTATATTAATTACAGCACTGTTTGGCCAATAGCTTAGGCACATTACTAGCTAACTCTTACATCTTAAATTAACCCATTTCTATTAACCTGTGTATCACCGTGAGACTGTGGCCTACTGGTAAAGTTCTGACTGGCGTCTGGCATCTTTCTTCTTCAACACCTACATGGATAGCATCTCCCTGACTCTGCCTACTTTCTCTCTGTTCAGATTTTACACCTGGCTTTACTCTATCTACCAAACCATTGGCCAACAGTTTGTTTAAAAACTAATGGTAATAAGACATAGTCATAGCATACAGAGGGGAAGCCCACCTCATGGGTTAATTTAAATTATGAGATTTAGCTGGGAAGAAGCTTGAGCTATTGGCTGAGCATTTGTAGTTCATATCATCCCCATGTTGGTTATTTGGGAACTGGCAGGCAGAAAAGAAAAGTTCACCTACAGTAAATAACATTACTTTCTCTTTTCAAATTGCAGCATCTTTACATCCCTGAGATAACGCCTAGGTTTTGTGAGTTTTCATTTCTGTAATCTAACATAGGATGATGTGTCAGAGCAGTCCAGAGAATGCATCCTGGCAGCAGGCTGGCTGCTTGTGTCCAACTTCTAGTTCACTGCTTTCTGGCTGTTTAACCATGGGCAGGTTTCTCATCCTCTCTATTCTCATCTGTATAGAGGGGTTTGAGCTCCTGCAATAAAAGGCTACTGCAGCAGGACAGAGCACACAAGGGAAACACTAGTAGGGTGCCTAGGGTGTAAGGAGGCAGAAGATGGCTGAGGGGATGGGTTTCTTTATTGGGACTCCTAATGTTCCAGGCATCCATGTGGCCCTTGGTGTCACCATGGGCCATGGACATCAACACAGACCCTGGTTGTGGTAGGACCATAGACCCAGATATGTTCCTCATCAGCAGCCCAGGACCCAATGTCACCATGGACCCAGGTGGCAATGAATGATGCCTGAGATCATCATGGCCCCTGAGTCAATGTGGCCCTTGGGCACCAACATGGTCCAGACCCCTGGCATCAGCATGTCCTTGATAGTACCAGGAACCACAGACTCCAACAAAGACCCTGGCTGTTCTAGGGCCATTGATCCTGACATGGCCCTCAGCAGTGGATGTAGCCTGAATGATACCATGGCCAGGATCTGGGTTGATGTCCATGGCATCTGTCACCATCAGGGGTTGTGTGGATGCCCAGGATCTGGTCCCCCACCTGGGGCAGTGTTGGGGGCAGAGGGCCTACAGCAAGGGTGATGCTGACCTGGGGCCCCCGGCTGCTTCTGAGGGCCATGTTGGTTCTGGAATCAAACTCAGGTTATCAAGCTTGGAGAGAGGTACCTTTATCAGCTGAGCCATCTCACTGTCTCTCATTAATTAGGGTCTTCATGTGTGAATAGTTGGAGTGTTATTTTTCCTATTCTTCTAATGGTTCTCTCTCTCTCTCTCTCTCTCTCTCTCTCTCTCTCTCTCTCTCTCTCTCTCACTTTGTCTTTCTCTCTCATCTCTCCCTCTCCCCCGGACTGGAAAATTAGAGCCTGCAGTGCCGACAACATATATGTATAATAACTACATAATTATCATATGTATTTATTTTGGGGGTGATTGGGTTTTGTTGACTGAGTATATTTTGTGGGACTTAGCTTAGCAAGGCAGACACAGAAAGTGAAAGATGCCCATCCACTGAGGTAGAAATCAGCAAGGGCATTGAGCTCGTAGGCAGCAAGTATAGGCGCAGTACACCAATTCGGCATCAAGTCTGCTTGCTTAGACCTGCCCCATGGCTTTGGATGCCACACCTAGTGACACCATTGGAGTCCTCCCTAGCCCTGCTCCCAGGCCTTCTTAATGCTTCTGCAAGCCACTTAGCTCCAGGCAATAAGTTCCTTTCTGCTTAAACTTGCTAATGAAGACAATGAACTTTTGTAACTGAATGTGACAGAGACACAATGGCTCTAACTTTAATTTTCCAAAATACAATTTACTAGCTGGTCTATTGTCCAACTGCTGATTTCAAATGTGACTGTTATCATATGTCAAATACTTATATATTTAAAATTATTAAACGGATTTCTTCTTATTTGTCCTATTTCCAAATAGGATAATATTATTTTACTTTTGAGATTGTTTTTTACCCATTCTTTGGCAATTCCTCCCATGCGCACACTGTATTTAAATCGTATTCCCCTCCTGTTCTCCTCTTACAATCCTGTTGCAACCCGGAGCTCTCCTAACACCATCCCCTTCTATTCCCATGTAATACAGCACCATTTTAAACTACTGTAGGTTTATGGTAATTTTAATACATGTTTAGGTAAATGCCCTTTCCCAAGTCATTCATCCGACATTTTTCTAGAGCCAGTGGGCTTTTATATAAGATGAACATTTGTGCTATAATATTCTAAGCATGCCTTGCTGCATTTAACTGAATTCAGGATATGATATGAGGATCAGTTGACTCATCTCCAAACAGACCTCTTCATTTAAGCAGTTGTTCTGTAATTATGATTTAGGGTTTTGTTCTTGCTGCATTTTATGCATACTTTACACATGACTTCATGTTATTTCCGAGATTCATACTTTTCAGGAGGTGCCTTTTATTTGGTGTCATTGAGGACTTACCGTGTTTATCTGTAAAACACCAGATGTTTTCCTGAGCTTTGTAACTTCTAGTTTCTCCTGGGTCATCAGAGGAATGAGTGTTTTCTATAAACTGATCACTTCTGGGGTTCAGTGGCTAAGGGCATTGAATGCTTTTCCATAGGGTTTGTATTTGATTCTCTGCACTCACATGGTGGCTCACAACCACCTGTAGATCTAGTTTGAGGGATCCGATGTCCTCTCCTGGTCTCCTAGGGTACCAGGTACTCATGAGGGACCAAGACATGCCTGCAGGGGAAAGCACCTACACACATAAAATAAAAATTAATAATTACACATTTTAAATGAGCATTTCCTCCATTGTAGTTGAGTGAAGCTGTAATCACTGGAGTACAGTTGACCAGGCATCCTTTCTATGCACCAGCAGTGTTCATCAGTGGGAACTTGAGAAGAACAAATCCTTATGTGCCCAGCAGTCTCAAAGGGACCCAGATGTGTTCACCATGTTCCGTTCCTCTTTGACGGTGGCATAGCGCACACCCACCCGTCCTCTGTTCATTCCTTCAACGCTTCAATAGCTTGCTGTGATTTTTTTATTCCATATTGAGCCACAGATGATCTCATCATTTTTCCAATGGAGGTAAACAAAATTTATCAATAGGAGCCTCTGTTCTCTGTGTTTTAATCTCTTCCTGGCATTTATTCCTTCTGTTGTTTGTTCGGGGTGTGTGTGTGTGTGTGTGTGTGTGTGTGTGTGTGTTAACCCATGGTATATGAAAGTTGCATTTCACTACCAGTCATTGGAATATATTGAAGAATTCGTAATGATTCAAAGGAATGGACATATCTAGAGTTAATATTCTGAGTAGAGAAAAAAGTCTTCTCTTTTTGGCTAAATGAAGGTATGCTCCTCCTGGAAAACAAATTGGCAACCTGCTTCAGAATCTTTATAATATGCATATGTATGATATGCTAATGCACATCAGAAGCACAAGTGTAAGGAAGTAACTTGAATTAGCATAAAGAAAACTGGTTGAAGTTTTTGCTGTGATGTTAAGGGAGATACTGGGGCAACCTAAGGGCAGAGTATCTGCTGGGCCTTAAAAGGTGTCAGAACAGTTTAAGAGAGGTGCAAAGAGCCCAGTTCTTGTCTCTTCCATGTACCTCCTCTACCTTCCTTTACCTGTAATTTACCTATGGTTCTTGTTCTCTGTTGCCATGGAGTTTGGTTCTTTACAATAGAATGATACCTGCCTGCCAGTATTAAGCATTCGTTCTTCCCTGAGTTCCTCGCGGACCCTGCTGTGTGGGCACTATTGATGCCTGCTTGCTGTCGGGTATCCTTGAGTTTTTGCTTTGGCATGTTCTCAGTTTTTGCCCAACATTTATATTCTGTCTGTCTCCCCCTCCTATCTTTCTTCTTCCAAGCTTCTGAACTTATTTTGTGCTTCGTTTCTTCTTTGCAAATGGGCCACATCTGACATTTTTATCATAAAAGAAGGTGTCTGAAATTGCATTGATAAGAAGGTAAATGGCCTTTCGAAGTTTTTTTTTACTATTATGAATCAATTCTCAGCTTAATTTATGGGCTCCCTCTGTATTAGGGCAGGTATGACAATTGAATGTGCAAACTGGTTTCTGGTGTGGAGTCTGCTTGGGGGCTTGTTTGCTAAAATTTGGGGGTGTCGTCCTCAGTCAGGACAGTGAAGACGCAGTCTAGCCAGCACTCACACTTAAGCTCCCGTGGCTTCCAACTGCAATGATTCAGCTTGGGGTTTATGAAGCAGTGAGTCAACTCCGACTATGGGATGGAGTATAGTACTTAATAAGCTTACTCATCCTGTCTATGCCCACCTCCCACCCTGTCTATGGATACCCACTACACAGCTCTATTGTTCGCTCTCTGTCGTTGCTATGAGGCCCATTGGTTAGCTCTAACGGCAGATTGTAAGAGGTCAGGTTTAGTCTTCAATGCCTATTTTGTTTTTAATGGACGATAGCATCAGCATGTTTATCTTTCTGAGTTTTAGGGATGTATTCTCGCTTTCTTTGAAACATAGAAAGGCTGTTTTTTTGGTCCCTTGTGGCGTTTTAATGATTAGGGGAGGAGATTTGAGGGAAGGTATATAAAAGGCTATGGCAGCTGTGCCAGAGCAGAGTGGAGACACTTCTTGGGCTTCAGGCAGGGAAAAGGTGATGAGGTGAATGTTTCCTGGAAGATCTTCCAGCCTTACTCAGAAAATGCCCTTTCCAATGCTCCATTCCCATTTAAAGGTAACACAGGGATGGCCACCCACTCCTCTGCACGCTGGAAGTCGCCAGAAGTAGCAGTCTGACATCATTCAGAAAATGTCTCTAGGCTTAGGAGATGGCTTAGCCAGCTTAGTGGTGGCCTTACAAATATAAAGATAGGGGTTCGATACTCAGAACCTATGTTTAACAAGCTGGGTGTGCTTGCACATGTTTTAATCCTAGTCTTGGCAAGCGAAGACAGGTGGATCTCTGAAGCTTACCAGCCAACCAGCGTAGGGCCAGAGAGTTCAGGCCAGTGTGAGAATTCAAGAAGAAAAGATGGGCGGCGGCTGAGGAACAAGACTTGAGTCTGTGTCTGGTCTCCACCTGCAAACTTATTCATATGTACTACACACAGACACACACACAGAGATACACAGACACACGTGCGCACACACACACACACACACACACAGAGAGAGAGAGAGAGAGAGAGAGAGAGAGAGAGAGAGAGAGAGAGAGAGATTCTCACTCATTTTGAAGTTTTCCAGAGACTGTTAATAGTTCATAGAGCTTTTTCACTTACACAGCCTTTAGAGGAACAAACCTCCGAGTTCTGACTTGTAGTCTATCCCCAAGTGAGGGAGGTTTTTGTAGCACTGGTAACTTTGGAGAGAGAACTTGCCGATTGCGGTTGACAGATACTTGTATGGAAGACTAATCGCTTCATCTTTCAAGGGGCATTCTTCCCCATGCGCCTGAAAATGTCCACCTTTGTTTTGTTGTGGGCCACTACTCAACTCGCAAGCCGCTGATCCTCGCACATGCTTTGCAGCTGCTGGTCTCCAGCCAAGCACTGAATCATCCAACTACGTGCGGCTGCCAGGGCCTTTTCTGTGTGATCCCCCCGGCACACAAACACACACACACACCCCACACACACCTCCCCATTTCTGGAGACTTCTGTTCCTCCTGAATATCCCTGCCTGGGAAAGATTATCTTGGCAAAGAAGGGGGGACATTGGGAAATCAGAGAGGCAGCTTCTCGTTGCCAGGCATGTGGTGCCTCGCTGGCTTCAGAGAAATGTGGGTGGGAGCAGGGGGAGCTTGGAGAGCCTCTGTCTTTGAGCCATAGAAGTGATCTCACTTCTTCCCTTGGATGACTTCAGCCCCATAAGGCAAAGAATGATGTCTGAGAGCCGATCAGTCCTCTTCTAACATAGCCTCAAGAATGCACTGAGATCCAAAAATAGCAATGCACAGCACTGGGAACATTAGCAGGTGGTATAGAGCAGACCTCCTTTCTTTAACATGTATTTACATGTGTGTGTGTGTGTGTGTGTGTGTGTGTGTGTGTGTGTGTGTGTACCATGGCACACATGGAGAGGTAAGATGAAAATCTTCAGGAGCTGTCTCCTTCCACCTTGTTTATTCCAGGAATCAAACTCAGCTCACCAGGCTCGGTGGCAAGCATCTTTACTTCTGAGCCATCTTGCCAGTCCAGCCAGAAGAATTCTATGCGACTTGGGTGTGTTGGTATATAAAATAGGTACATATATCAAACATTTCCTGATACATTTACTTTAAAGCAAATCTTTGGTATACATCTGATTTTACCATTTATTCAAGATGAAAGGAATTTTCATACTAATGAGTTTAATAGGACAGTTTATTTTTTTAATAAGTGGTTAAATAAGGCCCAAACATCTGCTACTGCAGGATGTGGAACATCTAAACATTTTTCAGAGTTTATTAATATTTCATAATTGTTAACGATTTAGCACATATTTTGGTCATCAATCCTACTACCAAGCTTGTTTACAATTTTTCCCCAAAGCAAAGCATCCAATCTTTTTAAATTTATTTATTCAGCAAATACTGCTCAGCTGCCTAATGAAAGGCCTTGTTGCAGATGCCAGAAGCACACTTGATAATAGGACAGTCAAGGACCATTTCCTTCTAATAGAGAGAACTAACAGTCTTCATAAACAAATAGAGACAAGATGACTTCTTTGGTTATGGGTTGCTATGAGTTAGGCACGAGGAAACATATCTGTAATACTAGTGCTCAGGAAACTGAGGTGGGTGGATCACCAGTTTAAGATGAACATATAGCAAGACTCTGCCAATATACAAGGTAATTAGATAGATAGGAGAGGGAGAGAGAGAGAGAGATGCTGTGGAGGTAGTATAAAGGTAATAAGGCCATTGTAAAAGGAGGTGTCCCAAAGGAAGAACATTTCTCAGAGACTTGAATGGTAATCTCGTGTTTGTTATGTCTGATAATATATCCGTGAGTCATTAGGCTGCCCTGGCTCTCTACATTCCACCGCTGTCTAGAAGCCTCAATCAGGCAATCTCTATGGTGAATGCCAAAGGAAAGCACAAGGAGCACACCTTCCCAGGTTCTGCTGTGATGTCGCTAGCATCATTGACCAAGGCAAATCACGCAGACAGACCTGGGGCAGAGAAAAGAGGTGCCACGAAGTGAGATGGAAGGGCCTGAAGGAAGTGGGGGATGGAGGAATAATACCATCTGTGCAGTCAGCCAACCATATACTTCAACTGACTTTTATTTCTTTGCCTTTTACTAAAATAATAAAAGTGTTTTAAGGCTCATTTTTCCTACCTTTTTCACAGTAGGCTGTTCTTGGTTTCTGGATACAATATCTTAGCGTCTTCTTGAGCTTCTCTAGAATAAGGATTAGAGCCTTGGAGACCTCACATCTGCAGAAAGTGCTTCTTTTCCTCGTGTGCATTCCTATTGCTGCTGCTACTGTCTGTTCGTCTGGGGGCCCTCTTGGTTCTGTGGCTCATTTCAGGCACCTTCTGTGCTGAGGTCTCTTCCATTTGTGAAGGTCTGGGCTAGCCAATATCAAATGCAGCTGTGAGCTTTGGCCTCCAATGGGCCTCACTTGAACAGGGAACACTAATGACCGCAGCCTTGCCCTGCTCGCAGGGGTTAGGTCAGAAAGTAAAAGCAATGACCGCATAGATGATTACCCAAACAAGGATGGTTTCACCTGTAGGTACCAGTACACACTAGCGCAATCTCGATGGTCCAGACAATCATGTGATATTTCAGACAATAGACACTACATTTGTTTTGAGGTTAAGTGGGAGCCTGTCATCAGGCCGGGCCCAGGGCATGGTTATAAGAAACTAGCTGTGCAGGAGATCTCCGGTTCACCTTTGTCTTTCGGTCTTCATCTGCTTCTGTCTGGGCAGAGCCCTAGCCAGGTTCAGCCAGGAAAGACAGCTCCCACTTACATTATGGTCCTTCCTTGTTTGACGGTCATCATTTATCTTCCAGCAGAACCCCTCCCACTTGCCATCTTCTAAACTGATGGCCAACTGGAGCTTCCATGAGGAGATAAAGACACATCTTTCTTCCTCTTCTGTCTTAAACTGGAAATGATTTAAAGCCTGAGACTGGAAACCCCACACTTACTGCCTCCCCGCCCCCACCAGCGAAGAGGACTACCAAACATGAAATCTGATGGAGGAAGGTCATTGAGCAATAAAGAAACTGCTTGGCTGGCCCTGATAGGTTAAAGCATAGATGGGAGGAGTAAACAGAATAGGATGCTGGGCAGAAGAGGAAGTGAGGTCAGACTCTGCTCTGCTCCCAGACAGACTCGACAGCTTTGCGCTCTGGAGCAGAGATGCCATGCTCAGCTCTCCCGGGTAGACCCAACAGCTCTGCTCTCTGGAGCAGA
This sequence comes from Alexandromys fortis, assembly GCF_014885135.2. Classification (NCBI taxonomy): domain Eukaryota; kingdom Metazoa; phylum Chordata; class Mammalia; order Rodentia; family Cricetidae; genus Alexandromys; species Alexandromys fortis. The sequence continues at coordinate 14,255,728 of NW_026067897.1, forward strand.
GACGCCAGGCTCCGCTCTCCCAGGCAGCTCCGACCCAGGATGGACAGAGGCTAGAATCTTCCCAGTAAGTACACCTTGGGGTGCTTACACACATCATTAGAAATGGGCTAGTCCAGGTGCGAGAATTAGCCTGTAAGGGCTAGAGTTCATGGGCCAAGCAGTGTTTCAATGAATATAGTTTGTGTGTTGTTATTTTGGGCATGAGCTAGCCAAGCGGCCGGTGTGTTGGGGACGCAGCCCCACCGCTCCTATTTCAACAGAAATCCTCAGGTTCAGGAATAGAAACAACTTCACTTATATCTAAGACTGTCAATCCCACGGCACTTATGGCCTCTTATTCATTTTTTCCTTTGTAGCAAAACGATAACAAAAAAGAGTGTTCATTTAAAACATCTCCCTTCAAAAGGTACACACGCATCAAATCCATTAGGGGTCAACTCTTGCTGTTACCAAGTCTAGAAGCAAATTGCTCATAGCATCCACAGACTTACCATTAAATGAATCCTCTTGCCCTTCAGCCTGCTCTAGTCCTCTCAGCGTTTCCATGTTCACTTTGGGAAAGATGTATTTAGATATGAGGGGAGGTCCTTCTGAAAGTTCTCAATTTAAATCATCTCCAGACTGTAGCCAGTCCTCATGCTAAGCCTCCCCACCCCCTCTTCCCCGAGAAGAAATGTCCCGGAGATAAACTTCCAAAGGGACGATCCAACCTTAAAGATCTCACAACTGTTTCAGGCAAATACCCACCCTCCTCAACGGATCCACAGCCACTGATTAGCCACAGCCTAAAGCTCTAAGCTCTTCTTTAGCTGTCTTCACCTCTGAGCTTAAGATCTAGGGTAGGTGAGTGACTGCTTTATCCCTGTCTTCAAGGTTTGGTGGGAGGTTCCTCCCTCTGTCCCAGCTTGGAGCTTTGGAAAGGAATTCTGAACCCTGCCACCATGTCATCGTTGTCTCTCGGCATATTCAGGGTAACAGAAAACTTATCACCTGCTGGAATTTCATTTGATCATTGAATTATGAAAAGTATATAATTCCTAGCACTTAAAAAACACTTGGCATTATTTTGGAATATATCAACTTCAGTTAACCAGTATCTTTTAAAAGTAAAGAGCGTGTGTCAAATCTATTAGGTGTTTCCACTCACACTTTGAGAGAAATCCTGCACTGGCTGCTCTAGTGTCCTATGTATTTCTCAACATTTGGGTTATTTCCAGCTAAGCTCCTTCATCTCAATTGAATTATCTCATTATCTGACTATAACAGATGTAGAAATTTTGTGGTCTAAAGCTGAATAACCTATGATGAGAGCAGTTCTGCCTCGGTGGTCACAATCCGGGACGGACACAGATAATCTTCGAGATCCAGAGGCATTGCCTACCATCGTAGATGCCCAGATGTGTCGCAAGGTCACAAGATCCCTTTGCCACTTGTTTAGGTCCCATTCTGAAGAACAGAGGATGGATTCATGGATCCACATGGAAAAATCTAGAAAACCAATTGCAGAGATTGCACTGGCCACTCCCAGCAGAGGGGAGAGCAAGACGTGTACCTCCCGTGGAGCTGTGTGTTGATAAAGCATGGTTTGGAGAACATTCTTCTGGGTGACAGGAGAACAGAGATCTTTGGGGTCGAGTGGTAAGAGGCATTTCCTCTCTAGATACTCTATTAATGTGGAGAGATTCCTGGAGACACTGGGTGCTCAGAGCACTTAAAGCAACAGGACTTTAGATATCCGACTAGATTTCCAGACTAGGTTTGTAATAATTTAAAAGCTCATGTGTGTCACGAGAAAGTGGCTGAGCTCTCAGATTTAAGTGATTCCATGAAAGAGAGGAATGGGTATGTCAGCGGTGAACAGGGCAAGTTAAACCCTAGGCCATTCTTTCCAAACACTGTGTCCTGAATAAGCGCTTGGGGTTTTTCCCTAAAGGCCCCAAAAAAAATGACCAAGAACAAAAATGCATTTCTGCTTTGATTCAAGAGATCACGATCCTGTCACTTTTACAGTTGGTTTTCTTGCTCATAAAGTAAGGCAATGCATTCCTACAAGCCTGTCTTTGAATATTTGAAAATACCTAATCCTGCAGAGGACTGGTATAGGTCCCCTTTGCCTTTGAACACATTGTTAGGGGAGTTTTTTTTTTTTTTTTTTTTTTTTTTTTTTTNTTTTTTTTTTTTTTTTTTTTTTTTTTTTTTTTTTTTTTTTTTAGAATGAACTCCACACTCTTAGAGACATGATAGCCCTTTAACTCTGAGTGTTCCCTGTGTGGATAGAGGGACGCACACATGTGAGGGCCCTGCCTTCTGCCTTGATCTGGTTTTCTTTGTTCCTCTGTGGGGAGATGGGATAGATGTCCTTCTCCTCTCAGCGGTCTATCAAGGGTCTATCCCTCAATACTTAATTGAAGCCTTGTCCGCCTCAGGAAGACTCCTCAACTCCGTGGCTTAGAGTTGAATTCCCTTTACTACATGCTCTTGCAGCAGGAGAACCGTTCTCTTGCACCTCGTCCATTCTCTTACTATAATTAAGCAAGTTTATTGTTATTCTTCTCCAGTCGAATATTGATTTTTAAAATACTGGTTCCACAGAAGATTCAGGTGCATTTCAGATTTCTCCAAGGATGTAAAATCATATTTTGGATGATAAAATGGTGCGGGCTTTGAAACCTTATTGCATAGCATCATAGACCCAATACTTACTGTATGGCCTGATGTGGGCTATCTAACTCCCTAGAAGTATGTTTCCTAGAAGGTTGTGGTAAAACTGAATATATATGTGTGTGTGTGTGTGTGTGTACATATGTATGTATACGTACATATGAGAGTATGAGAGCACACATGTGTGCATTTGAGAGAACCTGATATACAATGCTGCCCATAGGCTCATATGCCTAAATGCTTGGTCCCCAGCTGGTGGTACTGTGTGGAAGACTGTGGAAAGTTGAAGGGGTGACACACATCTGGAGAAAGCGGGTTCCTAGAAAAGGGCCTCAAGGCTGGATCTGCTTGCTGTCCCCTTTGCTTCCTGATCTATAGAACTGTAACAAACTATACAGCCAGCTGCTGCTACCACGGGTAAAGCCTCATCCACCAGCCCCCACCCCTGTGAAATTCTTACTTAAGATAAATTTTTCTTCGTTTAAGTTGCATCTTGTCAGCTCTTTGGTCTTAGTGAGGAGAGTGACAGACATGGACTTTTCAGGCTCTGCAGTCTTTAGTGTGTTTTGCTGGAACATGATGTTGAAGAGCTGAGCTCTGGACTCCGGCCTTCTCCTTCCTTTTTCCATCCTTATGGGTACCTAACTCATGAAGGACACAGATTTTTATCTTTTTTTCATTACAGTCGCCTTTTAGCCAAGTCCCGGCCTGTGCATGCACATCAAGGCATAGTCTACGCCAGGTTACCCAGAGCTGCAAGAAAGGCATTTGCTGGAGCTGAGGTTCTGGGGTTCCTGATAACTGTGCTGTGATTCATAAGGAAGGAGACAGACTCTTTTATCCTTGAGCCTCTCCCTTCCTGAGGACAATCCAGGCTAGAGAAGAACCCGGTAAAGTTTGCTTGATCTAAGGGCCCGTGTTAGGGCCTCCCTTGCTCAGGCTCTGAACTCGGATCTGGTCTCTGCTGTGGATTCTTTATACCAGCTGAGACTCACTGGCAGCAGTTGCTAGATTGCATTGTTAGTGCTAAGTCTGGCATTTTCTTTGCTGAACAATTCCTTTTGTGGTCTTTGTGAAGTATTGTCACATTTGCTTGGAGAACTTTCTCAAGTGTGAGTGAACATGGCCTGTGCTTGACAGCAGAAAGAATTATGGTTCACCAAGCTGGAGCTGGGATACTCCCCACTGTCATTTCCGGTACGCAGAGACATAACCCTCCAGGAATGTTCTTCATCTGAGCTGGTGGAAAACATCAGTTTCTTCTTCAATTCTGAGAACCCAGACTGTGCAATCGAGAGAACTTGGGGCTGGCCTATGTTATGTAAATATGGAAGGGGATGGATTGTTGGACCCATCACTCCCCCTCATCCTCTTCCCCCTCCCCCACTTTCTTCCTTTGTCTGCTCTGAGCATTTGTATCATTTTCAGAGCTCCAAAGAGACTTGCACACATCCCCTCCCACCCCTAGTGACCAGCAGTAGCTTTCTCGTTGTAATGACTTATGGGGCTCATTGTGTAGCATTACTATTGTGGAGAAAAAAAATCAAATGCAAAAATTGCTTTCACATTCATTTTGTAGCCAAAACTTACAAACTATGCTTCTTTCTGATGAGTGACTGTGAACAATTATCTGACCAGAAGCAACTTCAGGGGGCAGGAGCTTGTCTTGGTGGACAATTGGAGTGGATAAAATTCATTCCTGGTGGGAAAGACATGGTGGCCAGAGTCTGAGGTGCCTAATCACATTGGGTTGGTCAGTAGTCAGAAAGCAGAGACAGGTGGCAAACAGGGCCAGGTCATAAAATCTCAAGCCTTTCCTAGCAACTTCCTTGAAGGCCAGCAGGCTTCACTACTAAGTAGGGCCACCAGCTGGGGACCAAGCGTTCAAACATAAGAGCCTCTGGGGAGACATTTCCCATTCAAACAACATTTCTTTTGAAGTTCAGTTGCTTCTTTAATAAGAAAAGAAGGAGGGGTCCTGAAACACCCCAAAAGACTCAACTTTATTACTCTTGCAAATGTGTCATGCTAAGAGAGGTCTTCAATGTGCAATCCCCACCCCCTCATTCTCCAGGCTGGTCTCAAACTCTTATTACTCTTCCCTCAGCCACTCAAATGTCAGGATGATAGGCAGTGTCACCACATCCTGCCACTATCCTTTAATAAGATGACTTTGTCTATCTAGATAAGACAGACAGAAGGAAATCTTGATGAATCAAAAGTTTGGAAGTCAAGAAGCTCAAGAGTTTGAATCCAAGATGGTGATTTCAGCCAAGTAGCATATCCTTAGACCCAAAATTTTGAAGTCAAGATACCTTTATGTTGGTTTAACTTAGTAGCCCCAAGAATCAAATATCTCTTTGTAGTAAAAAAAAAAATCAAAGAAAACAAAATTATATATATTGTTCTTACTGTCTCTTTAAAGACTTTACTTCTTTTTATAACAGTCTATACTCTTTTTCCTCTCTCTCTCCCAAGCCTATGTACATTTTTAAACACTGACCTATTTAGAGTTCTTTTTCATCTGAATCTGTCTTTATTGCATATCTGTAATCATTTTCTGACCAGGAGCCCCCCTTTTTTTAAATGCTAAACAGGTATGGCTAAGACAAACTCCATGGCCCTGCCTGTGTGCTTTGCCCAGTCCAACATGAAAGAGGTATGTTCACCACCTCTATGTGCTATGCACACCACCACAGTTCCAGGAACACAGCAGGTCTATGTTGTCATTAAGCAATTTGTAACACAGTGCTCACAGACCCCATTTAAGTGCAGGGCATCCTGAAAGAGTCAAAGTTCATTCTGCCAGCACGAATCAGGAAGCCATCTCTTAAAGAAGCCACGCAGTTTTTGCTGTTTATGCCGAGTCAGGAAGCCTTCTTTTAAAGTAGCCAAGTCTCTGCTTGCTCCCAGCAAACAGAGCCTATTTGAAAAAATGCAGCTACCAAGAAGCTGTGCTTAACTTGTTCTTTTGTATCTAGAATTCCATCCCAAGTTCTCTCTCTGTTTTTATGCGGATGCAGTTGTCCCATGTTGGACGCCATTTTGTAGTAGGAGACTGCTTGTTCATTTCCCAGCTGCCCAGACCCCAATAATTACACAGAAACTATATTAATTACACTGTTTGGCCTAATAGCTCAATTTTTTTTTAATTTTTATTAATTAACTTTTACATCTTAAATTAACCCATTTCTATTAATTTGTATATCACCATGAGGCTGCGGCTTACTGGGTAAGTTTCTGTTTTGGTGGCTTTCTCCTTTGGCAGCTACATGGCATCGCTTTGTCTCTGCCTACTCTCTCTATATCTCTGTTCAGATTTCCCACCTGGCTTTGCGCTGCTAAGCCATTGACCAAAACAGTTTTATTCATCAGCTAATAAATGCAACACATACAGAAGGACATCCCATATCAGGATTAGGTCTTTGTTTTAGTTTTGGCAGGTGGTGCTTTCTGTGTGCCAGGTTATACAGCCTGATGGTTGTATAACTCATGGCACCAGTTGTGCTAAGGTCTGGGGGGCTTTTACTCTTATATATTACTCTATTTCCTTTTGCTATAACCAAGTACCTGAAAGCAAACCCTTATTTGGCTTATGATTCTGGTGGATGGAGGGTCCAAACAGTAAGGTACTAGGTTGCTGACTATGACAACGTGTCCAGGAAGTACAGAGGAAGCTGGAATACACAAAGAACTGACCTCGCTTCATGACAACCCACTATTATGAAGACTTCTTTACTCTAAGACACCAGAACTAATCTTTTCTGAGGGTGATGCCTGCAATGCCTTTGATGCATACAGTCAAACCACCCTGCCCCTGGTCATATAACAGTTTCAGTGCTCCTCAGTAATGTCACCCAGGGACCAAGCTTCCATAAAATAACCCTTTGGGACACAGCCAAACCATAGCATTAGCCAATATCATACAGAAAAAAAATCTCTTAAATTTATGAAACCATCACTTTGCAAATAAAACTGTAACTGAGAAGGAAATGACAAATTTTCAACTTAGAAATATTGGTGCAAAATCTTAACAGATCAGAAGTTAAATATAAGCTTGACATCCAAAAAGAATTTATTCTCAGAATACAAGGTGGTTTTAATATTAAGAAGTCAATTTACATTATTAACATATCAACTAGGGAAAAATAGTCATTTGAATATGTTGAAATTCAGCGTCAGTTTTCAGTGAATAAAAACTTATAACAAAGACACAAGAAAATCTATATTTCAACACAATAGCAGTGGTTCAAATGTGTATGACAAAATTTAATGCTTTAATATATAAAGTGCTTTTATAAAGCAATGAGAAAGAGGTACACTCAACAGAAAAATATTAGTATCACACAAATCCTAAGTCAACTGTGCTCAAAACATTGAGAAGTATTTAAAATAAACAATATTTAAATAACTGTAAGTGCAAGCTGCAAAATGAAAAATTCTGAGTTACTGTATTGGCAATGATCACAATGCTAATGTACTTAGAACTGGTGAGACTAGGAGAAATGCAGAAGTGTGTTCTGTCATTTGTCTGGAAGATATATGTATTGACAAATTAATCAAGATATGGAATTTTCAGTATATTCAAAATCATTAAAAGTACAAGTGCCCTTTAATCTATAAATTCCACTTCTGGGAGTGATATCTAAAGAAATTACTTAAGAAAAATATTCACAATATCCAGCAACAAAGATTCTGAAAGATTATATTTTATTATGAAAAATAGATATAAGCATAATTCCAACAATGAGCTATTACATTATAAAAACTATGATAAATTCATATATCCAATCATTACAAGTGATGCTGTACATGAATATTTTTGATACAGAATATGTTAGCATACACTAGATTATAAGAACACAGCTCAAATCTGTATAACAGTATCATTCTGTCTGTTTTGCTTTAAATTATCTCTTATCTATGTATCATCTATCAATCAGCTGTTGCTCTATTTATATATCATCTCTCTATCATTTATTTAACTAACTATATATGATCTATCTATCATCTATCTATCTATCTATCTATCTATCTATCTTCTATCTGCCATCTACTTCCCTATCCACTTATTGATAAATGGTGGTAGAATATTTTTGTGATATTAAAATTAATTAGCAACAGCTGGTGTTTCTTCATTCTTACAATGACTTATTATTACTGTGAAGTATATGTTATTAATGTATGTTGATTGTTATTTTTTCCTTTTCATAAGAAATGAACTATCTTACAAGGAAGAAAGCAATTATTTATTTTAAGGTAAAATATACCTTATAAAGTATTGCAGAAGCATAATTTGCTTTTTAAAAATAAATCTTACATTTCAATTTTAAAATGAACAAAGTAAAACATTAGACTGCAGGCAATTACTAAAACAAAACTATAAATGAATGACGTAGGAAAAGAAAATTTCAATTCTTACTTTTGCTTTTTGAGACTGAATTTTGTTATTGTGTAATCAAAACTGGGCTGGAAGTTTTGACCTTTATGGCTCAGGCTCCCAAGTGCTAGGGTTGAAGGCTTGTGCTGCTGTGCCTAGTTCAGTTTCACCAGAGTTTGAAATGAAAATGCCATTCTCTTCTTTACTTAAAAAAGAGAGTGTCGGGTGGGTAAACTCCTTGTCTCACAGGGATGGACCTGAGTTCAGGTCTCTAGAACCCACATCAACCCATATGCAGTAACCCCTGCTGTAACGCCTATACTTCTACAGCAAGATGGAGGTATAGATGGGAGAAGCCTAAGGAGCTTCCAGGTCAGTGCCAAACAAAAAGACATCTTGTCTCAAACAAGAAGATGAGAACCAACACTAGACGTTGTCTTCTGTCCTCCCCATGTGCACCAAGACACTGGGCAACACCCCCCACATACGTGCGCATATGCTTGTGTACCCACACATAAAAAGTTAGTAAAAGGCTATTAATTATTTTATTAAAGAAAATGCTTAGTGTTATGAGTCATCTTGTATAATGCAGCTATGATAACATTTCTAGAGACTGTGACAATACACAATGAAATTTTATTTTTATTATTATTTTAATTATGTATATTGTGGGTATGTGCCCATGAGTGCTGGTGCCCTCAGAAACCCCTGGGACCTGGAATTACAGGTGGTTGCAAGGTGGGTGCTGAGAAATGAACTCCAGTTTTTGCAAGAGCAGTGTGTGCTCCCTGCTGAGCCATTTCTCCAGGCTCCACAGCAAAAGTTGTAATACTGTGTGTGTCATGTGATCTATACATTTCTTTCTTTAGACTGCCCATAAAGAGGTATTTAGGGCTGTGTACAAATGCAGGTGATCATAATACTGTTTATGATGATGAAACTAGGAGAACCCTACATGTTCAGAAATCTAAGATTGATTACATTATGGAACACCCATAGATAGTATCAGACATTACATTAGTTCTTAGAATAATAATGACATGTAACAAATTCATAATAAACTGTGAAGTGATGGGAAGTTTTCCTTTTCTACTCTATCCTAATTCCAGAGGACATATTTTGATACCATATGCAAAATAACCTGGTGATTGGCTGTGTTGGGTATCTGGACACTTTCACAGACTTGCTGGTGACTTATTGCTATCATCCTGCACTTGGTAACATATCCCTTGCTTTTCAAATTGCTGTACTGGACCCATGTTCCTACACTGTGCCACATTCTAGCCGGCTACCAAGGAAATAACTTAATGGTTATAATCCAAAAGTGCAAGTAAAACTCATGCTGAGACAAACATGCCATCATCCATTGGATATTTAGAGAGGTTTAAATCGATAATACTAAATAGGCTTTCTTCCTAGTCATTGAAAACCCTTAGAAAAACAGTAACAAGGTATATGGTGTAGGCTTTGAAACCACACCCAGATGACAAGTCACCTTCACATGTCCTTATGTATGTGTGTAGGTTTCCACTGAAAAACTTAGGCATTGGGGGACCTGAGTCCAGGAAGTTAAAAAAAAAAGTCATATTAAGTAACAAGGTGGTTTGATCCACTGTGCAGAACTTCTGCACAGTGCTCTGCTAATCATAGGACTCATCAATCAAAATGCCTTCTAAAAAGACCAGTCAGAATGCACAAAAACATTCCTTGTGAAATAACTTGGAACCACAAAGCATCTTGCAATAACTGATATTATACCTTATATTTTACAATATTAAGTGGCCTGTGGCAACATAATTACTATATGGCAAACTCAAGAGCACACAGAAAAGAAAAATATCACCCTTGACAGAGATAAAAATAAAATGTATCTGTAGCCTATGATATTTTAAGGAAAAAAATGTGTCAATATAGTTCTCATAAAGCAAGGTAGATTGGTAAGTTACGAAATATTTTTTGCAGAAAAACAGGAGGAGTGAGGCGAACCAATCACCTCGAAGCTGAGGGCACACAGGAACGGCTTCTGGTGGAGAGTAGGCAGAGAAAAGAAGCCAGGAGGTGTGGTCAGCACAGAGCTTGCAGGTTTCCCCCTTCTTATCCCTTAAAACCCCATCAGTAAAATAGACGCACAGCTCTAGCATGCCAATATGTGCTTGCACATTCAACGCGAGAAAGAAGAAAAGCAACACAAAGGACGGGTCGTGTGTCTTGAGTGATGCAAGAATGGCTTCCTGTCTTTAGATTCCTGTCCTCATCAAAATACACAGAGACACACTGTTTTTACAACGGACAGGGTGTCTTCTTTCAAAAATGAAACTGAAAAAAAAAAATGAAGCTGCACGTACGGCTTGAGGGGTGATGCAAGAACGGAACCCGGGCTACTCTCATTATACAGTATGTATTCAGAACTGTCCCTTTGAGGGTGAAGCGCCACCTACGGTCCTCTTAATTTTCCTGGCTTGGTTCTCCAACCTCCTATTTCAATGGGACCCTCCTAACCTGCGGGTTTTTCACCATCTGTTTCTTGCGGCAAGCAAGCTACTGGCTTGTGATATCTACATTAAACCCTTTCCTCTCTGGTCCTACAGCCTCTGCTGTAGGATTCCTCCAGCCCACCATCTGAAAAGAGCCTGTCTGGGTTGTTTGAACACAGTCAACCCTAGACGCCCACCGTTCCCTCTACTCTCTCGCACATGCGCTGCAGGATCCGGTGGATGCTGCAGAAGCTGGGTCTGTCTGCGGGCAGCTTACTCCAGCACAGGCGCATGAGGTTGTACAGTTCCAAGGGGCAGTTCTCGGGGCAGGAGAGGATGTTGCCATCTCTCACATAGTAAATGACCTCCTCGTGGGCCATGCCATAGTATGGCTGCAGGCCATAGGAGAAGATCTCCCAGAGGACCACACCATAAGCCCACACATCCGACTCTGTGGTGTAACGGTTGTAGAAGATGGACTCCGGGGGCATCCAACGGATAGGGATGGCGTCGTTTTCATTAGCTTTGTAGTAGTCTGCAGAGTAGATGTTCCTGGAGAGGCCAAAGTCTGCGATTTTCACTACCATGTTCTCCCCCACCAGGCAGTTCCTGGTGGCTAAGTCCCGGTGGACAAACTTGCGCTCTGACAGGTAGGCCATGCCTGCTGCCACTTGCCTGGCAATACAGAGCTGTTCTGCACAGGACAAGGGTGGAGGACCAGGGCTGGACATCCGAGCCTTTGTGGACAGGTCACTGTGACTGAGGCTGCACACGGTGTGAGGGGCCATGCTTCGGAGGAACTCGTTGAGGTCACCATAGGCCATGTATTCAAAGAGCAGACACATGGGCTTTCCTACTGCACACACGCCTGCAATCAAAATAATATCTTGATTAGGCTGAGTCTTTCCACAGTAAAGGGCATTCCAAAATTAAAGGACCAAGCCAGAAAAGATGTTTTCCCCTCTGTTATCTTACTTCCTATACATCCATTGTATTAGAGATGTTTCTTGAACATTTTATCTCTTGGAATGGAGAGATTATTCCCTGTTTCTTTAAATCCCTCCAACTAACTAGGTATCTGGAGAGCAAGTGCAAAGTAGCATATGGTAAGTGGATTCAGGAGCAGGGGTTTGCTGAGAATGTGTGATGTAATCATTCTGTTTAGTTCTCTGAAGAATGAGAACAAGAAATACGCTGTGGGATGATGCTTTTGTACACTGTAAAGATGTCACTTGTATTGGTTTAATAAAATGCTGATTGGTCAGTAGCCAAGAAGGAAGTATAGACAGAGCGACCAGACTAAGAGAATTCTGGGAAGAGAAAAGGAAGGGATATAGTCACTAGCCAGATGCAGAGGAAGCAAGATGAGAATGCCTTACTGATAAAAGTTATCAAATCATGAGGCTAAACATAGACAAGAATTATGGGTTAATTAAACGTGTAAGAGCTTGTTAATAATAAGCATGAGCGAATTGGCCAACCATTAATTGTAATTAACATAAGCCTCTGTGTGTTTCTTTGGAACTGAATGGCTGTGGAACCAGGCGGGACAGAAACTTCTATTTACAGAAATATCTACCACATTTAGGATAAACAATACAAAAACCCCAAGATTCTTAGAGGAACTCCTTAGGTGGTTGTAGTAAAGTAGTTTGAAATTTAGATTTTTATCTTTGATGTCCATTCTAAAACAGAAAGTAATGTTCATACACACAGAATTTTACACAGTATCAGGAAGACATTTGAAAAAACCTTAACATCTTACTGTATGTGAGAAATAAATGATGAGCTTGTACCATTATGTCTGATCGGCATAGTTTCATATTACAATAAAGAAAGACTAGTTCTATAATTCAAAGGATTTTAGCTGACAATGTGCACATTAAATAGGAACTCAAAGGTTGGTCACATTTCACTGTCCCTCCTACATGATCTTCTTTGGGTCTTTGTCAATAATTATTTACCTATATCATCAGGTGACTTTGCCCTTGTTACAATAGTTGGATTGGTTTGGAAAAAATTCTTACATTAGGAAGCTTTAGACAACATATTCCTCTCAAGAAAAAGTGTGTTCATTTTGAGCCAACTGTGACTTTGAATTCTTGAACTCTGGATTCTTCTTCTTCTACCTCCAATTAGTATAGGTAGTATGAATCTTAGTTCTTGTTGGTTTTTAGCAAAAACCTAAACAAAATGTGTGGTATTCTCCTTCTTTTTTTTTATTTATTTGTTTATTTATTAAAGATTACTGTCTCATCCCCACCGCCGCCTCCCATTTTCCTCCCCCTCCCCCAATCAAGTCCCCCTCCCTCGTCAGCCTCGTCAGGGTTCCCTGATTGCTCTTTGGGTATTTTCCTTCTTTGTTACAAAAATCACATTTGCTCTATCGAGGGATTCTTTGGCTCCACCTTCAGGTTGCACACAGACCCATCCCTTTTTATTATCTCACCACTTACTCCCTGGACTGTGCCAGCATCTCTTCCTGCATACTGAAAGACACCATTCACTGTGCCCTTGTTTTCAGTGCCTTCCCTTCAGCCCTGCTCAGCAAACCAGACACAGACCTTCTGAGGGGGTGTGAATCACGTCATGCCATGGCCTGGCACTTCTTGGCAGGACTTTCTGTTTGGTTCCCATTTTACTTACATTTCAAAAGTCAGGGGTTTTGCCTTTCATTTTTGAGATTATACTGTAATTACATCATTTCCCCCTCCTTGTTTTCAAATTTATTCATTTCAAATTCATAGCCTCTTTTTATTAATTGTTATTACATGCATATGTGTGTGTGCCTGTGTGTGTTGGTGTGTGTGTATGTATAAAAGACATATTCTAAGTACAATGGTCAGCCTATTTAATGTTACTTGTCTGTATATTGTCAGGGCTGACCATTTGGCATTGAATAAGAGTTGTGAGCTCTTCCCTGAGGAAGACTATTTCTCCCCTTCTCATTATTCTTTCGTTCTTTATGTGAAGGCCTTGCGGGCTCTTCCTACAGCCCCTGCGGCATTTACTATTGAATCCAGTCTTACATCACTCTCTTAAACCATCTCCATCACTTTTTTATTCTTTCTCTCCTCCCCCTCGTGTGTACACATGCTTATGTTTGTGTGTAAGGTGTATGTGTATGTAGGTATGTGTGCACATGTATGTGCCCATGTATGGGGTATAGACACCAATGTCAGGGTTCTTCTTAGTTACTCCCTGTCTTCTCTCACTAATAGTGAAGCTCACGAACCCCACTAGAAGGACTGACTTTAGGTCCCAGGGATCCTCTTGTCTCTGCTCTCCCGGTGTTGGGATTTACAGGCATGTGTCACCATACCCAGCCTTTACATGGGTGCAGGGGATCCAAACGCAGGCGCTCATGTTGGTGCAGTGGACACTGTGCACAGAGCACCCTCTTCCCAGCCCTGTCCGCTGTGTTTTCAGCACTAGATAAGCTTGCCGTGGGGCCTGTGCCTTCTCCCATCTATCCACAGTGTCCTCTTACCTCAGGCAGGCCTTTACACATGTCCACTGAAGTCTTCAAAGATAGTATCTCACATTCCAAAGAGTCTTCCTTTACTTTGAGTTTTAAAACAAATCAGAGGCATATAAGCCACATTCATGCATGTTTACCTCTGCTATCTCCCCCAAAGAATGTAAGCTCCACAAGGCCTGATAATGTTAAAAGGTTTAGCTATTTCTATGTAATTCTATAAACTGTTCGGGAAATACTTATTAAATTTATGAATCTGTGATGAAATGGGGACACAACAATGAACAAAAATATGATTGAAATCATGATGGTCTAGTTTAAGGAAAAATAAAGTGGACTTATGACATACATTCTTCTAAGCTTTATTAAATTCTGTGATGGTGAATTATTTTCAAGGGAATTTTCTTCGTGTGGAGATGCTTGAAGCAGTTTCTAGTCAGAACAGAGGCAGCAGTGACTGAGACCATTGGAAGCAATGGAATTAAAGGGATATCTGTGAGGCACCGAGTGTCCTGAAAGCTGGGGTGAACTGTATGTCAGAAAGTGGGTGAAGATTTTAAACTAGGAAAGGAGGAAAGAGACATCCCACTGATGATCAAGAAAGACAAAGGAAGAAAAGGTTAGAAAAGGTTTTCTCTGAGGAAGCCTTTTCCTTCGGTGATATTCTCATACCTAAGAGCTTCACGATGTTTGGGTTGTCAAACTCTGCCATGAGGGCCGCCTCCCTCTGAAAGTCTGCTTGCATGTCTGCAGAGGCCTCCTCCTTCAGCATCTTCACGGCCACCATAGTAAAAGGTTCATAAGGAAGTAGGCCTGGAGCCCTAAGAGATAAAGCACAGATGGGGGTGTTTATACCCCGGGATTATATTTATTCACATTTATAGAGCCCCCACCATGCTTATGCAGCTGAGCCACCAACCAAAGGACGACGACGACAGTCGTCAACTTAAAGTTCTTTATGTCAATAGGAAATTCACTAGTTATTTTCAACATAGACTATTTTTAACAATGTGTTACTTACCAACTAGAGGAAACACACACACACACACACACAGAGAGAGAGACAGAGAGAGAGAGAGACAGAGAGAGAGAGACAGAGACAGAGAGAGAGACAGAGACAGAGAGAGAGAGAGACAGAGAGAGAGAGAGAGAGACAGAGAGAGAGAGAGAGAGCTAACATGCCCATTGTAATCCCCTCTTGTATACAGTAGATCAGTCTAACAATCCGGTGGGTTTTTTCAAGCACAGTGAATTCCACAGAGATTCCTCCCTGCCCTTTCACCCCGCCCCACACCATGGTTAACTTTACCTTGCTTGAAAGACCCTTCCAAACGCTCCCTCTCCGATGTCTCTGACGTACTCAATGTTATTCCTGGGATACTCCAGGCTGAGCAACTTGGGATTGAGAAGGAGTGGCATCCTCTGGTACATGGGGTTGGGATGGAGTCTGTCCAGCAGAAGCTCGGAAGGCAGTGTGGTGAGGGTCACGGCCGCTGACTCCCTGCAGGTGAGAGAGGCAAGACCAACAACGGCCTTTGATCTTGATCCTTAAGAAATGCCTAGAGTATATAGTACTAAGTTTGCTGAGGGCTCTGGGGCTTGAGAACAATGAAGTGTGTCACTTGGTCTCTAGTCGGGAGGCACATGTTATCACTATCTGTATCAGCGGCAGCGGTGGGAGAAGACGGGATGCAAGAGTAGCCATTTTCACCAAATGATTAAGGTCTCTCTGTTGTAAAAACTGACTCTGGTACTTGTGGCATTTTTAAAGTTCAAGTTAGGTTAATGTTACAGCCAGGGCATGGACGTGTTAGTAAGGTGACGGTGGTGTGGCAGACGCTCCCCTTCTAATCCCTAGTTCCAGAACCGAGCATGTGGGCTAAAAGGCATGGCTGTATGTGGCGGGCTTGGACTCGAACCATACCTTTTCTTGTTTTTCCACTCTTTCCTTCTTCGGCAGCAGTAAAGGGTGGCGATCGTAAGGAGGGCAAACAGGGCGAAGCTGGACATGATGGCAATGATGACCGTCATGGAGTATGCAGGAGAGACAGCGAAGGAAGAGGTGGAGGAAGGCAGATTTGGAATGTCCACACTCGGCTTGGAGGACGTTATCGGCGGGAATGCTGCAGGGAAACAAAAGTGCTTCTTGTTTATCTTGGAAACTTCCAGAATCAGTGTTTTAACTGCAGCACTCACTGCCACAGCCTGAAAGATATGCTAGGGTATCAGGAGCTCCTTGGTGAGCTGTCTGTAAAGTCCTGGATTAAGGTTCCTTTGCAAAAGAAGAGGAGACTCAGAGGAGAAATATGATTTTCTGAAAGAAATATAAATACCAGGCTTAGGCTTCTTATGCCTGACTCAAAATATGCACTAAAAATATTTTCACATAAAGAGACTGAAGGTGAGAACATCTGAGCTGAGCTTCTGCGTGTGTGTGTGTGTGTGTGTGTGTGTGTTTGAACATGTGTGTGGTGGGTTTACAAATAATAAAAATAATGGAAGAAGATGAGCAACGAAATCATTGGGATAAAAAGGAGCAGAAGTCAATTCATCTAAAACTTGAACTCTAGTCAAACTCCCATGTGAACAGGCCAATAAGATTAAGAAAACAAGTAAAATCTGCATTTGTGCTAGAATAGACAGATGCTACCCTTGCATTGCCCTGCTTGCAAGGTCATGGTGGATGTAGTTAAAAAGCCTTATTATGGATACCTTGAAATCTTCATTGCAGAGGGAGTGAAGACAAAAACCATGGAAAGAGAATATTTTATACATAACCCAAACCAGTCCTGACAGCTAAGAATCAGCTTCGTAGCCTAAAAGAAGAAGATCTTTTCCTCAAACATCTGGGGAAGACTGACAGATGTGGCTGCCATTAGGCCATAAAGACAAACCTCAATAAATTTCAAAAGCGTAAATGCACAGCTTTGTTCTCTCGCCCAAAATGCATCTAGTGAGAGATTAAATAGAATCCAACAGGATGACGAAGAAAAAGAGAAATGTGTTGCTTTTCTTTTTTAGAAGTAGAAGTAGCCATAGCTAGAGGTCAGAAAAAAGTCTTAATGGCATGTATGAAATTAGCCTAAAACTGCGGTCACTGACGAACTCATGGTTTTCTCGGCTTCTGTCACACATGAGGAGGAGAATGAATGGAATGCGAGACCTTAGACAAGCAACAGGAACTCTTGAGAACAAAAGGAAAACAGGGGACACAACAATACCTGTGTGCAAGCAGAAGTTACTAAGTTACACACACCCCAAATGACAGAGATGAGTCAAGTTCAAGTCTTTTAAATATTTAGAACATGGTCGAATGAGTGGAATTTTAATTGGATAAAGACAAGAAAGCCACAAAGGTAGCAATTAAGAAGGGTTGCCTCGACAGACTCAAAGATCAATAAAAACAAAACAGTATGTAATTATGTAATCACATTTCAAAATCTTAGAGAAAATGATAGGAATACAGCAGTTACCAAATATGAACAAAAATATGCTTGAGGAGTAGAACCGTAAGTAAGAAATTACTTTTAAATACCATTGCATAATGACAAACATGCTTGGGAGACGAGAGAGTTAAAATTCCAGTTATCGCAATACGTCCCATCTAGAGAACACACGTTTAACCCATTGCGGAAGTTCCAGTGCTAGTATGTAACCCAGAAACATTAGTATGGAAGCAAAGGGCACACGCCAACTATGACAGAGCTTCAGAAGTGTCTAAGTGAGCAGTTGCTGACTGATCCCAGTACAGTAAGAGAATACAGGTTTCACAAGTGGGAAGATAGTAATATAAAAAAAATCAAAACCACCAAAGAAAACCGTATTTCAACAGGAGCCAAAGACATTTAGAAAAGGGCATCCTTAAAGCGATGGGCTGTAAGAAGTGCCTCCCTCTGCCTACTTAGTTTGGAGTCGTGGTAGCTCACCACTGCTGGCTGAACAAAAGAAAATCTTTAGTACAAGAGTGCCCAGGGCCATGTGAAACAGCGTTCGTGAAAGTGTAGGCTACAAGGGGTGTTTATGTATGACTTCTCATTGAGGAGTGGACATAGTGAAAACTGTTGCCCACTGATGGCTAAGCAAGTGGCTTTGAACTGCAGAGGTCAAGCTTGGTCACTGCTGTGACTTTAGGAAGGCACGTGGTACAGGAAAACACTCAGTACAGCAAGAGACATCAAGACACAGCCGTGGTGGGCTTGGGGTCTAACACTGGTCCACGGTCACCACCAGCTTTCTCAGTCCAAAGGAAATCTTACAAAAGTCAGCAAATTCCTCATTCGAAATACAGTAAAATTACTAAAAGATACAGATTAATGTTACTTTTATATGTGGATTTTATAGAGCTATTCATATTGCATATAATACACGAAATAATACGATATAACTTCTAAAGTTGATAGAATCCGGAAGCATATGGGTCGTTTTTCTCTCAAAAAATATCAGAAAATTGGTTCGGTAGATAAAACCTTTGCTATACAAGAATGAGGATGAGTGTTTTGAATCTCCAGAACCCAGTGAAAAGCTGAGTGTGGTGACATGAACTTGTAATCCCAGGACTGGGGAGGGGGGCACAGACAGCTGGGTCCCAGAGTTTGCTGGTTGGCGTATCTAGCCATTAAGTAAGCACCAGGTTCCGTGAGAGTCCTTGTCTCAGAAAATAAGATGGATAGTGATGAAGACATCAATGTCTCATCTCCACGTATGTTCACACAGGTGTATCTACCCAAAATACACATGTGCACACAGACGCACACAAACCATCCACTCACCCACCCAACCCACACACACGCAAACACACACTAAATTATTAGAAAGTATATTTTAATGACGTGTGTTTTAAAGCTCCATAAATCTGAAAGATTTATTTTTAAAACACAAGAATTGACATAGTTTCACCAGTAATTCTGTATGGTTTCAAACATTCCTTCCTTTCTGGCTAGTTCTATTATGATTCTTTGATTGCTGCTCAGCAGAACAAGTTGCTCAGGTTTTCTCCAGAGCTCTGTCAGCTACCTCTCTAAACCAAATGACCAAATCAGATTTCCATTCTATTTCTGCCTTAGCCTTAATTTTTGGTTAACAAACTTGGCGTCTTTATGTTTCCCCTGTGGGAAGACGGTGACATCCGAAGCTATGTATAGGGCAGTAATCTGTATCGTCACCTGACACTAAATATGTCTATGCCTTAATCCTGGATAGCCAAATTCCAGAACTCCAAGAAACAGATTCCTGTGGCTTACAGGCTTCTCCTTCTATTGTGCTTTGTTACCGTATGCTAATAGGCCAAAGCCAGCACGGCTACTGCAGGTGGCTGCACAGGGGGCGTCATGACAGCTGAGTGGAATGAGGGTGGGGAGACAGGATTTCCAAGGAAGAAATGCATCTACTGGGTTGGAACCAAGCTGTTGGACTTCTCCCAAAGTGTGCCTGAGAGTTGCATTGCTGCAGATGGGAATTTTATAGTTAATACAGGTATCATCCATCTTTAGGTCATAAGAAGGCCTCGTATGCCAAGGGGAGTTGGTTGGCCTTTGCCTTGCAGCAAGTGGAGAAAATCACAGGAGGCTTCAAGCAGTGCAGCAACTGGTCAGCTTGGTGCATTAGAAAGACGTCTCCCTGCTGTCTATGACATCATCCCCACTGTGGCTGATCTCTAGCTCCTAACAGGATCTCCTAAGGAAAGAATCAGAAAGACATGTGTGATGCACACCGTTGGGCAGGATTTCTACCACACACACACCACCAACAAAGAGAAAAACTAAAAGCTTCTGCCCAGACAGAGAGAAAAATATATTAAAAAAATAGCCAGAAACATTAAAATACTCGCTTTCCAAACTAGAAGCTAGAAAAGCTACAATAACATCTACATGCTGGATAGAGAAATACTATGTCACTTAAGATCTTCCTGTCCTGCTATTTCACCCCAGTTACTGAGGTCAGAGGAGACTGTTGGGCGATATTCACCACCTCAACGATTCACTCTCAAGATCTCCTCTGAGGAAATACATAAAACATCTGACTACAGACCAGCTGAATCTGAAGGAGACATCAATATAAGAATAAAAAGCAATAATACAAGATATTTGATTTTAGCCTAAGTAGATAATGATGACATGACTGGGAACTTCATCTAATTCTCTAAATAAAAGTCTAGAGACAGTCATTCTGCAAGGTAAAACCTGATGCCGGGGAAGTAAACAGCAAGGGAAGAGTATTCTGAGGCTCTCCCTAGAGATTCTAAAGGTTCTAAAAGTGGGAAGAATGAGGAACGTGAAAGAAAAGCTAGGACCTGGCTTTCATAGGAAAGTGGAAAAATAACTTGTCAAAAATTAGTTTTAAAAAAATGAGTCCTCGGACCTGTCCTGCTTCTACCTCTCCAGCAGTGGCATTGAGTGTTTGCCATCCCGGTTCTCTTTCACGTGGTGCTAGGGTTGAACGTACATCATTGAGAGAGATGATTAGGCAATTAGCGTAAAGCTTACTCAACACTAATGAAAGAACAAGCCTTAATCACAGACAATTACTGCATTCTAATTTTCACCAGACCCTGTTCTCTCTGCTGCATTCAGTCCTGAACGTCCCTTCATCTTCCTACTGCCAGTGCAGGGCAGACATGAAGGTACGGACTTTGGAGCTCAACTCACAGAAGAAAAAGTTGAAGATGGGAATGTTTAGTGGAAAGAGGAAGAAACGACAAGGAGGCAGGGCACGTGTCTCCAAGTATTTTTGAAGTCCGTGCTACAGAGGGTGAGCCAAAGGAATGGAAAAACCACCAGCTATGAGAAGCTATAGAGGAACAAGGTTAGTTTGACATGGTCGAAATGTTCTCACAATTAAAGGGGTGAGTTTGAGTTGGGAGAGGGAATGTCTGCAGGGACAATGCAGAGGATGTTCTCCCCAAGGAGAGGAATCACGTGAGAGAACTCCAAACATCACTTCCAACTCTGATTCTGTGAATTCCTAGCTTTCCTGTCCCTATAAGATGGGCCCAACTAGCATTTCAAATGATTGATTAAAATATTAGTTCATTACATCTCTCTCTCTCTCTCTCTCTCTCTCTCTCTCTCTCTCTCTCTCTCTCTCTCTCTCTCTCTCTCTCTCTCTCCTTCCCTCACTCTCTCACTTCATCTGTGGCCAAAGTAGTATCTGACCATGATGGAAACTGAATTTTAGAAACAACGCATACGTTTATTGAAATGCTGCTAAGAGGATTGTCAAGTTGTCTGGATTGTTTAGAATTAGAAACATTTTGGCCAATGAGAGGAGCTTCCCCAGAACAGCATCTCCTGTAGAGCAAATCTATCAGAACAGCCAGGCAAACTTTTCATGTCAGGTCTGGGAAATTAAAAAAAGGGGGGGGGGAGTAATAGAAAACCATCAGTTGTAACAATTGAAAAATTAGAGTCTGATAATGGAGCCAGAACCAGGCATATTAGGGCTTGAATACTGGCTTAACCCCTATACTACATAGGTCAGAGAGGGGGAAGAGTCTGATGGTAGGACCAGCAGCAGACAGATTGGGCCTGAATACTGACTTAGCGCCAACACTGCATAGGACCTGGGGAGGGTGGAGGATGAGGGGAGTCAGTTGATCTGTTTCTCACACTGACTAGTATGTAGAATGGAGTGTGTTCATGGTACCTACTTCAATAGGGTTGTTGGGGGCCTCACGAGAGACTGTGCACAACCACACTAATCAGTTTGTCAGAATTGGGTTACACAGATTCTCTGGGTGCAGAAATGGTGAGAGCAGAGTTGGAAGGGACAAGGGGATGGGAGGGATGTAGCTCTCCCTTACCAGAGTAAGCCAGATTGCATTGCGTTTCTACAGAGGCTTTGAAATAGAAGGCAGGCGCACTGCTGAGCGTGCCTGGAAGGCATGTGGAATCCCACAGAAGAGACAAACAGTCTGTTTAGCGCAGGGTGATGTAAATATGGTGAAGTCATGGCATATTCAGGGAGATATTTCACTTCAGCAAAAGATGATGTTAATGTAAAACAACCCCAGAGACTGCTGAAACTCTAGCTTCTGTGTTGAGCAAGAAAAAAACTAAAGCAAAGAAAAAGGACTTTAAAAGTTTTTCAGTTGCACCTCAAAGTGAGCTAGTAATGATATTTGGGATTTACTGAGAAGCCATAAAGCAGGACCTGCAAGATGGCTCAGTGTGGAAAGGCACTTACCACCGAGCCAGATGAACTGAGTTTGATCCCCAGGACCCATATGGTAGAACTGATTCTCACACGTTGTCCTCTGGCCTGTGAGTGTATGCACACGCATGCGCACACATGCTAAGTAAATAAATGTAATAAGACCTTTTTAAAAAGTAAATCATGAAAAGAGGAATATTTGAAGATTTAAAACATTCCCATTGAATGCGACTTGGTGTGTGTATTCAGAACACTTTCCTTGCGAGAATCATCCCACTATAAGTTAGCAGAGAAGACAAGTTGCTTTTAACTCAGAGAGCACAGACATTCCCCACCCAAGTCCAGAGAAAATTATCTTTTTACAAGAGCTGGAGCTGATTTTCTCAAATGTATAAAAAAAATCTCATACGAGTGTTTTTCTAAAGTCAAGAAACTAACATCTGTAGCTAGTTTGTGCTGCTGAGTATATCAACTCGTAGCGGTTCTTTCTCTCCTGCATGTGGGTCCCGGGGACTGATCCATCAGGATTGGCAGCAAGTACCTTTACCCTTTGAGCTGTCTTGCTGGCCCTCCTGA
The DNA here is from genome assembly GCF_014885135.2 of Alexandromys fortis. Classification (NCBI taxonomy): domain Eukaryota; kingdom Metazoa; phylum Chordata; class Mammalia; order Rodentia; family Cricetidae; genus Alexandromys; species Alexandromys fortis. Next base: position 14,278,445 of record NW_026067897.1, read on the forward strand.
TGACCCTTCCAACATTATTTTGCTTAGCTTTGCAAACACTCTACTAAAAGGTGGCTATTCTGAAGCAACAACAATCATAAAAACCAAACGATCAAACAAAAACTAATTCCACAGTCAGAAAACAGCATTCTATATTACAGAGAAATTAAGGAAGGGTTTTTGAGGTTTTTTTTTTTACCTCAAAGAAATGATAAATAGGGAGATGAGGAACAGGATTATCTGGCTTGAATGCTAATACAGGAAATCAAACCATCACAAAATACTCCCCCAAATACATCCAATTTTATGTATCAATTTAAAAATGTAAGAGGAAGCTCAAATCCTAGATTGCACTCCACACCAAATGCTCCAGAATGTGTATGTGGGGAACCTGGGCAGCTACACTTCTTAAAGTTTTCCCACTGAAGCCAGTGTGTAGGGCAGTCACTCTGAGCCAGTGCATGGTGGCAACATTTGCAGCTACAGAAGAATCAAAGCCAGAAAGCTAAAGGCCAGTGTGAGCTACTGAAAGAGATCACATCTAAGACAATCCAGGATGCATCTCAGATGTAGAAGGCTTGTCTGACATCGAGTTGATTCCCCATCACCACTAAAAACCCCACTGTATTTGAGCGCCTTTTAAGAAGGATTGAATTTTTTCTGAGTCTTCAGATAGAAACAATGGCCCACATTGGTCTTGAAGGTTTGATTTGGGGAGGGCAGGGAAGAGTTGAGTAAAGGAATAGGTTAAATGAATGAACACGATCAAAATGTGTCGCACAAAAGTCCCAAAGAACTACTAATAAATAAACACAGCAAGAAAAAGGAGGTTCCAGTGACATACTAAGAGCTTCCTCTTTGTTACTAGTAGAATGGTTAATTTTAGAATTAAAACAAAATATTACGAAAAGTAGGATTATAGATGATCCATTGCCTTTTCATTCCCCCCCCACCTTGGTTCAAATGACAAAACGTTCTGCAATTAATATAGAATTTGTGTATAAAAATTCAAGGACTAAAAGAAGACTAAGAAAAAATTTTTTTTTAAAGTACACCTATTCCCAAAAAAAGAAAGACTTGTTACAAATGAAGATCACAAAACAGCTCAGTAGAGAAAAATGGTATTTGTTTCTACCCAAAAATAATTACATTGTATGAAATTGTTGCTGCAGAATCCAAAATCTTCAGTTAAACTTGACTGATTTTTCAAACATCTGAGGTATAAAAAAGGCCAACCATCTTGAGGAAGGAGATAATATTTGTTCCCTTCGCTAAGCATCACGTTCTAGCTGAGGCAGGGGATGAGCCCCGCCCCTGTGTGTGTGGGGGGGGGGGCTGATGACGCTCAGTGCATTCTGTTCTGGAGATGGGGAGAGTAATGTAAATAACACATGCACGAACCCACTTACAGACACAGAAGATTTCAGAGGCACAAACGGAATTACTTACTTGTTATGTTTTCTTTCTTATAATCTGAGGGGGAAAGGATAAAAATTGGTTTTAAGTAAGCATTGAGGTATCTCCTAGATCCTTGAGCTACCGCTAAGAAATGCGACTTTCCCTGCCAGCGTTTACATGAGTGACAGAAAAGCATTCAAACGTGAAGAGCGCATCTTTGAAACGAAACCAGCCGTTAGGGTAGCATCGTCCTTACAAACGAAACTCATAAAACACCATGCAGTCGCTCGGTGTGGTTTTGTGAGGCCAGCGTTTCCAAACATGTGGCTTGTTTTCTGCATGCTCTAAAAAAATCTGCACCGTTGGCTAAAAAAGAGGATTATTTGTTCCTTTACGCCATTCCTCTGACAAACTATGAGATATTTCTTAGCCGTTTGCCCATACATCCCAGAAAATGTTACACTCAGGATCCCCTGTGAAAGAAATAAAGCAAGATCCAAGCAGCAGTTAAAAGTGCCCTTTGGTTTATTTGAAAACAAATCAAATTAATCTTTACGCTAACCTAAGTGATTAGGGTAGTATTATAGGATTCTGCTGTTAACGTGTGTGGAGAGGGCAAAGCGAAAAACATTAGAACAGCCTAGAAAGCCTGAAAATGTTAGGCGCTTTAAGGACACACCTTACTTGACTCTAAACAGAAAATTTGCTTTAACTTCCAAAGTCTGGAGGGAACTCCATGTTACCTAAATAGGGCAGTCTTGTGCAGGCCATGGGATCCCGGTGCATGCTGGGAAGCCTGCTGCAGTCTGGCACCGGGAGGAGATGCATCCCGGAGCGGTAGAGTCCTCTGTGGGTCGTTCCTTCCATCGCCAGCCATTCCTTTGCACAGAACAGCTCCTTCACGGCCAAGCAGTACTCTCTAAAATGTAGAAGGGCGAGCAAGACCTGATGAACCACGGCGAGTTAAAGGCAAATTTGCAGTGAGGCTTAAATTTTGTATTTTTGAAACAGCGTCGCATCACGGTGTCTTTGCTTACAAAAGCATTTTTAAATGACTCTTTGTGACTTAACCAATGCAAGGCATTATAAAATATAAGCATTAAAAATGTAGTATACTGTGCTGTGAGACGAAATGCTATCTTGTTTAGGTTTTTTTCCCCCTTAAATTTAGAACGAATTAGATAAGAGTCCCTGATATATCATCACTTGAAGTTCATATTAACAATAAAGGTACAGGGGCTGGAGAGATAGTTCAGAGGTCTAGAGCACTTGCTGCCATTGCAGAAGACCCAGGTTCAATTCCCAGCAGCCGTATGTTAGCTCACAGTCGTCTGTAACTGTGGTTCCGAGGGATCCAATAGGCACTTACATGTGCACATACATGCGTGCAGGACAAACATTCATACACATAAAATTAAATCAGTAACCTTAAAAAAAAAAAACAAAGATACAGAAACAAAGTTGATAGTTTAAAGAGCATATGAACTAAGGAACATGGCATCACCCCAGGCCTGATGGCCTGATGGGCCGGCCTTGAGAAAGGACACCTTGAACCTGCTTGCTCTGCTCCCTGGAAGAGAACAGCGGCACCAGCAATGGTTTGCAGGAGCACCCTGGGTTCCTAGGCCAGCCCTTCCCTGGAGAGCAGAGTTCTGCCCTAGGGGTCTAAGGGCTTCCACCTGAGATGCCCAATTAGAGACAGTGTGAGGCTGTTCAGCCCGGGGAAGCTGTGGAGTGTGTAGAAGAGCTGAGGAAAAGCTAGTTGTACTAATTGGGATGGAAAGATAACATATGTTTTTGGACTTCCTGGGACAAATTGCGTCAAGACAACCCTGGGTAATTCCAAATTAAGGTTGTTAGGGCTGATAATAAGAGGAGAAAATAATTTAAGAGGGAAAATAATGGAAATTCATAAGGGCTTGGGTGCACCCCAAGCTTGTGTAGCATGAACACGCACACACACACACACTATAACACGTGTCCTACATCCCTATCAAAGAGAAAGAAAATTTTGTGTGTGTGCTTATGCACACATATATCACAGGGATCTTTTTGTGTGCAAGCCACTTTTTGATTGAGATGAATAGTTTCTGCAAATTCAGAGTATCTGCATCATAGATTGGCATCAGTGCTGGAAATGGGAGAAATTTTGTCTTTTTAATTACTTTCTTTGAATGAGTAGGAATTTTGCCAATCATTAATTTCATGTGTGGGAATGTTTTTCCACGTACATGTATGTGCACCACGTAAGTGCCTACTGCTCTTGACTATGTCTTCTTTTGCAAACGGTTGGCATACAAAGAATGAAATATTTTATGCATTTTCAAAGTTTTACCTGCAAATGGGCATGGGAGTAGGTACCATTCCTGGGTTGCACTCTTGGAAGAGATGGTTACACAGCAGAGCCTCGGCAGCCGGCCGGCAGAGTGGGCTCATAGTCTTCAACTCATTCCACGCAGTGTGGATCAGCAGCTCCTGGGTCTCCTCGGGGTCTGAGTAGGAGGTGTTGAAAAAGACCAGGGCATCCTTGGCCAGGACTGCATCACACACCTCCCCTCTGTACTGGGCGCAGTAGCCTTTGCTGTCTTTCTGTGATTTACTGAAAGAAGTGATGAGCAGCGTAACCCGTCAGATGCAATTTCTTGGCATCCGTTCTGCCTCCGCCACCCCTCACATCTGCATCACAGAAATAGGGAGAGACTGTCCCGGCAAGTGTGGTGAAATGTTTCGTCTGAAAAAAATCTCCCCATTCCCAGGAGCAACAGTGTCACCTCCAGATGCCGCAAGCTATGGAAAGCTTTGGTTACGGTCGAGAACTGAATGAATTTAGGCGTTTTTGTTGTTTACGTTATACACAGAATGATTGTTCTTGCTCCAGTCAGCTCACATACTGATTTGCACACAAATTGATAAAAATCCAAGAAAAAAATATCCTTTGTGGTGGATAACAGATGAGAGAACATATTAATTGTTCCCGTGGAAAAAGTATCAGCAGTTTTGAAAACCATCTATGTTACCGTAGCTAAGTACCCAAAATGTTTAGTACATTCCCATCTTGGCTATGTCACTTCTTTACTGGGACGATAATAACTCATAGACTCCTTGGCAATTATTGAATATTTATCATGTATAGGCCCCATCATGGGCTTCTGTATTTTTATGGTTCCCACGAGATCTCAATCACTAATGGGATGGAAAACTTCAATCATATTTCTCATTAAAGGCATGCCATTAATTGTAAATATTTACTATTAAGACTTAACTTTTCATTACCAGTCTATAAAAGATTGAGAGTAAAGAAATTCAGCAGACTGAAGTTTGTGAACTTCTAAATGCTTAGGGAACACTATTTGAACTTAAAAAGTCCACACTGTATAAATTAACACTGTCAGGTCTTTGAAACAAACCCATTAGAACAAGACACCATGCATCCAAATAAAACCATGTTTCATAAGATAGTTTCAGTTTGGATTGGTCACTTAGTAATTGGCCAGCCAAACCATTGTTATGCCAATTAGTTCATACGGGATATTTAAAATAAAAAACCTTGAATCAGAAAATAACCCACTTAGGGAAGCCAATTTGTTGTGGCATTAAAAAAAAAAAAGATGTGGTTACTGTAGCTCAGCAAAACAGACTAACAACCAACAACCAGAAGGAGCCCAGCCTGGTTTGCCAGCAGTCTCACGTATTTCTAGTGGCGTTTCACTTGTGTTTTAAGAAATATAGCTTGCCTGGGGATCAGAAAAGTAAAACAGTCACACTGGCCAGCCTTATAGACAGGCAGGCGGTAGCAGTACACACCTTCAATCCCAGCCCTGGAGTGGATTATAGGACAGGAGGAAACAGCTCTCAGACACAGTCTCTTTCTGAGATTCCTGGAGCCGGCATTGCCATTTTGGACTAAGGTCGAGGTAAGAACCAGTGGCTGGCTGCTCTGCTTTTCTGATCCCAGGCAAATTTTATTTATTAAAATACAAGTGAAATGGTACTACATAGATTTTTTTTTTAGTAAAAATGAGGGAGTGAATAAGAGCAGGAAAAAACAAACAAACAAACCCTGTATCCTGTAAAAGTTGAATGTGTCTCACAACGTGGGCTACTCATCCGGGTCCTAATGTCGAGTGCTAACTACTGAATGGAGCTAACTCTTGTTTTTCCATGAACATCACAATATAATGCACATTGGTGATTTCCCTTTAATTGCACAAACAAAACACGTCCTTTTGGAAAAAGAAAAAGACCCTACGGAAAACTAGTAAAAATGGTCTCAGAAATAAGGAATTAGTCATCAAAGAATAAAAGAGCAGAAGAGAGTTGAACAAGTTTTGAAGACTTTTGCTAGCGTACATATGTTTGATCACCTTCACAACCCAAGCATACAAATATTCACTATGTATGTATGTATGTCTATATATGTATATATAGACATATTAATGCGTAGAAAGATATATCTTATATATCTAGAGATCACCTCTTAAAAACCAGTGAACTTCCTAGTCACAGTTTTGGTAATTTAAACCTCCCCTTTTTGAAGACGTTTATAAAACTCAAATTTTACACAGCTATCTAATTTTAGATACCAGAAATGGATGCAGATTGAATTATTTAGTCCACAAACTTTCTAAATTTATCTTGAAGTAATACTAATAAAAACCCTGAATGGGGCTCCCAGCAAGAACTGGGAGTTGAGGTGAATAGAAGCCCTCTACCCCTGTGTTTTCTGTGGGCTTTCGCATTGCCCACCTGAGACTGTGTGTCTCTATCATAGTTCCTGACACATCGTTCCTGTCTTGCGGGCAGCTGGTTCTGTGACTCTTTTGAACAGTGGGGCAGAGGTCACAGAGCTCCCTTTACAGAAAGCCGACTATTCTGGACTGTTCCGGTAAACCAGCTCTTCAATCCAGGAGTTAGTCTTGCACATGATACCCATTCCTGTATTACCTCCTTACTGCAGACCTGGCTGCACACCTTCTGCAGGAGCAAGAACGGGTATTTGGTCCTAGATTCCTCCCTCGCCGCCTCTTAAGAAGGACGGCCCTGAAGTCAAACGGAACATTCATGCGATTCTTCCCCCCTTTCCTCTCTTCTAAAACAAGTCTGAATCACATCCCGAAGGACTACCTTCCTGTTTCTGTGAAGGAGGGAGCATCTCTTTCCTTTGAACTTTGTCCAAGGGCATATGCAGAGGGCCAGCTATGTCCTGTTTGGTTTCTGACATTAGCTCCTGTAGTGGAGGTAAACCCGATAGCCGTCCTTCTCCTAGGATCTCCCCTTACATAGCAACTGCCGCACTTCCCCTACAAAGGTGATGCGGAAGGAGGTTCCCAGCCATTCCCCTGCCTTCAAAGCGCTGTTGTCTGTCAGTGATTCATTCCTTTGCTAAGGCTCAGGCCAGCATGTATAACTCAAGACCTGTCAGACTCCACTCTTAAAGAAATACCCAGATTCAAAAAAGGACCTCATGATTTTTGATAATATTTTAAAACCTGGGAATGAGATCAGTTATTACTACTCATGATTACATGTACTTAAAACCAATTTAAATGTTCACATATACGCACCATGAAGGGACACCCTTTTTTCAAAGTAGCATATAAATGGCATTTTTTTCAGTCTTTTGTCTAAGAAAAATTTTCTTTTTAACTAATACAATTGACAGAAGTTGTGTATGATACTTAGACATTTACATATATCAGAATGGCTAAGTTGGATTTGTTAACACATGCATTGTATCAGATGCATATTACCATTTGTGGTGAGAACAATTCAAGTCTGTTTAGAGATCTTTTTAAAAGAATTCTCTACATTGTTATTAACTCTGGTCACCATGTCCTATGAAAGGTCTCTTCAACTTGTTCCTCTATGTGACTGAGGTCGTATCCTTCTTATTTTAAAGTTTATGCTTTTGCTTTAAAGACTTTTTATTTTCTCTGGAGAGCTATGAATGATATCTATATTTAAGTGGCTGTGAAAAACTAAAAAGACTATTTGATGACATGTGAAACTGCATACGCATCAAATATATGTCCACAAATGAAGTTTTATTTATTTCTTTTTTTAAAAAAAAGGCAATTGTACCTGCTTACCCACTTTCCACAGGTGCTTTGGGCTAAACCACCAGGGCGAGCAGTTTTAATAGTGTCTTTATGGCTCACTGAGTGAATATATTAATATCTGACCCTTTATAGAGGATGTTAGCCAACCTCCGCTGTAGCATAGCTATCAAATGTCACTTGGCTGAACTGCCAAGCGCGATGTCCTCGGTGAGGAGGACATGACCTCTCGTGCTTCCTGTGAGCAAAAGCTGAGAACTTTTTCTATACAAAATGTACTGGAGTATAAAGAAGAAGCTCTTTTTTATTAAAAAACCAGAAAAATGGGGAAAACTAATTTTGTCTTTTCCAGAAGTTAAAAGAGAGAAAGAATATGAGCTTGGGTGGGTAAGGGGGGGCAGATTCAAGAGGGCTTGGAAAACAGGGATAGAATATGATTAAGAAATATAAACTATATGAAATTCTCAAAGAGCAAATAAAATAAACATAAATATATTTCTAAACCTAACATGATTTATATTAATCCCATAGACAGTATTTCCTATATTATATATTTGTGTATAATAAGTTATATATTTTTATATACAGAAATATCAGAATTGAACTGTAAATACATTTTTGCATCCTGTATTTTTGCCCCATAACATACTATAAACCTTGTCTGTGCCTTAAAAAAAAAACAGAGTTTCTAATCAATTTCCTTTATCAGTAGACACATATAATGTTTATATGTTATATCCATGAGAGCGAGCAGTGTGCCTAGTGTTCATAAGTCTTATTATTTCATTAGAATAGATTTCTAAAAGTGGGTTTTTTTGTCTGTAGATACAACTAACTTAAGACTAATAAAAATTTCTAAGTTGGAATTCATAAAACCACTCTCACTATCTCACTATCAGCAGAGTCTGAGAGTATTTACATTATCACAAGAGAAAAGTGGATGGGGTGGTTCCTTTTACTTTTGAAACGTGGTCTCACTTTGCCTAAGCTGGCCTCAAAACTTCACCGGTCTTCTGTCCCCGTCTTCTGAGGCTTGGGATGACCTGCGCCATTTCCACATCCAGCTGGAAGTTGTTCTTTGTCTAGCGTCCATTTATCTACTAATATGCTTGAACGTCTTCATTTGAGTTCACTTCTATGGAGATGACCTATGTCTACTCTTTAAGCCCTTGGAATCTATAATTCCACTATTACGCTATCATACAATTAATCTTTCTATATAGGAAAATACAAACCTCCAGGGGCATGGGAGAGTAAAGTTGGTTTTGTGTGTCCATTTCCAAAATATTTCCAACAATAGAATACTTGGTTTTAAAAAGGCACGAAGGGCAGTTATATTAACAGGCATGGGAACGAAAGGTGTCACGTGTGTCTTCGTTGTCAAATGGCTTGTATTTTAACTCCTGTCGTGCTTCCTTCATATGCCCCTTCCTTCAGTAGACAGGTAGATATCCTAGACTTCACTGTCAAGCTCTTACGAGGCAGTATACCGCCTCTAGGAACTGCGAGAAGCACTTAATAGTTAACAATTCACCTCACAGCAGACGTTGAGACTGTATGTGCAGAGATGAGATTTAGAAGGAACCACATTTTATTGTGTGTTGAGTTATTATACGCTGTGGAATTCAAGCTAGTGTCTAGAGTTTTACATTCTTCTCACTTTCTGGTCCCCTTGCTAGGGCACTGCTGTGCAGTGGTTTTGAGCCTGAGTTCTGGAGTCTGTCTGCCCGAATGTTGATGGAGGCCTAGCATTTTGTGACCCATGAAGTCTAGCAACCCTTGCTGCATCTGGGTCCCTGTATGGAAAAGCATGAATAAAAACACCTCCCCCTAAAGTCCCTGCAATGTTAAAATGAGAACGGGTACCATAACACTAACTGCAATGGTCGTTATTGCTATTATAAATTAGTCCTTTGTACTTATTTCACACCGTGGCATTTTGAAAGCTTTTTTGGTTTGTTTATTCACCTGTTTGGTTTTGGGTTTTCCAAGACAGGGTTTCCTTAAGCCAAGGCTGGTTTTGAAATCCTATACTTCTGTTTTAGCTTCCAGTGTCTGACAAGTAGACACCACCACACCTGGTAAATTGCTTGATTGTTTTTTTCTTTTTTCTTTCATTTGCTTGTTGAGACAAAATATCATGTAGCACAGATTGACCTCAAATTCACTATGTAGCCTGGCTAGCCTCAAACCCGCTATGCAGTCCAGCCTGGTCTTAAACATCTGATCCTTCTGATTCACCTTTTGGAGGGTTGGAATTAGATGCATGAACTATGTCGGGTTGCCATATAGAGTTTTAATGAAAGTCAATTTAATATAAAACGTTATGGTTAAAACTTCTATAAGTTGATATTTATTATCTCTTGGAAAAATACAAGAAGACTTCTGGAGTTAGTCTTGAGCTTCATTCAAATTGCCTCATCTCTACCTGAGTGAGCTTTCAGTGCAAAGAGTTTCTCGGTTTCTTTTGTGAAGACAGAGGCAATCATGGTCTCTATGTGATGGGGATAGCTGGAGGATACAAATAACTTACGGAGAGCATCTGACGCATAGTAAATACTCAGTTGACCTTTCATTTTTTATCATTTTATAAAAATATGGAACAGCTTTAGACATGAGAAATGCTCAAAAATTTATAGTTCTCAGTAGACAAATCCTTGTTATGGTAAATCAAAACCACAAGTGACATGAAACTTTGGGATAACAATGAATTCTTACCTCCACTCTGGTAACAGGAGAGGAAGTGTCCATAGGAAACCACAGACAAAGAAAAAGAACAAAGGAAAAGTCAGTACATGCTCAACTTACAGTTTAACCACTAAAACCAAAGGTTCTGGGATGTTCTCTGCTTCTACTGGGAAGCTAGAGGCTACATTAAGAGGTGAAACTGGGGGAGAGTAAGACAGTACTGCCCCCAGGAGCTGGAATCATTTCAGATAGTGGCTGCCATGGGTACCACCAGTCACACGTGAAAGAAAATATCGATTTTATCAAATTTTGTGATTAAGTTAATAGATAAGGTAGACAGGCAGATAGGAAAATAGAAGAGATAGATAGATAGATAGATAGATAGATAGATAGATAGATAGATAGATAGATAGATAGATAGATGGATGGATGATAGGTAGATGATAGATATGAATATATAGATGGTAGATATTAAGAGGTATTACTGGCACTGGGATGTGGTTTCTAAATGCTAATTGTATCATTACTAGTTGGTGAAACTGAAAGAGGCAACGTGGAGAGGACTGAATGTCTATTCAGACAAAGCCGTTTACTCTTTCCCTAGAAGTCCTCTTCTTTGATTATAAAGGACTTAAAACAGAGGAGGAAGGGGAGCTAGTTGCACAACAGCAGCAGGCCATATTTCACCTGTTCCCCGAGTTCCTGAAAAAAATGGTTGCTTCTCAGTGGATGGAACGAAGCAGAAGAAGGTCAAAGTGGACAATAAGACTGGATGTTTAAACTAGAGTAGATTGCTGTATTTAACTCTTAAACGTCACCTGAGAGTCATAGAATCTACTTAAAAGTTTGGAATGAATTTGCTTCCTCAAGGGAAAAGATTTTAGAAAGCATTGTTTCTTGGTCCCTGGTAACTGGAGAGAAGTAACAGAGTTTTCTCTGTGTGCTCATCAAGTCTAGATTTCAATACACTCTCTGCATATTTCAGCACGCCGATTGCACATTGTCATCTTGGGACTTTGTCACCTCACTGTGTCCTCTTGAATTTATGAGCCATTCAAGCTTGCTGGGTTATAGAGGAAGTTCTTCCAGATGCTGTGTGCTCCACCTCGATGGTCCTTTTCCAGTTCAATGGACCACGCTTTCCAGGATAGTTTCAAGTCTTACTCCTAGGGACCCAGTTCTTCCCAACTCTAAAGTGACATCCACAACCTTACTGTCCTGATTAAAGATTACCACACTAGGGGTATGGATCCTCCCAGCTGGTCTGTGGTGGACAAGAGGAAGGTAAAGAGGTGCAGAATTTGAATAAGCAATTTTGTAGATTGCAGAGCCTAATTTCTGTATACCAAATAGCTAGTAAGATAAACGCTAAACAAAGAGCTTTGCTTGTGACTTCTCATTTGGAATTCTAAAAACAAAGCACAGCAGAAGGGTCTCCAGCCCTGATGTGGGAAGACAGCACCATTGTCAACAGAACAGCATGACATGAATACACGGACAACAGACCAAGTGAGGAAGTCTAAATCGCGCTTTGATTGTGCACACCTTACAAGAGATGCAGAGGTGGAGGTGGTTTCAGGCCCACAGAGGACACGGGCCGCTGAGGAGTCAGCAGGCTTGCCTCCAGGTCTCAGAGGAGGTAGACAGGGTGACCTCACAGTGAAGGCTACAGAGCAGACTCTGTGTAGGCATTTGATGATGGATTTGGCTGAGCTGCCAAGAGCTGTAACTCTCTAGAAAGTTCCCACAGGCAGTAAGCCATCCAGGGAAGCCTTTCGGGTTCTAGCCCAGCTAAGAGATGAAATCACAAGTTTTCCAGCTTCAGGTTCTAGATTCAAAGGATCGGAGAGCACCACTGAAGTGCAAGCCCCTTTCTTCCTTGCCATATAGGGCAGGGATGGAAGAAGGAAGAAGGGGGAACTCGAGCAAGGGATTATCACTAAAGCACCAAGAATTTGCATAACTGGGACCCTCTGTAGACTGGCAACAATAATATTTATCTTCTGTCAAGTGGAGGAAAAAAGCTAAGCTAAATCACATCAGTTTATGTGCCTGAAATATCCCTATGTAAAGGTGCTCATTCTTTCAACAGAATATTGAAATCTCAAGCGTATATTAACTAATTCTCCGACTTTAGTGCCACGTTTGAGCACTTGAAAGCCTCAATTTTATTCTGGTATCCCCTCCTCTTTTCTCAGTTACCTGCCATTGAGACTGTATTCTAGATAGCATGTCTTTTCTAGGCTCATTGAGGAGTCTCCAGCGGGGCATGCCCGCCAACCTCCCGTCACTTCCTACATGTTGATTTGCTGAAGGGTGTATCTGGCCGTAGCACCTGCTTCCTCCTCTACAATGAAGAAATGACTTCTCATTTATGGAGGATGGACTGACCCAATCCAGGCTCTTCGGAAGCTGGCTACACTTCACATTTCAAACTTGTCTCGTGACTTGCTACCTCCTTCTGTTCTCCAGCGCAGAGGTTAATTGAGTTTTGGACACACTTCAACCTATCCATCTCATAGCCATGTCTACCCAAATGGCCTCTGTCCCTTCAACCTCTCTTGCCCTCCTGTTGTGCAGTCAGTATGTGTGGGACAGAACAGGCTCTGTGCCAGCATGCCCATGGCTGGAAAACTTCCTTTCTCCATGGCCATCCTTGGAAAGCAAGATCCGTTGTTATTCGGTTTTTGTTTTATTCTGCCCCAGAGAGTGGGCCACACTCATCATATTTAATAAATTCATATAAAGCCCGTTATAAACTGCAAAGTGCAGGGTAAGCGGAGATCATTCTATTGTTCTCTTTAGTATATTGAATTGAATTTGCGTCTTGTGATACAGTTTAACTGATGCCCTATAGACAGACAAATCCTCCAAGAAGATGGTAGGGAGAGCCTATGTCTTGCCTTTGTGGGCATGTCCTCAAGGTCCAGCCTTGTCTACTGCTACTTATACTCTTTGGCCTTTATTCATTTCAGATTCAAAATCATAGGCACTGATGGAAAGTTCTCCATCAGGGAAGATCAAAGGAATAGGCTGTAATAAGAAACAGCAGGCCCCAGGAGCTGGCCCTGAGTCCTCCAGTGCTGGCCTTACATGTCAGGCCAAGTACCTTTCGACTAGTCCTTGAACAGTAGGCCTGCCATGAGGCTGACATGCCTGGCATTTCCTGATACAAGGATTATTTCCACCTCTAGGAATTCCAGAAATGTGCCTAGAAGTCTTTTTGGATATTTAACTTTGAAAAATAACCCTTCATAACACAATGTAGCTAACCTAGAAACCCATGTGTCAGCTGTTTCCCGTGAAAATACCTACAAGTCTTGCTGTCACTTAGATAACACAGGAAAGTGAACACACACACACACACACACACACACACACACACACACAGAGTAAAAAATGCCTCCAAGAAACAGCCATATGGAAATTGACCCAGCCATGTTAAATATCCCTCACGTTTCTGAGAGCCTTGGGAAGTTCGCTTAATCCAGATGGGGGGGTGCAGGAGAAGGAGGAGGGAGGAAAGGAAGGAAGGGCGGAAGGAAGGAACTCAGAAAGGGAGATGGGGACAAGGAAGGGAGGGGAAGGAGAGGAAAGGAGGGAGACAGAAACAGAGGGAGGGAGGGACGACTTGTGGATAGGGACAAGGAGAGAGAAGGGAAAAAGTGAAAAAAGAAAGGAAAAAAAGAGAAAAATAAGGTCCTACAAATTGGTATCTGCTATCTGAGCAAGAATGTTAAGATTTAATTTTTAATACAACCAAGTCAATGTCTATGTCTCCATCACTCAAGAGTGTCAAAACAAACAAGGAATTAGCCTTGAGGAGGCTGGGGAGGTAAAAGATGCTAAGAATCGTGTTTCTTTCTAAACTCCTCCACCAATCCCCATGGTACCCTGAGTAAGCCCGTCTTACTCATCAATCGGTTGGGTCTGCGAACATTTCTGTGTGTGGATATTAAGCGAGTGTTTACTGGAGATAGGAAGGTGACTCCAGGAGTAAAAGTGGTTGCTATGTAAACCTGAGGGCCTGAGTTTGCATCCCCAGCATCCACCCGGATTTTGTGGCGTGCCTTCTGTGCCTTCTCTGAAGCAGCGCAAACACGCAGCACCTACCTACTATACTGACTGTGGCCGCAGCCTTTGCCGTACTGAACTTCTCTCCGTGCTTGTTGGTAGCTATACATGTGTAGAGTCCTGGCTTGGTGATAAAGAGCTGGAGTCTTGAGTCAATCACCCGGTCTTTCACACTCTCTTGAATGGACCCTGAGGAAATCTGATGGGTATGGGAACAATAAAAGATAGAACGAAATTACCCTTTCCTAATACACCACATTGGCAGTCTGGAAGGACAAAGCATTTCAGTTATGATCAATAGGCATGAGAAAGACCAGCAAACACAGACACAGGTTCCCCATCCCTGGGCCTTTTGAGGTGTCAGACGCTCAAGCCAGACCCAGTGTCTCTTTCTCTTCCTGCTGTCTTGGCTCCTCCTCCAGCACCATGTCTACCTGCATCCCACCATGCTTCCCACCATGATGATAATGGATTAAGCCTCTGAACCAATAAGCAAGCCCCAATTAATTAATCGTTTTCCTTTATATGAATCATTGTAGTCATGGTGTCTCTTCACAACAATAGAAACCTTAGGACATTGGAGGATGGAATAAACATGGCCCATCTATCCCCCAGTAGAAGTTCCAAATCACAAACATATGAGGAAAGCTATTCTAGACTAACCAGAACCCACCCCAGCTGCCACTCATAAGAGTTGTACTAGCCTAGTGTTTGGCAATCCTGGCTCAAACCAGCGAAACCACCACCCAGCTGACCCGCAGACTTGTGACCACTAACAGTTATTGTTTTAATCTACTCAGCCTTGAGCTGGTTTGTGAGACAGCAACAGATAACTAATACAAGCTCCAATGATACTCTTTGTAAGTGTTCTAAGATGTATCCTGTTTCACAGATGGGGGCAGACAAAACTAAGAGGTTTTAGACTTCATAACATTTGGGCACTTCTCTATAAATGGACCTCAGATTGATAGATGTGTAGTATGAAAAGTTGTTTGTGGGGCCAAGACACTCATACAAACTCTTCTGGACCCTTAAACCAGAAGTCAAATGTCCTTGAAGAAGCAGAATATTAATCAACATATTAACATGTAATTGTCAAGATTAATTATACAAATGCTTATTCACTCACTAGTCATCATTTCAACTACATAGTTAAGACTGCCCACATTTTCTTTCTTAATTTTAAGTTATATTTCATTTATTTATTTTTGCATTAGTGTATGGGCACACTCATGTCATGGCGTGGGTGAGAGGGCAAGTTGGCTCTCTCTCTCCATGATGTGGCGCTCAAGGATTGAAGTGAGGTCACTGAACTCAAGGACAATGAGGGCTGACTGAGAAGCCAAGGACAATGGCACTGGGTTTTGATCCTACTGCATGTACTGGCTTTGAGGGAGCCTAGTCTGTTTAGATGCGCACCTTCCTGGACCTGGATGGAGTGGGGAGGACCTTGGCTCCCTCCTTTGAGAAGAAACCCAGCATTGCTATGCAGCCACTTAGAAATGGGTGACCCCCAGGGCTGCCGAGACTGCCCACCATTGCTGTTCACACCTAAGCACACCATTCCTCAGCACCTCCAGAGATCATGAGGTCACTGAAAACACGTCTCATTGAAAGAAGAGCTCTTCAAGCTACCTGACCTCTCCAGGGACCTCCATCCAAGTGCTGAATGTTCAGGCTGAGAGACCAGCTCCTTCCTCAGGGCTGGTGTGGCTTTTCAGCGCGTTTCCTCCTGCGTCCAGGGGCCTCACCTCGCTCCCTCAGTGACTCATGCACAGCAGGCCTTGTTAGTCATAGTTTGAATTTGTTTTTCTTTCTTCACAGCTCACCCTGACTAACACTTTAGTATTTTTGATGATCTAAAAATAAAAGCAACCCTCTGCCCTCTATTTGGATCATTTTGCCCCTTCGCTGGGTTTTTAAAAGATCAAAGGGATGAGTTCAGATTATTGTTGTGACCTTTTACCAAGGTATGTCTAAAGACTACCGGAACAGTGGCCCTGCAAGCTTATCTGTGGCCTCTATGGACTTGACTAACTTTGTATTGAAAATATTTTTTAAAGTATATTGTTTTTTGAACCTGTCATTATTCCCTAAATAAAATAGTGTAACAGTTATTTACATAGCATTTTTTACCAAGAGATTATTTAAAGTACAAAGAAGAGTATGTGTAAATACTACACCATTGGACATAAGAGGCTGAGCATCCAAAGTTTTGGTTATCCATGGAGAGGGTCCTAGTACAAATATCCCATGTTAAGCAAGAGCCAACTGGACTTAACTCAGGTGCATATATCTGGCATTTGCAGTGAGGATGTTTTTGCCAAGTCTCTCAGATTGACTAAACTAAGGAAGCCAGAATAAATTCTCTTCTCTGGCTAGAACATTCTGTCTTTCTGATGGTGATGACTTCTGTAAGGAGGTAGATGAATCTGTTAACTTGCTTGGCTGCAGGGATTATTTCACCAAGTACATTACAAGCAAAACATAGTCTCTGTCTAAAACATATTATAGGAAAAATATAATAAAGAAAACTTGGGGACTACAGAGACAGCTTGGTGACTAAGAGCATGTACTGCTCTTGCTGAGGACCCAAGTTTGGATCCCAGCACCCACATCACAATGGGCAGAATACAGCTGCCTGTAACTCCAGCTCCAGGGAGTCTGACGCCCTTTTCTGAACTCCACGGGCACATGCACTTACCCATACACCATCTCACAGGCATACACACACGTGCACACATAATTAAAACTACAGTAAAGCTTTTGAAAAAGAAATACTTTTAAAAGAGGCAGTAAAATAGAAAGTTCTATCAGACATAACAATATCTGAGCTAATGTATACCTGTACAACATTTGTGCGCATCGTGAATCCACTAACGAGGCCATCTTGGGATGATCTAGTAACAGCCATAGACAGTCTGGTATATCATAACTTCATCCGAACACAGAAATGCCTAGAAAGGTATTCTGGCTCCAACAGCATTACATTATCAATAATTTCAGCTAGCTGGGAAAACATCATAAAACAGTCGGTGTGTGCCCCAGTAAGGCCCATGCTCCTGGCATTGTTATAATAAATACTGTCTGTCTCTGCATCGTAGAAAAACAGGTGCTGACCTGAGCGGCGTTTCTGTGTTGATTTTTATTTATTACCTTAGCCACAAATACTGTTCTCTTTCAAGCTGGCTACTGATAACCCCACACAGGTCCCACGATATGTAATTAGTTTGTTTTACCAGTTAATAATATAAAATGACTCCAAAGTTCACATGCTTGAAGCCAAAATCATGTCTTGTACCAGATTTTTTTGGGGGTGGGGGGCACCAACTAGCTCCCAAACCATGATACAGAGACTTAGTAGTTTTGGATGCTCGGCCTAGCTTAGGTGCATTTCTGGCTAGCTATATTAACTTAACCTGTTTCTCTCTCCCTATCTTTTGCCTCTGGGCTAATTACCTCTCTGACTTCTGTTTTATTTTACTTTCTCTGCTTCTCTACATCTGACTGACTGGCGTCTGCCTGGTTTCTTGCTCCCGGCTTGTCCCTTATTCTCTCCCCCTTCTCTCCTCCTTTCCTCCTTTTGCTGAGCCCAGATTTCTCCTCCGATTTTTCCTCTCTGTCCACCAGCCCCACCTATCCTTTCTCTGCCTAGCTATTGGCCATTCCACTCTTTATTAGATCAATCAGGTGCCTTAGACAGACAAAGTGAAACAAATACAACACTTCTTTCCATAATTAAACAATTGCAGTATGAACAAATGTGACACATCTTTCCCTAGTTAAAATAATATTCTACAACAATGGCCTTTTAAAAATCTGGGTGAAATATGGTTATTTATTAGAATATTAAACAGCACTATCTTCAAAATATATGTACTGCCTGTTTCTTTTATAAAATTATTTTAACAAAACTATCTCAACTTTTATAATTTTTTTAGGACTACTGTGTATTGTGTTTAGACAGTTTTCTAAACTTTAGCTAAATGTCTATATAGCAGTTATTGTTAGAATAGCTTTCAATAAACATGGTTCTAGAACATGGAAAGACTTTCTTCTTAAAAATGGTAAGCTCCCAGGCACAGTAGCCCATGCCTTTAACCCTAGCACTTGGGCAGCAGAGGCAGGCAGATCTCCTTGAGTTCCAGGAAAAGCCTGGTCTACCTAGTGAGTTCCAGGACAGCCGTGGCTACATAGAGGAAATGCTGTCTCAAAAGATATTCTCTTCTCTATATCCAATATTGTGTTAAAAAATAAATAAATAAATGATACCTGCCATTCCCAAGTTTATCTGACTACAAATTTCCATGGGGGAGAAATAACATTTCCATTGGAAGAAAGGAGATATGTCTTAAGTGAGGGAGCATTGCTTTCTTCTACTCTTCATCTATGGCTGTCCAGTGTTTTAGTTGGTGTGGGAGATGGGGAACAGTCTCGTCTTTTGTGGTATTATAGGCTTATTACCATGTTGGAAGGTTAAAGTGACTAGCCATTGTGTATCATTTGAACATTTTTTTGTGTAGCATCCTTAATCAATATTCTGATGCTTCCTTCCTCTCCTGGGTGATTCTAAATCTAGTCAAGTTGACTTCAGAGAGGTATCTGTTGACTGGGAGTCTGACTAGAGAGGATGTAGAGGAAAGAGAAGCCATCCTCAAAGGTATAGCAGCGGAAAGTGCCTCGGAGTTTTAGAGGTTTGCCTTGTACCCTCTTCACTTCAGGCTCTGCACCAAAGAAAAAAATGCAAGCTTGCCAGGCAATTCCATAAGGCTGGCCTAACATTGACCTTGGACACATGATCTTGATAGCTTGCTGGAAGAACAGGCTGCTCCTAGTTTAGAAAACAGATACAATAATCCAGAACCGAAAACAGAGCAAGACGAAAATGTGGGGCTACATGGGGTGAAGGGATGGAGCAACACAAGGGAAACCGCCACTCCTGAGATGCCGTGCTCTCCAATAATTGATACAATTGATGAAGGGGGAATATACTGATTTAAATTGCCTCTGTATGAAAATAATAAAAATATGTTTCTTCACCTCATAAACACAACCTTAAACCTGTACTAGTTGGAGGTTTGTCTTTTGTTTTGCCAAATGGACACAAGTTAAAATCATCTGGGAAGAACAAACTTCAATTGAAGAATTGCTTCTATCTTATTGGTCTATAGGCACGTCTGTGGGGTATTTTGTTGATTAATGGTTAATTAGGGAGGGTCTAGGCTACTGTGGGTGTTGCCATCCCTACACAGGTGGTCCAGGGATATATGAGAAAGCAGACTGAGCAAGCCATGGAGAGTAAGTCATCAGCAGCTTTCCTACATGGTCTCTACTTCTGTTCCTGCCTTGACTTTCATGTTAGACTATAAGCTGTCGGCTTAAATAAAACCTCAGGTTGCTTTTTGGTCACAGGGTTTTTTTTTTTTTAAATCACAGCAACAGAAAGCAGACTAAGATAAAATAAAAAGTATATTCACACCAAACACAAATAGACAACAGGTAATGTTTAAAAAAATATGACAATAATAGTTGTGATTAATTTCCCTTTCTAGATACCAACAAACTAGCTGTTATAGATAAACCTTCAATAGAAACAGACTTGCAATTAAGTCCCTTGCCAGACAAGGGAAAGTGGAAGTTGCTTCAAGGACCTCTACAGGCCTTTCTGACACACAGTGGCCGCTTCACCCCTCATATATACATTCATTCATCTATAACCACACTAACCTCTCTGATTCTCCTCCAATAGACATGTCTACACACTCATCTCAGAGACCTTGTCTAGTAACCTCCCAGCAGCTGTGCACAGAGCCTCCCCTGTCATCATATCTAAACCTCTTCCCAGTTGTCTCTGTCTCAGTTCGACTCAACCACGCTACTGACACCGGGATCTTTCTCCTAAGGCCCAACTTTCTGTCTCATTTCCAGCTTCATGCTTATTATTTTTTGTCCTAATTGACACAATCCACACAAAATGTACACTCTCTTTCTCTAATTTTATTCTCTGTTCTTTTCCACCAGAATGGAAGCCGTTTGGCACCATTCTGCTTGCCCTTGTTTCCCCAGGGCCTAGAATAGAACTTGATACCCAGATGCTCAACATGCGCTTGAAAAAAGACTGAGTGGATGTTTGTATGTAAAGTGCTTAGAAGAGGGCTTGGCTCAAGATAATCATGTGACCACACTAGTTATTACTATCACTATTAAGATGCAGAAAGGCATATTGAATTGGTATAGATGGATTAAAATTCTCGATTATTTTCCATTAAAGTAATTTCCCCCAGTGAACTGGTATATCTTATGAAAATTATTGCAGTTGTGGGAAGGACTTACAAACATTTCTCTTTTACACAGAAAAAATCAAAGGAAGTATTCTACTTTTTCCAGGATGTAGGGAAAGATGCAAACTCCAAGGGTTCAATGTCAATGATTCCTGAGACCAAAGATGGCTTCAAATCCTGATACACGTAGTACCAGTGATATAGATAGAAATGGTAACTTTATGTTGTAGTTACTTTTCTATTGTTGTGATGAAAAATACCATGACAAAGGCAATCTACAAAAGATAACATTTAACTTGGGGCTTATAATTTCAGAGGGATAGAGTCCATGATGGTGGAGCAAAGGTATGTTGACTGGAATAGCTGAGAACTTATATCTTGAACAACAAGACAGAGACAAAGAGAGTGGCAGAGAGAACAGCCCTTTGAAACCTCAAAGTCCAACCGCAGCGACACACTTCCTCAAAAAGTCATACCTCCTAATGCTTCTCGAACATTTCCACCAAGCAGAAATCTTATACTCAAACATCTGTGGCTACGGGAGCTGTTCTTATTTAAATCACAGCACACTACAGGTACATCAGCAGCAGTGGGTATAACCCCAAATAATCCCAAACATGAGGTACTCACGGCATTTCCGTTTTCAATCCAGCTGATGGTAGGGACGGGGATACCTATTGCTGTGCAGCGTAGAGTTACAAAGGAACCAAAGGTGACATTGTGGGACTCAGGAGCACGCAGGATTCTTGCAAAAACTGTTAGGAAGACAAAGGACACAAGTGATAACTCTTTATGAAATGACTAAGCAAGATATTAAGGCTCTAAAAGCTGAAGTCACATGATGTACCCTTGAGTGAGATCAACCCTTCAGTATTGCTATGTTTGCCCTCCATGCTCTTTAGTCTCTGATTTTGCATTTCTCACTACCCAAAGGCCACACTGAGCTTAATTCCAACATATAAGTTTGTCTTTGTTGTTTATCAATCTAGAACATTCATGTTTATGTCTTTATGTGATGGGTTCCTTATGTATACAACTCAGGTCTCATTTTAAAGTACATTTCCTTAGACCATGATCATCCAACACACAGTACAACTCCCACCCAACTTTGTCATTCTGTTTTATGATCTTTCCACACCTGCTGCTCTCTTCTCTTAGTCCTATCTATCTGTTCTTCAGCTCCCCCATTAGATTGTCTTACCCTATTTTGTACACTGCTGGATGAAGTGCCCAGAAGCATTCGTGATCAGAATGAACGCAGGACACCATTTTAGTGAATTAAAAAAAAAAGATTGTTTTATACCCTCAAATCTATCATAGTAGGAGAACAAATTCAAATATATTGTGCATTTCAGAGAATGAGATGATTTCCTGGGGGAAAGGAAAGGGATATTTTAAATTAATATGAGGAGGAGAATGAGTCATTTGCATTCCTTAAGCTTACAAGTCTTCACTAATTAAAAAAAATAGTTCTCCAGACTATCCAGTTTTACCTTGAATTAAAGATAGAGGTAGAAACACAGAATGAGCTGGAGAGCACCATTTACAATATCAACTAGAGTCCTGCTCTTCTGTATAAACCGAATCCCCATTAGCTTTATTTATTTCTCAGAGTATCATAGTGATGGTAATAAGCTTGGTCTCTGGTTTTCTGATGTTCTTATAAACTATTATAAAATCTTTTTGTTTTCCTATTATATTGTCAACATATTTTATGCTCTCTTCTGCTGTTTCCTAGGGCATAAGCCCAGAGCAATGACAGGAATTCTAAACCCCAATTAGCACTTTGAAACTTGGTTCTTTTAGTTCACCAAAATCCACAGAGTTTGTGTGTGCAAGGCAAGAAATATACAGAACAGTCATAGCAAATGTAGAACTTGTCAGGATTATTTATGATTTTGATAAACTCTTTATGAGGTTATATAATTCAAGGGTATAAAAATATAATCTTTCTTGACAACTGGGTCTTCGATGCAAACTTTTATTAACTTAACTTCCTATATTTTACTATTGTGGACTCTAAGACATGCATTGTTTACAACCTTGTTTGGGGTAATTGCAATATCTGTGATGATCCATTTTAAATATATAAATGTTGTACCCCAGAGCCAGGAGAACAGAAAAGTAGTAAAAGTGTCATCTTCAAAGATGACAGTAGCTAAAATATAAAAATGTTTAAAAATGTTTTGAATGTTTAATATGGAGTTTAACCTGCCTCTTAAAACCAAAATTGAGAGACAGAGGTGAAGTTCAGTTGGTATAGTGATTGCCTAGGCTGTACAAAGCCATGGATTCAATTCCCAGCACCATAGAAACCAGATGCTGTAGTAGCCCATGCCTGTAATCCCAGCACTGGGGAGGTAGAGGAGGCAGGAGCATTTAGAGTCCAAAGTCATCCTCAGTTACATGGGAGTTCAAGGCCACCTTGGACTACATGAGAAGAGTACTACACAGCAGAGAAAAATAATGACATCTTGAAATTTACAGGCAAATGAGCTAGGAAACATAATATTGAGTGAGGTAACCCAGTCTCAGAGAGACAATTATCACATGTACTCACTCATAAGTGGTTTTTAAACATAAAGCAAAGAAAACCAGCCTATGAATCACAATCCCAGAAAACCTAGACAACAATAAGAACCTTAAGAGAGAGATACATGGATCTAATCTACATGGGAAGTAGAAAAAGACAAGATCTCCTGAGTAAATTGGGAGCATGGGGACCATGGGGGAGGGTTGAATGGGAGGGAAGAAACAGGAAGGAAAGTAGAGAAAAATGCACAACTCATCAAAATCAATAAAAAAGAGTGTAAAAAAATAAAATTAAATTTTAAAAAAGAAAATAATAATAACAATAATATCCTGGCTTTAGAATGCCCCAGGATATAATTAAGCATGTATCAAAAATAAGTTCAGGAACACAGTAAATAACACCCTGTAGACCATGTCTGTAAAACCCAGAATGCAGGGAACTTAAAAATGGCAAATCATTTAATTGCCTCAACCAATACATAACAGGAGAGAAGCAATCTGTTACAGGCTAAAGGAGGTTTAAGGACCATATTTTTCAAGTGCTCTTTTCGAATTCTTGTTTTCCCAACTTAATCCGAGTTCACAGGCTGTGTGCTTTTGACAGCCAAACCCAGGCTGAGAGGCATCCTAGCAGGGGGGCTTCCACACACTCTTATTGTTTTCTGGTGATGATGATGAGACCTAGGCCATGCCGCACATCTCAGCCCATGTGTGACACGTGACTGAGACAGTGCATGCAGGGGCTGACACTACAGTCTTCGAGTTGAGTCACTATAATCAGTACCACATGGGGCCCCGCCTCTGAGCCTTGGAAACAGAAAGATGCTCGAGAGCCTTGGAGCTGGATCCACGATATCATTCATATTAGAAAAGCGTCCTAATGATTGACCATGCCCTTGGATTTGGATGGAGAGGAGAACAATAAAACAAAATGGAGAAATAGGAAACCTAGATTCTTTCTCCTGCTTTGATTTATGGAAGCCTATGTTTTAATTTGGGAACTTTGAATTCTTCTTAGAAATTTACTAGCCAGGGTGGGTTTATTGTGTTCTGAGTCACAGCTTTTGTTTTTCCTTGAGCTGCTATTGCATCCCGTGGCTTGTCATTTAGGCTCATCGCAAAACCCTTGATGATCTATATTGCACAACACAGCTAGGCAGAAAGCGAGAAAGTGAACGAATCAGTCAGCTGTTCTTGCGCAGTTCATTGTGATGTTGCACTTAATTGATTCCCTTCTATTGCCTCACGACGAACCTTCTAGGGGCTCTGTCTGGGCACACATGATGGGTACTATTGGCCACACATGAATATAAAACTGCTAATAAATAGTTGTTCTTTCCAAGTGGTCTTCATCATTAAGTGCAGTGTGTTCAGAGAAGAAGATGACTAAAGATTACAGTGAAGCTGGTCCCTCCCACACTCTTGGGTTCTCTCCAAGAAGCCAGACTCAGCCCTCCCTTTGCAATATTGACAGACATATTCAACCCTTCCTTTGACTTTTCCTCTACTCCCAAAGGATGCTCTAAACACCATTCATGTCTTTTGGTTTGAATTGAGACGTCTTGTTGTTATACTGTCCTTAATTCTCCCTCACTTTGTTTGTTTCATCACAATACTTAGCACTCCTTGACACCTGTGGGTCCCTTTACTTATCTGTATTTTGATGGTCCCTCCTCCTGAGATAAAAAGACAGCAAGGTCTGACTTTGCTTTGTTCATTACTGCAGGCTGACTTACGTATATGTTGGTCTATATCTATCTCCAGATGTGCCCTGGAACAGGGTAAGACATCAATATTTATTAAATTATTAAATGAGAGCGAGTAAATGAAGGAGTGAGCGAGCGAGGGAGGGAGTGAAGGAGTGAGCGAGGGAGTGACTTTTCTGGTGACATCAGGCAAATGAAGTTAGAATCTACAGTATGTGTGTCTCAACCCTGCTGGACCACCATTGTCTTGGCTGTCCTACCTAAAGGAAGGGGAAGAGCTTGCTATGTGGTTGAAAGTTTAACAGGTCAGGACTTCTCTAGCCAAACCTTAAGATGTGACACATGAAAGGCTGGGAAGGTGAGAATGAAACACAGAAGTTATGTTAGTCTTCCTATTGGAGACTAACCCAGCTCTATCAGCAATGATGCGCATGTGTTTCCACCCATCTGTATTTGTTTCCTGTTCTAAATGTGAAAGGTGAAGGAGGGGCTGAGAGAAATTCCAGCCATTTAACGACCATTGACAACAATCCTAACAGCTGCAATCAACAGTCAATGTCAGACAGCTTCATCCCCTGCAGTACTGAACTTGGATATAGTCAGATAGCAAATCCCATTGCATTAGTGAGTAGCCACAAACTGAAATGCATTCTAGCCCATCATTCCAAAGCACAACGAGATCTGTTTCTTAGCCAATGAGATGCACATCAAATGTCTTTATTTTGTAATTTATTTTCATGTCAGAAAATATGTTTTGTTATATAAGCAAGTAAACTGATGAAAAGAAGTTGGAAAGTATTTAATAATTTGAGGAAACTTTGTAACCGTTCTGATATGATACAGCTTCTCTTGTTAGTGATCATCTTAGTTATCACTGTCTGACTCACTATTCTTTCTTTCACATTCGTCTTCCCATGGACAAGGATGGTCTTATCACCAGGCATGAAAACCAGACAGAGGCAGCATTTAACCCCAGGGTTTTCTCTTATGAAATCTTTTCACACATTTTGGCCTTTATATTTCTTGGGCAGATTTGGGGACCTCTCTGAAGGCTGGAAATCTGACAACAAAAATCGTGCTTAAGGCACCAGCAATGTCAAATTGTTTATGGCGAGCACAGCTATAGTCCTCTGTCCCCACCCAGAGCACCTGCCACGACCATTTTTCAAATTCCTTCCAGATTCATAATCAGCTCTGTGGTTATCATTTTAAAGGGTAGTATGCCATCAAGTGGTCAGGCGATCATACAGTCTGAAATTATTCTTGTAATGCCATGGAAAATTCAGGGACCAGGAGACCAAGTCGAGAAACGACAGCTGCTCTCGTGGTTAGAGTGTACCCTCCTCCTTGGGGAGAGGGCAGATCAAGAGCTTGTCCCAAGTTTGGGCTGTTTCTCAGTGTTATTTCAAAGGATACAATGAGAGCTCGTATTTTCCCCTCCTCTTTCCCTCCTGTATTATTTCCTACCCTTCCTTGAAGAGGGCTTTGTTTGTTTGTTTGCTTGCTTGTTTTGTCTTAAGCTTTCAAATAACCCTTGGCTGGCGGGAGTAAAGGGAACAGAGAGACTGAAAACTGACCCATTGCACCATTTTGGAACGCTTTTACTTGATTTGTGTTGCAAACAACCTAGTATCTAGAAAGAGGAAAACATTCCAAATACGGATTGGGCATCTCTTACAGTTTCAATCTAAAAAACGTGATCGAACACTTTGTCTGCAACTGCTAATGCTGCTTTGGGAGGTTTGGGATTCTTCTCTTTTGAAGATGTATCTTTTTATTTTAAGTATGCATGCACACGTAGGCATGTGTATAGTATGTGCACCTATGAGTGCAGGTGACTGAGGAGTCCAGAAAAGGATGTGGGGACCCTGGAGCTGGAGCTAGAGGCAGCTGTGAGCCTCACAATAGGAATGAAACTTGGGTCCTCTGTAAACGCAGTACAAGCTCTTAACCACTGGGCCATCTCTCTGTCCCAGGGTCTGGATTCTTTAGGACAGGTAGCACAAATGGGTCACTGGGGGACAGACCTTGAAGACTGTATGCATTTTGTGGTACTGGTCCAAGCTCTCTGCTTCCTGATCCGCTGTGATGCCAGAGGCTGTCATCTCTCACACTCTCGCGGCTACAGTTGGAGTGCAGCTTCCCTGCCAAGATTTGCATCCCCTGGATCTCAAAGCAAACGAAACCTATCCTTCTGATGGCTACTTCTGTCATTTATCTTGTTGTGGCAATGAGACCAGTAACTAATACAGTGTCCCTAATCTGAAATTCTAAAATCCAAAACTTTTGGAGGGCCAGCAGGACTCTCAACGAGTTTCCGTTTTGAAAGCACCCTAGTTCAACTTCAGATCTCCATATTCAGGATGCCTTGCTGCCCTAGGGTGAGCAAACATTCCAGAATCTGAAAAACTCGGAAACCTGAAACACTTTTGACCCCGAGAACCTGAGGCAAAGGGTCCCTAATCTGTTATATTTGTGTCTATAAAATGAGGGCACATCATTTTAAATAATAGTTTAAGATAGAGTCCTAGAACCAAGCTGTATGACCTGGGACTTGTGGTTTTTATCTTCAGATTATCCAAGTTTGGGTGAGAAGAGCATGAGCTATCACCTTTCTGGGAGACAGAGTATTTTTCATGATGGGAGACTTGCTGTACTTGAGGGTTTTCCAAGACAAATTTCATTTCCAGCTGCTTTTTCTCCCTGAATATATTTAATGAAATATACATTTCCATGTAACTAAAATGAAACTATTTTTATTTACCTAGGTAAAATGCATTAAACTCCTCATCAAATTGAAATGTTGATAGCCAAACACTTATGTCTCCATCTTGAAGTTTTAACAGTTCTCCAAAATTTTAACACACGCCCCCCCCCCCAAAAAAAGAAATTTCTGATCTGGCCTGTGTGTTTTAATTCTCTTGTCTGTTATTTTCATTTAACTTCGTGTTGTGATTTTAGAATATGGAATTCACAATTCCAACACATCTCTGGATTCAATGCTCTCCTAAGAAACGTGATTGGTCAATAACCCAAGTCTAGAGGGAAGAAGCCCTGCAGGTGCCTCTTTAAGGCTATGGCTTTATTCCCACAGGTCATTTCTCAACAGAATAATAGCACTTAAGGTCAGGAAAACAAGCAACTGAATATATTGCTCATGTAAAAAGAAGCAGCAAGGCAGAAGGAAGGAGGAAATACCTTTAGCGTCCTGCTCGGGCTCACTGTCTTCTGTTAATAGGAAGAGGACAAAACAGACACACACACAACAAACACAAACAGAACAATGCATCATGAGAAGGGAGCTCTTAGACGGCAGTGCATCAACTGTGCACGGTTCATTAGAATCTACTCGTTTCTTATTTCAATAAGAAGCAAACGCCATGGAGGGAGAATGCTGACCTTTTTTTTTTTTCTTGCAAGCAAGCTATCCCATGGCATAAGATTCCAAATTACTACTGGTAGTCAGGCAGTATTATACAGAAACTAAACTACAGCATACCCAAAGACGTAGCTCACTCATGCATTTTTGTTTGAATGTGGACCAGGACAATCCCCCCTTTCTTTCAAGGCAACAGAGTCCCTTCTATTCTAGTGAATTCTGCTCCTCTGTTGGCTTGGCGTCTCGTCTTACCAGGCCCTGCTGTGAAGTCAGTGGTGTGGACTGTGGGATCTCAGCTATCATTTCTATGGCAATAGACTCGTGTTGTGGTAAACAGGGGATTAGGGGGTTTCTGCAGAACCAAAGCCTACCACCAGCAAAGAGCTGCAGCTCATTTAACCCCCAGAGGCAGCTCAGGGAGTAGAGCAGAACAAAGCATTCTGGGAACAGAACAGCCAAGGTTGCTCTGGGAGAAAATACAAAAAAAAAAAAAAAAAAANAAAAAAAAAAAAAAAAAAAAAAAAAAAAAAAAAAACCTCTACATTGGATAGGAATTGAGACTTTTGTATACTTTTAGAAACTGTAGCCAAGGGAAAATAAAAATAAATTAGTTGTTCTAAACTGTTTACTATGACCATATCACAGGCAAACATCCACACAGAACCGTAATTTCCTTTCCCAAAGACTTACTTGTTTAAATCTATTTAGACCTTTTTGGAATTAACTAAAGATAAGCCAGTTGCAGTATGTGTGTATATGGACAAAACAGTGATGTTTTTGGTGAGCCCTGCTTCTGATGAGAATAGCCCTGTATTGTCCTTCATAGGTAGTAGATATTCCCACACACGGCAGACACACTCACTGAGCTCCTGCCCACATCTCTGCGATTGAACATTACTGATGTGACTGGGGATATTTTACATGAAAAAAAAAAATCTAAGACTCAGGGATCTACCGGCACAGCAGTACCAGAAATCTAACATCCGTATGTAGGTTCGGACATGGAGCCAGTCCTCTCTAGCCTGGTGTCATCATGGCATCTCCATTCCACACTTCACACCTAGTTCCCTTAAAGGGAAATGAGTGTAAGACCTATTACATTTGACTCTGTCTGAACTCCCCTGCCTTCACCAAGGAAGTCGGTGGCATTTTGCTTTATTTTCTGACTTTAAGAGTCCAGGCTAGAGGCCACTTACAATTTTTATAAATGGATGCCAATTACATTACAGAACTTTTAGAAGTGGTCTGTCAAATGAACCTTGAATCTGGATGAAGAGATCGGGTTTTTAGGGCATTCCGAAAAGCACCAGGTAGAGCACAGGATAAGTATTCGTTTCTTTTGTACTGGACACTTGGAAACTAGAGTCTCTGTTTTGCTTTTGTTGCATTTTTATTGTTTGGTTTTGGGACAAGGTCTCACTGTGTGTCCTAGCCTATGCTTGAAGTCCCTGTCTCCCCTTCGTGAGTGCTAGGACCTTAGCTGTGTTCCACCATGACTAGGAAGGGTCCCTGGTTATATCACAGACATTACCAGAAGAGATTAAACAGAGGTCCGTCTTTGAGTCACATTAAGTCCGACAAATTGTGAAAGAATGTCCCCACCAGATAGTCATAGTGCAGCTAGAAAGAACCAGCTGGAGAGATGCAGCAGTTTCTGAGACTTGCTGTTTTCCAAAGAGCAATCCTAAAGGTTGGCCTGGGAGTTTCACTGTCGTACTTAGTTGATCCTTAAGAAATCATGAAGCTCTCAGGGCATACAGATAAGGAGAGGAAACCATGAAAGACCAGGGGAGTTGGAAGAAGAGATTTGAGGCTCAGGACATTAAAAGAGCATGAAAGATTGAAAAGAGAAAAGGGGCAGAGAGCTTTCACAACAGTGAAGAATTAGTAAGCATTTCAACTGTAAATCTATCAGAGAGCCCCAGCAAAACCACTCAATAACTCCTGACACATGGCGATGGTGTTGTCCGTAGACTTTAGACATCAAGTTTGTCTGTGAATTATTACACGCTAACAGATAACTGACCCAGGCCCTATTACAAGCTAAGATAGAAGCAATGATTGTCAAGAGAAAAAAAAATGCCAAAGCTACCACAAACAGAGGTGGCTCACCAACAGAAGAACAAAAATGACTGAGAACGCCCCCCCATCATTTATTATGGGATGTCCTGAGATAAGACTGAAGGAAAAATGTCTGCCAACTGCTATTTCAGAGCTCATGTACAGTCTGAGGGTAAAACAAAAATTATTCTATGTAAAAGAAGATGACATAAAAAGATTGGAGAGATGACTCAGTGATTCAGAGCACTGGCTGCTCCTGCAGAGGATCAGGGTTCAATTCCCAGTACCCACATGGGAGCTCACAGCAGTAATTCCATTTCCAGGGGATCTGATGCCCTCTCTGGACTCTTCAGATAACAGGAAAGCATGTGGTACATGGACAGACATGCAGGTAAAACACCTATATACGTAAAATACGTTTTTAAAATTCTTTTTTTTTTAAAAAAAAAAGCAAAGCAATTACCATGGAAGGAACTAATAAAGAATATGTTTAAGAGATGAGAAATTGAACATATAAAGAAGAAGGAACCATGAAGAAGAAATAGTGTGCGTCTAGGATCCGGTGTCTCTTCTTAGCAGGAATATT
Source organism: Alexandromys fortis (assembly GCF_014885135.2). Lineage (NCBI taxonomy): Eukaryota > Metazoa > Chordata > Mammalia > Rodentia > Cricetidae > Alexandromys > Alexandromys fortis. The sequence goes on from NW_026067897.1 coordinate 14,309,185, forward strand.
AACTATGGCCTATAAACTTAGTTACTTTTTGAGGTTAAAGAAATATTAGATAAAGAGTAGGATGTCTGCCCTGCGCGCGAAGACTAGAGATGCTAGTCTGTGGGTTTTAAACTGTTAAGCACCCTCTCTGGGTTAAAAATGTCCGTGAAGTCACCAAAGTAGAGCACAAGGACTCTATTGTCAGTGTCAGCAAGCTGCGCGGAGTGGGAGAGAAAGGGGGAAATAAGTTCAGCAGAAGGAAAGGTTGGGATAAAATAGGAGGCAGACAAAAGAAATGGCAAAATTAATATAACACACGATAAAGATAAATAGAATCCTGGGGGTGAGGCAAAAGGGTTACAAGTTTAATGTCAGGCTGAGCTACCTAAAACGGCCTTGTAAGTTAATTAATTGGTTAACTAACTAACAAATATTAGAAATAAGCTTTCAAATAAAGTATAAATGACTAAGCTTCTATACTGAAAACAACTAATTCTCTTGGACTGAATTATTTTCACACAAACCAAGTTATCTTTTGCTTACTTCATAACAGGAAGATTAGAAATGAAGCCATCAAAGACTACAAAGCAATGGGAAAACCTCAAATCAAAATGCGTCAACCAAATTAATATCAGATATAAATATAACAATTTATGGTAGAAATAATCATAGGGAGAAAGAACAACATTGCCCAAAGGTTGAAAACGCAGCTTATAAAGGGGATTTAGAACAATAATGTACATCCATTCAATAAAATAATAATTTCAAAACATGTAAAGCTCAAACTGGTGGAGTTAGGAGAGACCCACTATCAAATGATGCTAACGGAAGTCTGTTAAGAGTTAGCCCTCCAAGGGCTAAAGAACCTATCTTAGACGGCAAGGTCAACCTTTAAAAGGGAAAGTCACAATTTTTTTAAAAAATAATGTGAATGGAGGAGAAAAGAAACCTGTGTCTTCTACTCTTGTCCAAGTGCAATTTACTTTTCTACCACAGTATAAATTTATGGACCATAAAACTAAAATAGAAAGATTATAAACGCTACAAAGCAGCTTCTCAAAATAGCAGGTTGCAAAGTCAAGTTCCCCTGGTCTCTATGCACCTTCCAAACAGAGCTCTGGGCCATTCTGTTACATGGTGAGGCTTCACGTGGTCATGGTATTGAAGATGAAGATCAAAGAAAACTTCTAAAGTACTTATCCACGAGAAATAGAAATTATCCCCCTCATGTAAAACACCGGGATTTTCTCTGCCTTTTTAAAATATCCTCTCCTTTGAAGATTGTCCTTTCGGTGCTGCTTCTTACATGCTTGTAGTTTGCTCTTCAGTTAGTGCCTTAGGGAAGGAATCCTGACTCTGGTGCCACAGCTCCACCCAACTCCGGAGACTTTGCTAAGGACAAACTCAGAAACCGGGAAACCACACTCCTCACTAAAATAGTCTTCTTGCATTTATATATGATACCCTGGGAACCACCCCAGTGGTGGATCTGAATTTTAATCTTAATTTTTACCGCTCACTGGTTTCTTTGATCTGGTTCTTGCTAGACTTTACAAATTTCAGGGTTTTTTTTTTTCATCCAGAATAAGAAAATGGAGTAACTGACTCTCAACTCAGAATTGTGAAAATTAAAAGAGTCGTGAAAAGATGGGAGGGAGATACTTGTGGGCTGATGAGAAAGCTTGAGCGAGGGAGTGGGGATATATATGACGAAGAAACATTGAACACAAGTACAAATTTTCCAAAACTATTTTTAAAGATATAAAATAGGGATCGGAACTTAATGGGAGGAAGGGGGAGTGTGTGGAGGTCTGAAGGGGATGAGAGAGAGAGTTCTGGAATGAGTGAGGTGACCAAAACAGAGTATAAACATGACAAATTTGTAAGAGAACATATTACTAAAATATTGAATTTTAAAGATTAAATTTTTGGCCAGGCAGTGCACTCCTTTAATCCCAGCACTCCGGGAGGCAGAGGCAGGCGGATCTCTGTGAGTTCAATGCCAGCCTAGTCTACAAGAGCTAGTTCCAGGAAAGGCTCCAAAGAGAAACCCTGTCTTGAAAAAAAAAATCAAAACCAAAAAAAGAAAGACAAAAATTTCATAGAAATTTTAATAATAATAATAATTCGATAAGAATAATAAATAATAATAAAGCACTGATGGAAGATACAGCTACAAAGTATGGGAGGCAAAGTTTGAAGCAAAATTTATATCTATCTATCATCTATCTTATTTACCTATCATCTACCTATCTGTCTGTCTTTCTATCTTCTATTTGCTTATTTATCTATTGTCATCTATTTATTATTAACTATCTGCCTGTCTACCATCCATCATCTATCTATCTATCTATCTATCTATCTATCTATCTATCTATCTATCATCATACTCTTCTGACACATGAAGGCTGTTCTGTCCCACCTTCATTTCTAAACTAAGCCATCTAAGAGAGGGACTACTTTGTGGAAAGACGAATTCATTCTATAGACATTGATGCTGAGCCATGAATGTTAATCTCCATAGGGTATTTCAATCTCTTCTAGAATTGTGCTTTCTAAGAATCTTTGAAATGGAGATGCCTCTTGGTAGACAAATGCTATCAACAGCCCAAGAGATCTTCTTACTAGCATTTTATTTATTTTTCATTAATTGAACAAAAGGGGGTTGAACTCTGTTTCTCGAAAGATTCTGCTTTTGTTTTTCAATTATTAAAAGAAAATCTGGAAAGAATAGCAAACCTTCAAAAAAAAAAACAACAACTGTATTTCCTTTTTGACTTTTGGGAGTAAAGAAAAGAAAGAGGAACCTGGTATTACTTTCTGTCTCTTTTGAAGCAGGGCAGGAGCATGCATGAGGCAGTCCCCACTGTGACTCCATCCCTGGAGAAAGTGGAACCAAAGCATCGACCTCACTATGACATTGAGTCCCCAGAGGAAGAGCTACCCACCTCATGAGAACAACTCTGTTGTAGCTGGCATCGAGGACATTTCTGTGGCCCTTATGATGATAACATTTTCCTAGCTCACAAGTAAGGATTGGTGACGAATAGGCATGAGAAAGAGACCGAGTTGAGTCGAGCAGAGCCTAATGAAGTTCACTTGCTTTTTGTTCAGGTTTATCTGTAGATTAGTACCATGATGAAAAAAAATTTCTTTCATCAAGTTGGTCCTGAAAATATCTCACTTTAACCATTGGCTAATAAAGTCTTGGGTTTCAGCTGCAATGCACTTTTTAAAAGAAAAATCACCTTCAGCTTTGGTGAGAAGAGATGCTGAACTGGCCAATTACAGGAAATCCTTCACAGGCTGCCATTCTAAAACTTCTGCAACTGAAATAATTTTCAATTTACAAAAGCTTTGCATACATAGACAATTCCATGTGTCATTCACCCAACTTTTCCTAATCTTGTACAGCCGTGGCGGACATAAACAAAAGCTTCGGTCATCCATCAAGTTTTCTTGTTCAGAAAATCTATTACTTTTATTTTTTCAACCAGAACTTTCAGCTAGAAAAAGAAATCAGAGCCTGGCAGCCTTAACCTCCTTGGTCTAAAATACCACCATAGTGCTCTGGCTTACTAAAGGGCTTAGTAATATCTGTGACTTTTTAGGTGGGATTTCTAGTGTCCAGTAGGGCCACCTGCCTCCAAATTGTAAATTACCACACTCACCTCATCATTTAGAAAATACGTTTGATGCGGAATGGAATCACAAAGAATCTGAGTGAGAGCCTGATGCGAGTCACAGGGTATAGTGTCTCCTGCGGCACCACTAATAGATGCTGCCCCAATCTCTCCCTTCTTACTACTCTCTGAGTATGGTTCAGAGTCAGGCTCCCTGTGTGCACGATAGATCTACATTCCCCACCCCATCCATCTTCTTTTCCTCTCTCATTGAGGTGTGAGCCACACAACAAACGGCCCTTCATCAGTCAAAGATCCACCGGGTCCCACCTTTCTGAATCTCTTAAGTTCCCATGACTATCGCTCCCTTTGGAAAGATTCCAGACAGGAAGCCATGTGGCACAGGTTAGAGCTTGCTTATGACCTCTGTGCTAGGAAGTCCACCAGTCTGTGATGCCATTAGGAAGTGATGAAACTTTCAGGAGGCGGAAGTTGACAGAAAGAATAGATCACTGGGACACACCCTTGAAAAAGATGTGGCGCCCAGTCTTGGCTTTCAGGCCCCTATTACGCACTCCCTACATGATGTATTGTGCTGCCCTAGACTCAAGGCACAAGGCTAAGAGACCATTGACAAAAATCCTCTGAAACTCCTAGTCAAAACAAGCCTCTCCTTTTAAGCTGGTCACCTTGAGCATTTTGTCACAACAACAAAAAGCTGACTGATACACATCTTTTTTTTAAATATCTTTCTAAGCTATCTCATTACATCAAACATAGTAAGCACTAAACAAATATAATTATTTAAAATTATGACATTTATGTATTACTATTTGTGGGTAAGCTATTGATACAAGTAAGTGATAAAAAATAATCAATATTCCCACCAAGACTTTGGGGGCAAATATCTGTTTTTATAGGGAACGAAAAATGATACAAGTTTGGGAAACACAAATTGTTTCTGAATTGGTATTTTATATATATTTTTTTCCAAAAAGGTTGTCTCCACATAGCTCCTTTCTGTTGTACTACTAAAGACCCATTCTTATTTCAGACACCTCCTTCAATGAGCTTTCCAACACCACTCGTCAGAGTGGGGCCAAAGCAAGGCTATAATCTCTAACAAGCAGCAGGCATGCAGGTGCAAGGCAATGCTGATTGAGGATGGATTTATGTTCTTTGGAGCCCAGATGAGCAGTTGGGAATGTTGACATTCTGTTTATGAAACATGAGAAACGTAGGCAGGAGCTTTCTCTGGATAGAAGTCATCCAGCTTTATAACAATGCTCACAGCAGACAAGAACTCTGAGCACCACTAGAATTTATGAAGAAGCTGCCGCGCTCTGTGCTGTTTCTCTGAAGAACTCTGCTCTCAGGATCTCCCTCCCTTTTCTACACACGAAGAAATAGACTTTCAAAGGCCAGACAAGTTATTCAAACTTTTGTAACTAATAAGTAGAACCAGGATTAACACCCAGGTCCAACCAATTAGTATGTGATCCTACCAGAGGACTAATCTACGCTACTTCTGTACACAAAAAGAAGGAGTCACAAATGGGTAGTGGAAGATGTACCAGAAAAACAGGACCTCCTCATTCTATTGCAAACCTTGGTGCCAAGTTTCACTCTCTACAAATTAACTTATTTATTTGAACTTATTTTGTAAGGCTGCCATTCCAGTTGTAAAGATTACAATTTTAACAGATTCAAACTTAATAAAGATGGTCTCCATTTTAGATAAAAAATCTCTGTTGCCATTGATGGATTGCATTGTTTCTGCCTCAAAGAGGAAGTTGGTACATAAAATAAAGGGTTCTCATTTTAATACACAGAAATACACATACACAGCCTAGGAATTTTCACTTTCTGTGTATCAAAATGATAGCTCTCATTAAAACTTCCTCCAAATAAAGACCATTAATTTCTGTTTAAAATTAATTTTCTTTGTAAATAATTAATAAATAAAAAGCTTTGCACAAACCATTGGCTTGTTTTCAAGCCTATTTTCTTCAGATTAGATTCAAAGGGTCTAACCATCCCTCTGACTTACATGGTTATTTTTTCAGTATCATAATTATTAATGTGCCTTCTATTTCTTGGAGTCTTCAGTGACACATCTACAGGACAATTATAGCATTCTTCACCCAAAGTCTTACGGAACTCTAGGACGCCACACATATGTCCAGATCAGAAGGGCAGACTCTTCTTGAAGCATGCACCTATCAACTCATGCAGATTTAGTTTGGCCAAAGATACCCCTAGGGATGTCAGAGGCGGATAGCTTTTTCTTTTGTTTGTTTGATTTTAAAATGCAGGATATACTCGTGAAAGCAAAAGCAAGCCTGTTAGTGGCACCAAGCAAGAAGAACTGATGTCGGGAACAGGACCACTGCACATCTATTAAAACTGCAACCACTGAGACACAGCACACGTGGGGTTAAATACCTCTCTCTGTGGCATTTGTCATATTAAGAGCTGTAGCGTAAACAAAGGAAAAAGCAGGTCAAATGTGGTATAAACATTACACAATTGCTTCCACTCTCGTAGATGCAACAATATAATCTGATCTCCAACAGAGGAGGCGGGCTGAAGTCTAAGACTGTGAAAACAGTGCTATTATACTTATTTATTTATTATTATATTTATTTATTAAAATAAACTTCAGAAACATGATAGGTGGTCAAGTGACTGGAGTGTTGGTAGATAAGTAGATTGATGACATAGATAGATGATGGGTGGGTGGATGGGTGGGTGGGTGGATGGATGGATGGGTGGGTAGATGTATGTATGTATGTATGTATGGATGGATGGATGGATGGATAGATGGATGATAGGTAGGTAGGTAGGTAGGTAGGTAGGTAGGTAGGTAGACAGACAAGCAGACATCTTTTTTTATTTAGTTTCAGAGGATCTACTTTATTGTTTGCAAGAACTCTCGAGAAGGCAAGTTTCTAAATAGACTCAGCCAGCTGCAAGCAAAGCCTTCCAGACTGCAAGAAAACTGTTGATGGCCCTTGGGTGTCTAGACTAGCAACAGACACTCATGTCCTGGAGCCACTTAAAATTTCCACACTGCTCGCTTTCCCTCCCTGCTGCCAACATTCCTATTCATGTTGAGATAAGATGCTGCTTTTCAAAGCCTCATGGAAACAGGAGATGCTAAACATTAGAAAAGCATACAGCAGCCCTCTACACAGAAGGATTCGGTACGCATTCTTGCCCACTTCCAGCCCCCTTCTGGCTTTCATTTGCCTCTTTTGTATAACTATCCAGTCACTTCACGCCACGAGATCTCCAGGAGTTCTCAGGCAGCCCCAGCTCCCTTTCAGTCCAATCTTTATTTCTCCATGGCTTAAAATGCCAGAAGCGAGCCAAGTCGTAACTGATAATGCAGTCACCAGGGATCTTGGCACATTACAGCATCCATCTATTTTAATTTGGGTCTTGAGACCTCTCCACTCATTTAGTATTTCTTCATTAAACAGGACTCATATGGATGTGATATCTACATGATGTAATGAGATCTATACTCAGTGCCAGATAAGTAAATCCTGCAATTCATGGTTAGGTCAAGAGCACAAGGAAAGGAAAACAAAAACAAAACAAAACAAATTAAAAAGCTTGCATTGTAGTATTTGTTCCCAATTATGAAAAGACCCATATGAACATAAAAAACAAGACAAAAAATCCATCATCATACTAAAAATGGTTCCGTTCTGTAGGATTAATTACTATTGATTAAATTTATTTTTAAAGAGGTTTGTGTCACTGGTTAAGAACAGGGGCAAAGGGGCAGAAGAGATGGCTCAGGGGTGCAGAGCACTTGCTACTCTTGCAGAGGACCAGGGTTCAGTTCCTAGCACCCAGGACAAGTAGCTCTCAATTGATTGTAACTCCAACTCTAGGGGATCTGACACCCTCTTCTCAACTCTATTGTTACCTGCAAGCCTGGGATGTATACATATATACATAGGCACATGTTCTCTCTCTCTCTCTCTCTCTCTCTCTCTCTCTCTCTCTCTCTCTCTCTTTCTCTCCTCTCTCATTTTAAAAAGGTATCTTTAAAAAAAAAAAGAAAAGAATGGGAGAAGAAATTCAGTCTTGCACTGAGAGTTTTCCCCAGTGACCATATGGCTTTGAAAGCCAGCCCTGCCATTCACATCAGTACTTGCCCCTGTCATATCTGGGCCACCAAGTATCTTCCCCCTACCCCTGGCTGTAGAGGTGCTCGGGGGAAAGTTTCAGGTATATAAGGAAACACTTTAGCTCACTCTTTGGGTGTGAATCATATCTAAGTAAAATGAAGAGCCTATTAGATGGGCAAGACTTGCCCTTGAGAAAAATGTTCCTACTCTACAGCACTGGAAAGTCATTATCTCTGATTTCAAACTAAGAAAAACAATATATGGGTAACGGTTTTTTGAGGAGTAGAACTTTATATATGACATCATTCTACTGGGGGAAGAGGGATTCTTGCTTCTACAGGAAGCACCTGTATTTATTAGTTGAAATAAGCGTTGACAAGGAGAAGGATAATTTTAGTCTGAAAGAAGACAGCTTTATAAGCTAGCATGCTTAGCTTATCTCTGTCTGATAGCTGCATATTAGTTCACATATTTAAAGATAGTTAAGGAATGGCCGTAGCTAAAGGCCGAAAACCACAGTCCAGGTATGTCTTCCTTTAGCATCTGTAGGATCAATTCTAATAGCAAAGGAATAAAAACAACCATCCCTGATTGTAAGAAACCAATGATTCTACAATGTGACCAAGATACGGTCAAATAAAAAATGAGCATCTTGGGGTTGATGGACTAGGTCAAGTAGATTTCCCTGGTTTTATCCTGCCATCCTAAATCCATTGTCCCAGAGGCGCCAGAGACATCAGTCAATTGTCCGTAGGAGGATGGCCACAGTCATGAGACTAACAGCCTTTTTCTAAAGTTTAGATGGCTGAGGAATTCGGAAAACAACAGAAACTCCCTGACAAGATCTAACCAATGTGCCTCCTTGGGTCTCACCTAGAAGAACCCTGCACTTTTTTTTCTATGGGAACTTACTTTTGTTTGGTATTTTCCTTCTTGCCATCAGTTAGTAGCCAATGGAGCTGGAAAGCTCTCCTAAGGGTCAGAGCCCAAACCGAGTGCTCACGCTGGAGCCTCTAGACCACTGGAGAATGCTAACAAAAATTTTCAGGGTTCTGCCCGTCGCTAAGAAAAGGAGCCAAATGCACAGAGAATCCAGGCAGGTACCTGTTCTGTGACACCCCCTCCCCCACAGCTACTCTATCTAGAAAGTTCTGCTCACTCCCTCTGTAGATGTCATACAAATGTCTTCGTGGATTGATTTCCTTCCCCAGGCATGCTTCTTATTCTGCTCACCCAGGTTCTCACCCTTAATATTCTTCAACAGAAAGCAAGTGCTATGAATCCCTAGTCAGCCCCTAGGCTAGGTCAACGGCTTTTGACTAAACTTTCCCCATCCTTGAGCTTGTTCTAGAAAAGCATGGAACACGTCTGCAAAACAACACATCACGTCTATGAATAGAAAGGTTCATGATATCTTAGCGGAGTAGCACAATATCTGGAATATACTCTTTTTTCAAAGCATGAACATGCGTATTAAAATCTCTTTACAAAGGTTCAAAAAGCATAGAGCTATATGAATTGTATAATCCAAGTAGCTTCTCACATAGTTCTATACAGGGACACACAGGCTGTTAGCTCTAATACACTTTTACTCCAGTGTGTACTTTAGAACATGAGATGGATGATGTTTGGCTTATATATGTAATTAATTGATATTTTCAAGAATATGGTAATTCCAGGGCAAGTACTTATTAAAGAAGAAAAATAATATAGCCTGTAAATAATTGTGTATTGTTCACTATGTATTAACCTGTATCAACCAATGCTCATGGCAATTTAAGATGTCAGTGATAGTTTTATCTATATTTTAGAGATGGGGAAAATGAAACTCAGAATATATATGACAGATATTCTTAGACATAAAAGCCTATGTCACACTGGTCGGTGGTGGTGCACACCTTTAATCCCGGCATCATCAGGAGGCAGAGACAGGCAGATCTCCCTGAGTTCAAGGCCAGCCTGGACTATAGAGCAAGTTTCAGGGCAGGCTCCAAAGGTACACAGAGAAACTCTGTCTCAAACAACAACAACAAAAAAAAAATTTTTTTTATTCAGTCTTTTTAAATGGCTGGATAGAATTTTATTATAGTGTCCTTTTTATTGACATGTATTATAATTATTTTTAATTATATGCAGCCTTGTAGCATCTCATACTTTTATAAACTTTTATTTAGATAAGTTGTCCGAATTTAAATTGGGAAGACAAATCTGCATACATCTTAACAGTTGATTTTTTTCCCCCACCACACAGCTATCCCAAATTATCAGCTAAATTGAAAGTGATTGCTCAGTGTGTTATTCTTTACACTCAAACTGTCTTTTCGTCAACATGTGGGCAACAACTAGTCTTTGTTGATTTATTATGATATGTCTAGATAAAGCTGACCCTGCTGACTGATGAGGACTTAATGTTTATGGCCTACTTCAGGGTTTAAGTCTTCTGTTACTTCTGATACATTCCCAATCATGTTCTTGAAGAGTGCTTTTTAAAAATTTTTCTATTATCATAGTTTTCATTATCTCTAAGCCCATTTCATCTTTTCCATCATTTTAAATCTAGTTGCACTGGCGTCGAAATTCTAAGTGGTCTCTTAAATGAGTAAATGACCTCTTTTGTGTCCACTGTCATTACTCTTCCATCAGATTTCGATCTCATCCTTATAGTTTCTCATTTATTAAAATCATTTTCTCAAAATTGCCTTTTTTCTTTCTTTCTTCTTCTCCCCCCCACCCCCCTTTGGGTTTTTCAAGACAGGGTTTTGCTGTGTAGCGCTGGCTGTCCTGGAACTCACCCCGTAGACCAGGCTGGCCTCAAACTCAGAGAACCACCTGCCTCTGTCTACCGGAGTGCTAGGATTAAAGGCGTGCGCCACCACTGCCCTACTCAAAATTGCCTTTCATCTTCCTAAAATACTGTTTAATTCATCCTTTGAAAGTTTCCGACATGCATAGAACACAACCTGCTCAAATCCATCACCACTCCTAACTTCACATCCTCTTCTTACTTATGTTCTTATTTAACCAGGGGTCCAGTCACTGATGCCCTTATTTGCATGCGTGTGGGGTCACCCACGAAGGATGATCACTCTCCAAAAGAAAGTTGTCTCCCTGTCTCCAACAGCCATGAAGTATGACTGCCTACAGCTTCTCTGCGGGGATGAGGAATCAGAAGTCTTCTCAGGTTGGAATTTTGGAAACATACATTTTTTTTCTATTCCTCCTTTTGTGTCTTTGACTGCTTTGAGCATATTTATTTATGTCCCCTACTGTTGTTCTGCTGACTGATTCCCTTTTTATTGTGCCGACTCACACTCAGGTGAGTCTCTTCCCACACAGCTACAATTCATGCTGTGAATACGCCATTACTGTGTTTTCATCCATCAAAATATTGGGTCCCCAGTGTAAGGCACTTTCATTTTCAATATTTCTATTTTCAACATTTCCATTTTCCATATTTTTTCTTGTTAAACTTTTCACACTTACTCTTTATGTTAATTTCTTTCTCCAGAGATCCCCAGACTGCATTGCTGTAACAATTTAATATCATACCTCTGTATTCTGAGTGTTTAATATTTGTTTCTAAGAAGACTTTTTTTTACTCCCTTATAGTTATAATTCAGATAAAGACATGCAAATTTGTGTGCTTGTGCAAACCCATGAATTTTCCTGGCCCCTCTTAGCATCACTATGCTTCTCAGTCTTAAGCAAGGCTCTTAGTGTGTGCTTCTACTTTTCACGGGACCTGAAACCTGGTCTCCTCATTTCTGTGGATCTTAAGGCTGGGAAATGGAGATGGGTACCTCACCCATTGCTTCAGGACAATGGGGAAGCTGCTCTGGAGCTTACAAACCAAGTTGCTCGATTTCTAATAATTTATTGTGTCTGGATATTTACATTTTATCCTTGTGAGTCGTGTAGCAAATCCTGAATGTCTAACCTTTGTAGTAGGAAGACTTTCATGTTATTGTATCTGTCCTATTGCTGGAGCTATAAAACTTAAGCCAGGGTTTCCACCCTCATCGATTCGGTGTTTGGATATTAAGCTACATGAATTTCATGCATAAAGATTCTGGGACTCAGGGCTTCACTCTCTCAGGGAATATTTTATTTTGCCCTATTCTCCTTTCCGCCAAGACTCCAATACTCATGCCTTGCCTTCAAACATAATGTAAACATACTTTTCCTGAATGTGTATCTGTGGAGTAGATCAAACTTCTCGTCGTTGGGGTGAGGTTTGATTTGGCCACGCAGAAGACGCCCCTCCGCCATGCAGAAGACGCCCCTCGTTCCGTGTTCATGATCCTGTCCTCGGCTAAAACCTTAAAGTCGCTCCACAACCCCCTGTTTCCTTCTGAGTCATCGTTCCCATCCGCAGCTATTTTAAAAATCTTTCCACTCTCCTTGCCCCTGCCCCCACCCCATGCCCGCCTTACGGAGGGTAACCTACAACCTACTCCCTAAAGGAAGTGGAGACCAGGAGAAGAGCCTTCTTAAATTCAATATGCCTGGCTTATTAACAGATTCATGTGGGAAAATGACCCCATTTCCCTTCTTCCTCCAAGGAAGAAAGTGTTCTTCCCCAAGGAGAGCAGCTGTATAAAATATCATGGAAGCCCAGACACTTCAGAAAGGAAAAGCGGGATTCTATTAATAATGATTCCAGGACAACAGGTGTGACCCAGAGCTGTCCCAGGAGAAACAGGACATGTGGTCGTATAAAGTTTGTAGTTCCACCTGCACCCTGGATGCAGTCCCTGTGTGTGCCACAGTACCACGTTCCTTTGACAGTGTCCCCTCCTCTGTGTGGTCAAGTTTCCCTTCTTATTCTATTTTAACACGGTCACTCTTTCTCGCCGCTCCCTGTTTTGACTCCTCACCTCTTTATGCCAGGCTCATTGAAAAGCTTGTGCCCCCTCTCCATTTTTTTTCTCTTTCTGCATTTACAGGATTCTAGATTCTTCCTTCACTTCCATCCTGATGCTGCTCTAGACAATATCATAGAGAACCGTCTTGTCTCTTAATAGAGGAGAGAGCATTCGGTGTGCCTCGGTTTCTTAGATCCTGCCATCTGCTGTGAACGAGCCACCCTCACTGTTCCTTGAGATCCTAGAACGGCACAGGATAGGACCATCCTGTTTTGACAAGTGCTCTGAGTGACAGGCACACGAGGACCCCCACGAGAAACATTGAGAGCAATAGTACATTTTAGCATTCTAGACATCCTAGCCCTTTTGAAAGACATATATCCTGGACCGGCTTGAGTTTCATCAGGAATTCTGCATGTCACATGTGGTATCTTTTGACAGAAGGTCAATATGGTGGCTTCAGTGAGACTGTCCCCATAGGCTCGTACATTTGGATATGTGGTCCGTAATCGTTAGAACTGTTTGGGAAGAATTCAGAGGAACGGCCTTGTTGGAGGAGACATGTCACTGAGGGTTAGGTTTTGAGATTTGGTTCCCAGTGTGCCTCCTCTGCCTTCTGCTTGTGAATCCGCATGGGCACTCTCTGCTCTTCCTGCTGCCGTGCCTCTGCTTCACCATCACGGACTCGAACCTGCTCAAACTGTAGCCACATTAAATGCTTTCTTTTATGAACTGCTTTGGTCATGGTGTTTCGTCCTAGCAACGGTAGGGTAACTAATAGAAGTAGACTCTCTTTGTTCTGTCACTTTAGACCCGCAAGCCCAAAGATGGTAATTTAGAAAAAGAGTTTTACATCCCAATAGGAAGGGTATTTCTTTCATATTTTCGATGGCAGCTAAGATGTACTCAGTGCACTGAACCCAGTGTAGTGACATGCCTGGCATCGTTTTTCTTGCTAGAGGCTACTAGTTATATGTCCATCCATAGTTAACATAAAACAGCCTCAAATAGCAGTATGGCGTTCTGCTTCAAAAGAGCAATGCCATAACTAATATGAAGTTACTAAGTGGTGGATACGTACATTTTTTAGCTCCAACCAAACATGGCCCAGCCTTGTCTTTGGCCCTCACCTCTTCAGGACCAGCAGGCATTTGCAGGTATTTTGAGGCATCTCCCAATCATTGTCCTATCACTTTTCCATGCATTGTGAGTTGCAGGTTGAACTGACTCTTCCTTGAGCAGGTTCTGTCTGAACTGTAACTTGTGCGCATGCCCAGCTCTTTGTGCGAAAGGAAATCAACTTCAACTTTTAGGATCTTCCAAGCCAAAACATATTTGCTGTGCTTTTTGTGTCTTAATGACAACAAAAATATGAGAGATATCATTTATGCTGGGCTTATTATGTGCTAGGAAAAGCAGGCCACATTTTGGGGGTATCTTGGTCAGAAGGAGAGGAACCCGATCAGACATAGGAGCTGAAATGATTTTCTTACCGACTGTTAGAGAAGCTTCAAGTGTTAGCATGAGCTCTCAGCCATGACGAATCTTTATGAAACCTCAAGCATATGTTAAGAATCAAGACAAACAAGCATGATCTTCCCAGCGTTAGGAAGATGAAAGTGGCATCCCATCCCACTGACTCACAACTAAGAGCCAGGAAAGAGCTGTGTAATACAGCTCCAGTGAATCAGTATTGATGATAACTTCCTCTGAGCCAATTTGACACAATTGTTTCCGCAGCTGGGAAGATGGGAAGCTCGAGTTTGATAGGTTGACAGGGGACTATTGCTGTGGACAGTGTTCATACTACACCATTCTAGAGAGCGTTCAGAGCAACCCTGGGTCTAGGCAGGAATTTGGGGTGTCTGAGTAGGCTTCTGAACACAGTTGTATGTTAATTAGGTTTCACTGGAAAAATATCAATTGTTCTCTAATCATTAAATAGAATTGAATAATTTAGAAGGAATTCATTTATGCTAACTTATTGAGAACTATGCTAAGATATATATATGTAAAACATCCTTCTACCTAAGATATATTATACATTATATATGTATATATTATGTCTATATTTATTATATATATATGTTGCCATTTCCTAATGGAAATTTTATGAGCAGTTGGTGTAATGACACCATAAAAATGCTGCCTCAGCTGGAGACAGATATGGAAAAGGAGGTCATTAAAGCTGTGAGAGAGAGGACATGGGGCAACTCAGGAAATAAAAATAACTCCAATAAAAACCGGAGTCAGAAAGGAAATTGCGGGAAAAGATAGATTTTGACCGAAGCAGAATGAGGTGGCTCAAAAATCTGGGATCCATAAAAGTCTTTGTTGATTTAATCACTGTTTCTGCTTGTGTGTCTAGTTCAACATTTCATCAGACAGAGAAGGAAAATAAAAGCAGAGAAATCTATAGCCATCGTGTGTGAAGCACATTCAAGGCCAGACTGCTGGATATAATCAGTTGCTTATTAGTTCCTTAAACCTGATTTTACCAAGGAAAGAAGTCAGAGCTCTTGACTCCGTGGCTCAGAACAGGAAGCGTTAGAAAGGACTCCACCCCTAAGGCGCTCACATAGTCCAGGCCTGCGGTCCCCTCCCCGCCCCATTTGTTGAGATAGGTTTTTCCCCCCATATAATACTTCTTGATTACAGTTTCTCCCCACCTCCCCTCACATCTGGATCCTAGTTGTTATTTTTAAACCAAATGTGATAAAATTTTAGGTAAAAAGCCAGATGAAAAGGAAATAGATCACTAAAATCTGTTTGGATTCTGATTTCTCAGTAAAGATTTTTTTCCCACCAATTTGTTGAATTGACTAGTGAAAAGAAACGCATTCACAAACAATTACTATGTTCAAAGCACTAATCGCTACATGATTCACAGAATTAGGATCATGTTTTATGTGTTTGACTCATTCTCTTATTTTCCTCGTTTTTTTGGTAAAGCAATTATTTGAAAAATACTTTTTCCATCTTCCTATTCTCTAGAAATCAATCCAAGTGCATTAAAACATAAAATTACTGTCTTAAAATTTATAAATAAGAGGTTTGCCCAAGCCAAAAAGACACACTACGATGGTGCCATATTGTTTTATCAGTATTATGAATTCTGTTCGCTGCAATGGTCAAACTCATCAGCAGTGGTGGCAATGGATAGAATCTGATCTTTTATGCAGGGATTTATTTTCTGACTTCTCTGTTTTCATAGCCTTGCCCTCAGAGTTAGGAACCACAGCTTCCTGCATCCCAGCTTTCTCAGCCTAAAGCACGGCCTCCCCAGCTGCCCGTGGTGAGGAATGCTGCCTCTTACCCTCAACTTCTAGCTTCACCAGTTTGGAGTAAGCTGTGCCCAGGCTGTTTTTTGCCACACATCGGTACTGTCCTGCGTCTTCCTTTTGCACATTATGGATCCTTAAACTCCCCGATTCGAGAACTGCAATGCGGGAATTTTCCTGCCAAAGACAGGGACATGAGTTTGAAAACAGCTTTAGGCAAAGACACGTTTGCCTTAGTTCGTTGGGTTATCACTGTCCTTAACACCCAAAATATCAGCCTCTACCCTACGTATGCATATTAACGTACTACTGAGACCATGCGAGATCATCTAAACTAACCACGTCAGTAATCTCATGAGATTGCATCCATTTTTTTTTCTCTTACCCTCATCTCATTAAAACACAACACTGATCGTGACTTACATAAGTCATGCTGTGTCTGTTTCATTGAAAGCATTGTTCTTTGGGGCTAGAGGTGTAGCTTAGTGGTAGAAAGTGTGCTTAGCATACACACAGTCCTGAGATCACCCCCAGAATAAAACACAAAGCCAGGCAAGAATTTAATATATTGTTTTCAGTTACCGTACTTCACCATACACCCTTAGGGTGGCCTTAGGAGAACGCATGGCCTTTGAGAAATTTAGAATGACTCTTTGGAGTTTGGATTGACAAGTATCTTCTCTTTTTGCATTCACTGTAACTTAAGTAAGGCTCACAGGGTCAGACAGCTTTGCTTTTTCTTGAGAAAATGCATCGGGACTTAAAACAACAGGCAAACCAGGCATGTAAATACTGCCTTTAAAGTTGGCAAAGCTCGTCAGATTGACAGTTTGTTTCAGTTACTTGACATATTCTGACAGCTATGGATGATTTCCCATGGAGCGTGTAGGGCCTGGTAACATGGGAACAGAGTCTGTAGCCTCATTTCCAGGTGAGGCAAAGCCGTGGAGGTGATCGTAGTACAGGATAACAATTTATTAGTAAGAATGGGTACAATACACAAGCTAAGCCAATTAACAGTGCATCTTTTATAAGTGTGTGTGTGCACGTGCGCACATGTGTGTGAGTGTATATGAATATGGTGTATATGAACACGCCTGAACAAATGTGTGCGTCCATGTGCGTGTATGTGGCAGGAAGTGGACTTTGGATATTCTGATCTACTGCTCTCTACTTTGCTCCTTTGAGCCAAGATCTTCACTGGGCTTGGAGTTAGACTGGCGGCCAGCAAGGCCCACAACCTGCCTGTCTCCTCCTCCCAAAGTGCTGGGCTTACAGGCACACCTTTATGCAGCTGCATATGAGCTCAGGTTCTCATACATACGAGGTCAGGTTCTGACCCATGATACCTTCTCTCCAACCCAGATGATGTAGCTTTAATCTAACCCCTGTTTGTTACTGAGACATGTTTGCTTCTGTTTATCATTCTGAGTCTCCTAGCTCTAATTTCTCACCCTTGTTTTCTCATTTTCCTCCTTCCAGTCCCCATCTCTCTCATCCCAGAAACTGTCCATTTTAAAACGTGGGTGTTAGTTCAGCTTTGTTATACCGAAAGTCTCAAACATTCTATGTTTAATAATAATAATAATAATAAAGATTCAGTCAAGCAAGAACAACAAGCCTTGCCTTGCTTGGTTCCTGCCCCCTTTTCCTCTCTAATATTGCTGATTTCTATCTCTCTGTCTCCAAGACAGTCCCTGCTGGAATGTCCTGAAGTGAGCGTGTGCAATTAGGAAGACAAGAATGGAAGTTTGGGTGATGCAGATAGAGAAAAACATATACTAGAAACTTGTTAACATGTGTAGATGAGATGCTCCGAGATAATTATGCTGAAAACATGACTTCCACTGGCTAGAAAAAGAGCCCAGCCATGAAGCGTGCATGCTCCTCTTGCAGAGGACTGGAGCCACCATATTGGGTGGCTTGTGCCATCTGCAATTCCAGTTCAAAAGGATGTGATACTTTCTTCTGGCCTCCATGGATGCCCATATCCATGTACATACACACACACACACACACACACACACATGAATAAAAGTTAAATATAAATCTTTTCAAAGGGAGCCTTAATATAATAATCACTTACCCTGAGAGCGCTGTCCCCCTTGATCCAGGAGACGGACGGCTTGGGGTTGCCCATTGTCGTACATGGTAGAACTGCTTTCAACCCCTCGATTATTTTGACGTTAATGGGCGGGCGAGTTATCTTAGGTTCTGTGGGGAAATGAAAGTCAAACAGAAAAAGACAATGTATCTGAATTGAACCGGGGTTTTTAGCTTTCTAGTTCATTATCGGCGTTCATTTCAAGGATCATCTTAGGGAATTTAAATTACGAAGTTTGACAAAGGCTAAGACGGGTCATTAGTAGACATCAAATGGAAATCCATCTTAAAGAATGGTTAGATCTGCTTTGGTAAAACCTCTATTCCCTTTTTTTTTTTTTCAAAACTCGTTTTTATGAAGCATACTAGAGATCTGAAATTTCTTAGTACTCTTTATTTTAAATGACACTTAATAAAATGTCTATCAGCATAAACTGTTCCCATAATGATTCAACATTAAGCAATTTATGCCATTAGATGTCAAACACTTTATAATCATATCATTTTGAATTATGATCTCCTTTCTGTTTAGTTTCCATCTCTTTATTACTATTCTTTTCTGAGTTAAGGTCTCATTACATGGCTCTGGATGACCTAGAACTCACTGTATCCAAGAGGCTGGCCTCAATTTTGAGACTTCTGCCTCCCGAGATATGAGTCTACATTTGCTTCTAGGTCCAGTTCCCACCTTTGACTCTGACACAGTTTGGAGAATCAAGATTCTACAAAGAGAAGTTGTCTCTTCAGCCAGCACTCGGAGCAACTTTTCTGAAGAAATGGGTGATATTGGTTCATCTTAGTCTCTTCTGTGAAGCTTTGAGAAGAAGCCATTAACTCTAACGTGTAGCACAGAGGCGTTCAAATGCCTCAGAGCACTCAAAAAGCAGTTACTCTACCTCGTATCCCTACTGATCTGATACTGTAGATACAGAGCCAAGAGACGCCTTTGTGGGACAGATTTCTGATGTGTGTGTGTGTGTGTGTGTGAATTTTTAAAAAATGCATAATGATTTCAGAAGGAAGTTCCCGAATATAATCAGGAGCAGTGTGAAGGCCAAAACCAAGGCGGGAGAGGAGAGCGAACTAAAGGATTGCTTGAAGATGTGGTTGTGGCAGGAATAAGGGTTGGCCCCAGAACCTATATTTTGTACTTGAGCTTGTGCTGTGGTTGAACTTCAGCACGCAGAGAGCTCTGTTTGATGACTGCTACGAACTGTGCGGAGACAACTTTCGGGTCCTAGATGACACCCTTCCGTACTCACTCATCTTCACTTGCAGGGCGCCACAGCTCTCCACAGCTCCTCCCACTCCGTTGTTGGCGCTGCAGCAATAGATGCCATCATCACTGTCTTCCACACTCAGGATGGTGAGAAGCTGACCATTCTCCCGGATGCTGTAGCGGGTGTCAAACAGTCTGCCGGTCATGGAGCAGAGAGGAGGATCAGTGAGCTACGTGTGATATTACACACACACACATGCACTCACATGCACACACATACATGTGCGCGTACGCACACACACACACACACACACACTTGTCTTTGTTTAATGGATCAAATGGATGGCCATCTGTGAATAAAGTAAAATCCTCATTCCCTGACCATATGCTGAATCTGCTGGCTCTTTGAACTTGGAACTCCTCAGCCTCCAAGGCTGTGAGAAATAATTTTCTCTCGGTTATAAGCTACAAGATTTAACAATTCACTCACAGTAGCTCATATGGACTAAGAACATTCGGCTTCAACGCTGCCTGTTAGAGCACCCTCCAGCATACTTTGTTCTCGACTATTCTAGAGTATTTTTGGTCAGATAGCCAATGTGCTGCGGGACAAAGCAGACCCTTTATCTGCCAAATGGGACTGCTAACTGTTTGAGAATCTGTCTCATTTCGAAAGAAAAAGATGATAGTGACACAGAAGTCAGACTCTTAGAAAACAGACATCATAGTTTGGGGACACAGAGGGGGTGACAGGCTGGCCCCTCAGCTCCTCTGTGTGTCCTGGGACACATGCCCGCAGACTTAGAATACCGCGGTGCTGCCCAGCTCCTGCTAAGCTTCAGGATTCTCACCTGGCAACTCCCCATGCGAGATAAATCAGTGCCCTGCCCTGAACCTCAGATCTTCCAATTACAAAATGAGTATATTTTCACTTTGTATATTCTATAAGGCGACCTGTAGTGTCCCCAACAATATGGCTGTATTTCCATGGGTGAGGAACTCTAAGGTAGACGGCATCCTTAGCAGGATGGGACAGAGTACTTACTTAATGAGGATTTTGTTTCTGGTCCAAGAAATCTCGGGCTGAGGGTAGGATTCCACGGCACACATGAAAGTCGCTACTTCTTCAACTAAGGCATCTACGGTTTCAAGAGGCGTGGTGATGACAGGAGCTACACAGGGCAGAAACAAGGGAGAACTTTCTAGAATGTTACTCATTACTCGCCCTTTAGCAGCCAGAAGCCATGGCATACCTGAATGAACATTACTGTTCAAATGCCCACTAGACATGGGGCGTCATGTCTGTGAAGTCAATGCACCAGAGGAGACAGGAGATTCTTGGCTGGGTAGACTAGCTGAGCCAGCATGAGATCCTGCTGTCAGTAAATAGAGCAGAGAACAACCAAGGGGGACCCCTCATGTCAGCCTCTGACCCCACCACATCTTTGTGCAGATGTGAAAACATTCACCGAGCCACACACAAATATACAACAAGCAAACATTTAAAAAAAATGAAAATGTAAATTAAAACTATACTCGTTGGGGGGACTATAAAGATAAAGAAAAATAGCAAATGTTAGAGGGAATGATGATGGATTAGAACCCTGTGTATTGTGGGTAGGAATTAAAATGGTTGTCACTGGGGAAAAGAATATGGAGGTTCCACAGAAAGAACCCAAAAGAGACTCATGATCAACAATGCCTCTTCCAGGGACAAAGTCAAGAAAACAGAAAGACTCAGATACTCAAATATTTCCACATCTCTACTCACAGCAGCACAAACTCATAATAGCAAAAGATGGAAGAAGCCTAAGTTCCCACCAATGGATGGTTAAACAAAATTAACATAAATATATGACAGAATATTATTTGGAAATGGAAATAAGGAAGTGTTATATTCTATGACATGGAGTAACACGGAAACAAAAATCAAAGTGTATGAAAATAGTCACAGAGGATCATGGTATAAGATCCTATTCCTAAAGCATGTGCAATTCACAAACCTACAGAGCAAAAATGGGAGTGGGTGGGAAGGAAGGTGTCGAGTCCTTTGGAGCTGGATTACAGGTGATGCTGAGCCTCCCAACAAGGTCCTGGAGACAGAGCTCAGGTGCTCTAGAAGAGCGGCAAGTGCTCTTTTACTGCTGAGCCATCTCTCCAGCCCCACAAAAAAATTAAGTCATTATTGACACTCTAGAATCCATCGCAAGTGAGTGGTCATACATAGGAAATTAGATGACTCGGATCATGAAGCAGATGAATTGCGCTCAGCTAAACAAATGGAATAAAGTGAGGTGAGGGCACAGGCGGTTTTTGCCTTCTTGCTGTGGTCTCCTGGAGCTGCTTTGCCCTGGCAGAAATGAATTGGTTTTTTTTTTTTTATTTTACCAGGAATATTGCTAATAGTTGCTAAGTAGCCATTATTGATCCACTAAATTGCATAAATTTATGGTTAAGGTCTATTAATACTTAATGCTTAAAATCAATCACTTCTAGGCTGCAAAGAAGGCTTGAGTTTAGTCCCCTAGGACCTATTTGAAGCAACTGGATACAGGAGCACAAGCCTGTGATCCCAGCCTTACGGAGGCAGGGACAAGGGTCCCTGAGGCCTATTGGAGAGCTGGTCTAGCTAATCAGTGAGCTAAACATTTAGCACATCTCAAAAAATAAGGTGAAAAGAAGCTGAGAAAGATACAGCTCGAAATCCATCCATTGCTTTTTAGCTACACTGTATCTATGTTCTTGGGTTACTTTGAGGGTGAAAATGGCCTACAATGGTACTATGCATGCAGATTCTTGACTGCCTCCAGGATTTGTTGGTTCTTTGAGACTGGATGTGGTTTTAGGATCTTTTCACTGCAGAAGCAGGACAAATCAGTGGAGTCGTTTTGTTTTGCTTTATTTTGTTCTCAGAAAACTGGATGCTAAATATGTTTCAGAATACTGATTAATAAACAGACAGGACGAGATTATTGCAAACTGGCGCCTTGAAAGGCAGCTCTAATAAAAGGTGCTCAGGGTTTCATGAGAGGGAAACAGGTCAGGCAGCTGAGCAACACGGAAGAAAACACGTGGCGTCAACAGTCTTGGAAGCAGATGTAGCCTTTTCTGTCTTGTTTGTCCACTTTGCCCTTTTCAAAGTAAATCTTAATGACGGTGTGTTATTTTTTATTTTAAAAATAAACTTTATCTGTCAGTTTCTTTCACGCCACACAGACACAGAAATGCAGGGATGACAGTGATGCACACTCAGCTGAGGCCAGTTGAGATCAAAGAAGTGAGATACAACCGGCAAAATCTGGAAACTCTGAGATACAGAGAAATGCACAAAGTGTCACTTGGAGCAGAATCATGTTCGCATCTTCCCATAGTGCCCAGTGATCAGACAGTCTTGGAGCACGGTCTGAGTCTGGTTTTAGTAATATCAGTACCTAAAATTGTTCTACGTGTTCCATCTCAGACTTCATCTTTATTATTTTATCAAAAAAAATGAGTTAAATGCAATTAAGTATTTGCAAACTAGACAAGGACTAAGGATAGTTAAATCATTTTTGTAACCATCCCCAAAAATAGGAAGTGATAGAGATGAGCTTCAGGGTTAAGGTTGGCTTAGAGGCCTCGTGTCTTGGGACTGGAGAGATGGCTCGGTGAGTAAAGTCCCTGGTGTGGAATCATGAGGACTTGAGTTCGGATCTCCAGAGCACACACACACACACACAGTTGAGCACCGGACCAGGCATGTCTGCAATCCCAGTGCTCTTATGAGAAGATGGGAGGTGGGAGACAGGGATCTCTGGCAGTCGGCAGGCCAGCTAACCTGCCTTATAGAGTGGCAAGTGAGAAATCTCCACATACATGCCTTGGCTTGTGCATACCTGCACAGACACATGAAGGCACACACACACACACACTACATACACACATACACTGTGTGAGAGGGAGAGAGCGCACGCCTATCTCTGAACTCTAGGATGAACTGTGTCTTATATGCAGAGAAAGTGGGAACTTTACATCAATATTAATTTCTATGAGCAGAGTGTATTTTTTCAGATCTATTTTGCCCACCTTCCAAAGCTTTCCAAATTCCCTTTGAAGTGTTCACTGACACCATCACATAGCTGTACCAAAGGGCATGGTTGACTCAGCGGGCCGCTTCCTGTTTGCTCTCCTCCTCGCCCAGCTTTCATCCCAGCCAGAGCCTGTGTAAACGGAACCTCTGTCTTTTCTCACGATCCAAAAACCACACGGACAGCAAACACGTGAGGATGAACGCAGCGCTTTTCGGATCCACAGTAAACCTGACTTGAATGAACTCTAGCGTTGATGAGGGGGGCTTGATACTACCCTCCTCTGTCTTTTAGGGGCTTTGGAAGATGGCACTGACACACTAACCTCTGGCTGAACCGTTATTAATGAACATACCCAAATGCAAAAGAAGCCAGGTGCATTTTTTCAAAAAGAAAATTGGCAACTGGGAGGTCAGGCCTTTAATCCCAGCACAAAAGGAAGGTAGAGGCAAGCAGATCTCTAAGTTCAAGGACAGTATGGTCTACAAAGTGAGTTCTAGAAACAGCCAGGACTATACAGAGTCCTGTCTCAAAAAAAAAAAAAAAAAAAAAACAGAAGGAGGAGGAGAGGAGAAAGAAGCAGAGGAAGAGGAAGAAGAGGAGGAGGAGGAAGAAAAAGAAGAAGGAGGAGGAGGAGGAGGAAGAGGAGGAGAAGGAGGAGGAGGAGGAGGAGGAAGAAGAAGAAGAAAGAAAGAAAGAAAGAAAGAAAGAAAGAAAGAAAGAAAGAAAGAAAGAAAGAAAGAAAAAAGATTGGTGCTGAGACCTTAAAATCATGTTTTTCTAATTATTATCAATACAGCATTAATTCTTTCTTTCAGTTTAAGAAAACACTTTGGTTTGGGGAACTTTTCAGATTCTCCAAAGAGAATAACAGGTATTGATGGTTATGTGACATATCCTAATAGCTGTGAAATTTCTAATTGCAGTGAAAAGAACATTTTTGTAACATGTAAAATTAGCCTAGAATGACTCTCAGCCATTTTGAAGGCTATGTCATTAATTCCTCGAAGACTCTTCCCATCTGGGATAGACTTTCACGGGAGTTCTGTGTAGACTTCCAGAATATCTGAATTTGCATCCCTTGGAGGTGTTCCGTTGGGTTAAGCTGCCTCCTGCAAGGACCCAAGTAAAGCATGCCACATATTGCCCTCATAGCCACCATGAGTAGTCCTTAGTGTGACCCTGGACGATGGACCAGTCCAAGATGTCCGCAAGGAAACCAAGTCAGAGACTACGTGCTTTCTTTAGAGATTTGCAGCAAGATGCTGGGGTCAGGAAAGGGGGAATTGATTGTGACACCTGTTCAAGCCTTCCGTATCTTTGCTTCACACTCTTCGTTTTCTGACCTCTAGTAGCTGGTCTTTCTCACATAACCCCAGGTTCTGTGCCCGCCAGATCTTCAGCTGAATGGCCCTGAAAAGCGCTGATCCTAAATTACTAGAATACCTGCCCTACTACTCCTGTGTTCACACAGCATTTGCAGACACAGGGAGACAACTGTCCAGGTCAGAATCACTCTTAAACTGCTGTCTGCAGCCTTACCAGGCTGTCTGCCTGCTCTGCTGGGCCTGTGTTCTTCAGTCATCTTCCCGAATGGACAAGTCCAGGGAGGGCCACGTCATCCCTCCTCCGTGGCCTCAAGTCCTACTTCACCTTTAGAGATATTATGAAATTTCCTCTCTTCTCCCCGCCCCCCCCCCCCGGCCCCATAAGAGCCATGATGTAAAGCAAGTGTTTTTCCCACACATAGGATGAGTAAGTGACCATGAGTGTCAGTATGAAACACTCACCCAGGACTTGCTGTCCTGGAAGGAGTGCACGACAGCTGCATCAGCTCTGACTGACTCATAAGTGCGATCTGCGAACCCTGTCCCCGCACACACGTGATTTAAAAGACAGGGCTTCTCCGCTTTACCTAAAGAGAAATTACTTAGACATTCAACCCTGTAGGTTTGGCTGTAAATGGGTCATTTGGAAGGCGGGGTTTTGTGAGGAAATCCTTGTGAATGTTTAATCATTCCAATTCTACCAACGTGAATCTTGTGCTCTTTTGGAATTTTTAGAATGCCCCACCTTGTGCTTAATACACCCTGATAAATCAGAGGGTGCTCTTAAAACCTGTGGCTGAGCAAATGCAACTAAACTTTGGCTGTTTTCATAGATGATGATTTCTAGAAGTTTCCTACTTGAGGTGAGGAAATGAAACTCATTTTTTTTAAAAAAAAAAGAAAAGTCACGAGTTGAAATGACCTAGAAAATCATGACTTCCTTTCGGCATCGGAATGTTAAGCATTTCAATTAATTTAAAGCTAAAATAATAAACTATAAATCTACAAAGCCAAATAATCTTATGAAGAAAACAGGGTGCAGAGAGACTCACGATTCCTCTCAATAGTCCTCTGACTATTCACACCTTGAACAGCCCTGTTTTAAGTCCGTTCGCTCTAAACCTGTCCGCTACACTGAACAGAACTGTTTCTTTTGTGATACCTCACTGTGGAGGTCCCTTGATCTCAGTCTGGACAAGCAAACCCTCCAACAGACTGCTCCCTACTCTCTTCCGCCGGAAGTGCCGTGAGCAAGTTTAGCCAGGACAGCTTCATCATTTTTCACTGGTAAATAAGAGAGCACTTCATTCAAACGACTCTTCTCTCTCAAACTACGCCACATATTTTAACAATAAAATCCTAAAGCTTTCATGTCCCGTGACGTTATTGGCTTTCAGAAGTCATCTGGTACATCGAACGGATGTCTAATCAGTTAGGGGTGGTGTGAACCACCCAACGTGAGCCCAGTGCTAGTTTCTATTTTTCCTAATAAACAGAGTAGGTGAAGAAAACTATTGTTTAAACTTTAAAAATTTCAACAAACACACTGAAAAAAAAAAAAACATCGGATGGATGTTCTGACGGTTTTCTTTCAAGGCTGCAATACCTGGTATTGCTACCCTGTGCCATGATTCTGAAGTTTGCATAACAGAGGTGATCGTGTGCGTTTGAATGAAGGTTTAGGATGACTGGGGCCTAAAAATCAAGGCATTTTTCTCCAGAATCTAAGTTCATATACAAATACAGAGGTGTTTGTGGGGTTTCGTTGTGATTGTTTGGGGCACCCAGGTTTGATTTAGAACTTCAAAGCAGCTGCCCTCTATACAAGCTAGGGTTTAACTGCATCCTCCTCGCTTATGGGTAACTACTTGGTATAGATTAAAACGAGTAAGTTCTATTAGGAGCCATAGGTCCGAACAGTTAGGTGCTGTTCTACCGGACATCCGTGATCTGACCAGGAAGTATTAGGATGACCCGAAGCCAATGTTAAGTCCTTCTGGCTATTATTAGCTATTTTTAAAAGGTCTGGATTCTTTTTTATCTAAAAGTGCCTAAAAGTGCCATCGTGATGTAAACGATTTGGTAGAAGATGTCAACCACTTTGCCCGAGTAAAATGGAGAAAGAGAAACAAGTAAATAAACAAGAAAATAAATCCATGTAATCAGATTGTTTGGAGCGAATGCTGTCTGTTACTTATAAGGGATCCTTGATCTGTTGCCTCCTGAAATGTAGATGAACTACAAACCTGAGGATGTATTTTCCATGTACATACAAACATCACCTTCACTAATTATTCAAGATAAACTTTTTCGGTGTTTAGGCAACCTGGTCAAAATGGGAAATTATTCACCTGACGACAACTCAGCACTCTTCATAACTCTGCGGTGAGACTCTTACCACAGCCCTATCTAAAGACATTGAGTCTGCTTCTTCGTGCCTCGCTTTGAAAAGATTTCAGCGCAGACCCGGCGGCTTTGCAAATCACGTATTTTCCACGCTTCCTGACTCTAACTTTCATAATACTCTGGCCAGAAACCACAGTGCCGTGGACGGCCTGAGCTACAACAGGTGTTTGTCACTTTCTTAAGTTGCTTTCCCCCTTAGGTGGTGTTATTTCCGGTGCATTCCAAAGCCCTGGGAAAAAAAAAAAAAAAGCTAGTGCAATCTCTCTCAAGCCCAAATCACAACAGCAGTAGCAAAAGCACAGAGAATCGGATGTCTCCAGGCTTTTGTACCTTCTGTGTGTCTTTCCCTGGGTCTGATTTCTAGCTGCTAAAATGCACATTAAGAGTTTGATAAAAGCTAAAACCGAAAATAGAAATGGCTTTTGCTTAGGAGCAAAACATTCTGGGTATCTGGAAGTGGGGTGGATTATAGCCTTGGCAAGCCCAGCAGGGAATGGTTTTCATCACCCGAGTAGACCACCCCACCATTTGACATACACAGAAACAGAACAGACCGCCATAATTCACACTCGACCTGGCAACCTCTCCCTAGAAAGGAGGGCTCTGGACACATGAAGCTGTTTGTAATCGCAGAGCTTAGAAGACACCCAGCATCGAAGAAGAACCAACCACGCTCTTCTCTTTCTCCACACATTCCAGCCCTCCATCACCCAAACACACCACAGCGTGAATCAGTCACCACGAAGCTCATAAGGGCTAGATTATGCAGACCAACCTTTTGGAAGTTTCTCGGTTCCGCTGAAGGCGACCAGGGAGAGAATCTGTAACAGTGGAATGTTGACGAGCTCTCTCATGGCTAATCCAGGCTCAGAGCAAAGGTTGCTTCTGGACGACTGAGGCCAGTTCTCCGGGGTTTACATCTTAACGCGTGGTTTGTTACAATAGGGCCATCCACTAACGACCGTTTGTGTCTGCAGTGCCACAGGCTCTCAGCATATCAGGAATCTTCAGACCTGACTGTGGTGATGGACGTGACCAGCTGGGGCGGATCCATTTAGGCCAGCAACGCAAGTGGAGGGCTGGAGGAACAAGAGAAAGAAAATCCCTGCAGAATCCCTTTTAAGACGGTGGCAGAAGGACAATACCAGATGCCATCTGCAGCCACGACAGTTCTCCCTGAGCTACGGGGTTCCTAATGTGCCTTGGGTTCACCACCTCTCCTGCACTCAAACGAGGAATCCGGATCAAACTAATTTTGACCCCTCTCTCCATCTCTCTCCCGAACCCCCCCATCTCCCAGCCAACCCAGCCCAGCTGCTCCTGATTTTACCCACTCCACACCCCCTTAGATTCTTCCCCTGTGCCCCTTTGTAGTAATACGATGTGACCCTAACCTGTTTCTTACAGTCCTTAGATTCTTGTACCTTTTCCCTTGGGCATCTTATTATGAGCTATTCCCTCCTAAGCCCAAAGCCTGCAGAGACTTCTTGCATGCAAGCCTGCCTGCTGTGATGAAGGGGGACTTGCTGGTATCTGGTTGTCTCTCTAGCCTCATCTGTTATGGTCCATGCTTCTTATTCTGTATCCTATTTGAAGACCTGCTAGTATTGCCTTTTCCCAAGTAACCCTAACTGACGAGAAGGCTGACCTCTTCTGAAACCCATGGGAGAGGGCATGAAAACACACCTACCAAAAGTGTGAAAGCAGGCTGCGCCAGCTCTTCCAGTAAGATCCAATCTTAAGGAGGTGCTGAGTAACGTTCAGGAGCTGCCTTCATGATTTTTCTTATTGCTGTGACCAAATAAATAGCTGACGACAGCAACAACAAAAACCTAAGGGAGAAAAGACTTGCTCTGATTTTAAGCGTGCAGTGTAACCCATCATAGTGGGGAAGTCCCGCTTTTCTGCAAGGAGGAAGAACTCTAATAGACTCCACCCAAGCTTGAGGCACCTGGTCACACTGCATCCATCCTCGGGAAGCAGGGACGCCGAAGGATGCGTGTGGCTTGCTTTCTCCTTTCTCCCTCTGAATTTAGTCCAGGGCTGCAGCCCATGAAACGATACCACCCACATTCAGGATGGCTCTTCCCTTCTTGCTTGCCCTTTCTGGGCACACCTTTGCAGACATTTCCAGAGGTGTGTCTCCTAGGTGACTACAAGTCGGATCAAGACGAGAATGAAGATTAACCGTTACATCTGCAAAACCATAGCAACGAAGGCAAAGTTTCACAACTTCCCCTTTGTGAAACAATCTAAAATGTAGTGTGTCCACATCCTATGTAAAGAAAAACACAGTAAATGATATGATACAGGCAGGCGCATAGTGAAAACTTAACCTCACACTTGCCCTGTTCACTCTGTCCCCATCCCAAATGATAGCAAGTACTTATAACAAGTGTTGGCAAGAATATGGAGAAAAAAGAGAACCCTCACTCGCTGTTGACAGGAATCTAAATGAGAGCAACACTGGAAAATATAACAGGAATAGAATGCCATTCTTTGACCAGGCAGTGATCATGGGGGAAACAAATCACTGCACGGATGTCATTGTCTTTGACAGTGAACTCTTTCTGAAATCCTGTACTTGAAAATCTAGTGGAAGTCTGCTATCTGCTCTCCACAGGTGCCAAGAAAAGCAAACCCTGGCTCCTCTCACTCAACGATGTTTGGGTACAGATAAGTTACCTGAGCTCAGATGGTCAGCTACCTTTCAGGGACTTGAAATCTGGATCATGAAAGGGGAAGTGGGGATTCATTCCAGAGGCAGTGATAAGCAGAACACAGTCTCGGCAGCACCTTCTACAGTATCCAGTGTCCAGGGATGACAGAGTCTGTGTCCTGTGCTCAGTAACCGAGCTGTGTCACCCTGAGTCAGCTGTCCCTCTTAGGAGACCTTGGCCATTGTGCTAGACACCAGCTGACCTTTATTCCTGGGTAGCTTTCTTGGGTTTCTTAGCATTCCATAAGCTAGCCAATAGCCTTTCAATAAATTATTGTTTTTTCCTAAATTAATTAAAGTTACTCTCTAGTCAGACGTAGATGGTCTGGCCTTGTGTGCACAGGGCTCATGGTGAGGTCTGTCGGACTTCTGGTCCTAGTGACCTCCTTCTAGAATCTAATGTGGTAGCTTCCTTGGCAGATAGAGTTCTGCTCCTGAATGTCACCAGAATAAGGCACTTCCCACAGGGTGTTTATCTAAGCAAATTCTTCCTTCTGCTTCCAAGTGTCCAGTGAATGGAAAAGCCTCAGAACCCAATGCCTTCAAAATTACCTTCCTCAAGCTCATTCTAGTTATCAATGGAGATAAATAATCATGATTTCCTGCAAGAGCTTGAGATGACAGACTCTGTATCTGTAGATCCCAGAACAGGAGCCTTTAGCTCACGAATCTGGTCATCGTGTTTGCCCATTGATTTCAACACCCACAGAGTAGTGAGAGGAAGATTATATGGCTGACTTTAACCTGTTCAGCCTGCTGCCTTCAGTGCTGATTGCGGGGTTTTCCATGCTTAAAGACCTTAGCTATATTCTATTCTCCATGAACCTTTCCAATAACTGAAAATTTGCTGGAACACTCCGTTCTCTTCTACAAAGCACAGAATTCATACTTTAAAAACTGGGAACAACTCCATTCTGCAAATGCACCACATTTTCTTTATCCATTCTTCATTTGAGGGGAGTTAGGTTGTTTCCAGATTCTGTCTATGACAAATAATGCTGCTATGAACATAGTTGAGCACATGTTCTTGTGGTGTGACAATACAGCCTTTGGTTATATGCACAAAAGTGGTATTGCTAGGTTTCAAAGAAGACTGATTTGCAAGTTTCTGGGAATTTGCCATACTTTTTTTCCAAAGTGGCTGCAACTTTGCATTCTCACCAGCAATGGAGAAGTGCTCCCCTGACTCCACATCCTCTCCAGCATAAACTGTCTTTGGTGGTTTTGATCTTATCCATTCTGACCAGTGTAAGATGATATCTCAGAGTCATTTTAGCTTTCATTTTCCTGATGGCTAAGGATGTTGAGCAATTGCATAAGTGTCTTTTGGCCATTTTAAATTTTCCTGTTGAGAATTCTGTTTAGATCTATTTGTACCCCCATTTTTTTTGGTTGGATTATTTGGTAATTTGATGTCTAGCTTCTTGAGTTCTTTATATATTTTGGAGATGAGACCTCTTTCTGATGTGGGGTTAGTAAAGATCTTTTCCCATTCAGTAGGCTGTCATTTTGTCTTAGTGACTGTGTCCTTTGCCTTACAGAAGCTTCTTAATTTCAAAAGGGAAATTCCCAATAACCTACAAGGATGACCCCAGTTAATACTCTAAGCAATGGTAGAGAGGACACCTAAATTGACCTTCCCTATATTAATTGTCATCATAGAACCTTCAACCAACAACTGATGGAAGCAGATACAGAGACATGGTGCTGGGGAGGTAGCTGGGAGTTGTACATCTCGCACCAACAAGGAGTGAAGTGAGTATCACACTCTGGGAAGCTTGAGCAAAGGGGACCTCAATGTCCCACCCCCGCAGTGACACACTTCCTCCAAGGAGGCCTACTTGCTTCAACAATACCACACCTCCTAATAGCGCCACTTCCTTGGGGGCCATTTTCTTTCAAACCACCACAGGGGCACAAAAAGGAAAATGCGATCTTATTGGGAAAGTCTTCTATATGAGACAAAATTTAAAAATTATATAAGAATGAATACGTTTGACAATGCAAAGTTTGGTTTGTTTAAGGCAGGGTCTCCTATATCCCAGGCTGCCTGTAAACTCACTATGCAATCAAAGACGGCCTTAAAGAGCTAGCCCTAATGAATCTCCCTCCTGAATGCTGAGATCCCAGGCACGTGCCACCCGGTTTATGTGGTGATGGGGATTGAACCCAGGGCATTGCGCATGCTCGGCAAGCAACCTACCACATCCCCCAACTCCTAGGTCAAGTTTTAGTATCATGTCTAGCAAAATGTGTTTGCCAAAAGTCAAATAGAAATGAGATAACTCGCTAATAAATAATCTGTGTGTACATCGCCCGAGTTCCCTCGGTGTGTAATGCTATCGGCTGTCTCTATTGCTGTTGCTTGAGGCTCTTTCTTACCAACTTCTTTGAGCAGGTGCCTTCCTGCTTTTCTTGATGCTTTCATTGTTGGCTTTGTTCTCTTCCTAAAGCTTCCCCCACACAGCATCTAGTTCTTGGTTTTCCCCAGTGGTAAGTCCTTGGCATTGCTATTTACCACTTGAGACACACTCAAAAATTGTGTTTTGTTTTCTAACCATTTTGGCAGTAGACAGCATCTATAGCTGCACAAACCCTACACCCGTGCCTCCAAATCTGTCCTTAAAGGCGTTGCACATCTGGCCGGCTGCAGGCCAGTGAAAACCAGCTGTTGATTTGCAACGTTAAATTAATCTTTGTAAGACTTTAAACTAAATTAGCAGTGAGATCAGTGGGGACCAGAAACAATTTTTCACTTCTCTCCCGACTCATTAAAACAGAATGCCATTTATAGGTCCTGTCTCCGCTCAGCTTTCAACTCAAATCATTGCACTAAAATCCTTCTGAGACTAACATGACTTGATGCCGAACCTAGTTCCAAGATCCCATTCACTAAACTGTAGGAGAAGAGCTGGGACCCTGTGCCTCCTTGGGGAGGTCAATGACAGCCGTACTATATACAAGTCAAGAGCATGTTTCATGATCGTGTGCTTAACATGTGCAAGTTGCTGGTGAATTCAGAAGTTTTCAAGTGGAGGTGTGTGAGGTCAGCTCAGTCAGTAAAGCGCTTGCCTGGAAAGCATGAGAACCTAAATTTCATCCCCCAAACCCATAGGGAAACATATGCGTGGTTCCATAAGTCTGTGATCTAACACTGGCAAGGGGGAGCCAGGTAGAGGTGTGAATTAAATGAGGTTGGCCCCCATAGACTGGTTTCTGAGAATGCCTGGATTAAGGGATTAATTAATTAACTAATTAATTAAGGTTTAGGAGGTGTGCTGAAGCCGCAGAACAATCCCACGCCAGTTAAGAATTATGGATAATAAAAAAGGTTATTGATTTGAGGGGAAAAACTTACAGATCACCTTCCCAAACAACAGTCTTCTTGTCGCAACCAGGAAACAGAGAGTCTAGAAGCCCGAATGAGGGCCAGAAGCAAGAGAGAGAGCGCACATGCAAAGTTCTGCTGCTTTTTAAAATATAAGAGACC
Source organism: Alexandromys fortis (assembly GCF_014885135.2). Taxonomy (NCBI): domain Eukaryota; kingdom Metazoa; phylum Chordata; class Mammalia; order Rodentia; family Cricetidae; genus Alexandromys; species Alexandromys fortis. Next base: position 14,342,410 of record NW_026067897.1, read on the forward strand.
ACGCCCCAGTGAGCTGGAATCTTAAAGGCTATTGGCTGAAGTGCAGCAACAAGTGACCTTGTTGGCGGTGTGTCACTCGGGGTGAGCTTTGTAGGCTTACAGGTTCTTTCTCCTCTGTTCCTTCTCCCCTCCCTCCCTCCCTCCCTTCTTCCTCTGTCTCTGTCCTATCTCTATGTCTCTGTCTCTCTCCTCCCCCTACCTTCCAGCTGTGGAGCTCCCTCTCAGTATGTCTCCATACCAGCGTTGCGGTTTGAACACGAAGTTTTCCGCAAAGGTTCACGTAGGGAGTGCAGCTACATGAAACAGCTCAGAATTGAATCTCACAGGTTGGGTGCGTGACTGTTGGAAATTATCTCAATGGGAAAGAAAGGAAGACCAGGAAGTTGGTAGCAAACACTTGAAATCTGTGCTTTTGGTAGAAATCAAAGGAAATTGTTACTTATCTAACTTCTCAGGAAAAAAAAAAATACCAGGCTGGAATTCTGGACATATCCCATATATAGAAAAAGAATGATTTGAACTTTCCCCAGCCAGCCTTTGTCATTTGGAGTCAGAAGGGCAGTGCTAAGCAATTATGTTGCCTAGTTCCTTTTATAACCCAGCTGCTGTCTGGTCCCTGAGTATCCGATGAGCATCCGTTCTGCGTCCTCATTTCTTTAGTCTCCATGAATCCTAGATCTTAAATAGAAATTCCTCAGAAGTTATGGACAAACCGAGAAGGGGATCTGGAAACTGCCCTACCAGAGCACCAAAGCTCCCCCCATCCCTTCCCACTGCCCTCCTCCTGCTTCTCCTTAGCTGGGGTGCTCCACATTAGAGATAACACATTCCTTAAGTGATCAGGCATCAGGCAGGACAGAAGTGATTGTAATCCTGGATACCCAGAAGATGAAGCGGCAGGATCTCGTTTGCTTATGAGTTCAAGATCAGTGTGGGCTCTATGGTGAGACCCCCATCTCCAAACAAAAACAGCTATGACTGGAAATCCTTGAGGAAAGCAACGATAAAAGCCTGAGCTACATCATCCGCAAAAGGAACACCCCAACAACGAGTTTGACTTCTCCTTTCTTTCTTTCTCAATTTACTCCCAGCCGTCAGCACTGTTTACATGTTCTGACTGTGGCTTACAGCTGTGCAATTCAACTCAGTACAGCAAATCACAGCTAGGCCCTCAGCCAGTAGTGCAATCCAAAAGCAACATGAACAACTGCATCCATCAGGCTGTGTGGCCTTGTGTGAGATGTTCTTGGCAAGGCAGAGAACAATGAAGGATGAGAATACTCCCCAGCACTCCTGCCCTCAAAGTAATAGAATGTGATCAGTAACCCTTACAGTGACCCCAGTGTAACCCCCTCTTCTTGAGTGGAAGCTGGACACAATGACTCTCTTCTCAGAATCAGAATGCCAGAGACATTCCTGGCATGTCGTTTCTGAGATTAGTTTATAAAAAAAAAAAAATTGCTGCTTCCATGTAGGTGTTACCATGACAAGAGTGGTGGATGATTGGATTGGTTATTGGATGGATATGGTGGAGTCACTAAGAGGCAGAGGACTGGATAAGAGGAAACATCTAAAAATTGAAAGGTTCTCAGGACAAGGTCGGTTCTAAATTGGTAGATTGCTTCCCTAGCATCCGCTGAGTTCAATCACCACCACCACCCATAAAGTCAAGCTTGGTGGTGCAGGCCCATAATCTTAGCACCTGGGAGGTGGAGGTAGAAATGCCAGGTCAAGTTCACCCTTGACTACACAGAAAAATCTGGGCTGCAGAGTGAAATTTGGGATTGTCAGTAAGTTGAGGTTTTACCATCAAGCAGCAGAGGTCTCGTGTCGGAGCAAAAGTGCGGTGTGGCCCTTAGCCAGGATTGCATTCAGAGACTGTGAGAAGGAAGCTCAAGTTGAGAAAGCAAAAGAGGGCTGGAGATTGTTTGATGGGAGATGTGCTTGCTTGCAAAGATGAGGTACTGAGTTTGAGCCCACATAAAAGAAGGTAGGCATGGCGGCGCCTGCTTGTCATCTGTCTAGGGAACAGACAGGCTCATCCCTGGGGCTCACTGACCAACAGCCTTGCCCAATCAGTGAGCGCCAGGCCAAAGAGTGGTCATGTCTCAAAACACCCAAGGCAGCTGGCTATTGGGGAATGATACCAGAAGTTGACCTCAGGCCTCCACATACGCATGCACATACATGTATCCACAGGAACACATATGTATTTATTTGTATGTGTGTGTGCACACACATGTGTGCACTCAAAGACAGCAAAGAGTGAGTTATAACTGCCAGGGAAGTTGAAGAAAGCCCAGGTACTCTCGTTCTTGTGGGCAGAAGTAGAAAAAGTCTCTAAAGAGGGAAGAAGAGGCCAGCTTGGTCAAACACTGCTGTTGATGATGATGGCTAAGGAACCGGAAGTGGTAATTAATCTACAAAGCTAGTAAGCTTAACAGGCTAGTTCATACCGCAGATCTGAGAGTTACCCTGAAATCAAAACACAGCTTAGAAACATTCCCCATAAGCACTTCAGAGAGCCCCGAATCCGTCATGTTCAGTTTGAGTTCATTTGACCAGTGGAGCCTTCATTTTGCAGGGAGGGAGGGAGGGGAGCATAGAACATTAGAACTATAGAAATTATCTTCCCAAGGTACCAGCCCTTTCATTGCCAGCTGATTGAAAGATCAAAAGACAAATACACCATCTTGCCTTCCTTGCCCAATCAATTTCCATTTGTGCACACAGACCATCAAAAACACTCTGTCTGTGTCTATTACCACACCTTCTAGCATCATCCACACCATCTAGCATCATCCACACCTTTCTAGCATCATCCACACCTTCTAGCACCATCCACACCTTCTAGCATCATCTATTAACATTGTGCAACACACTGGCAACATGCTGAGTCAAGATGGCTCAGAATTGTACAACATCAGCATCCAGAGTACCTGGAAAGGTCTTTTCTAGTCTAGGAAAGTAGACCGTTTCAGGGAAAGAGCAACCTTTGCTTTAGCCTCTTCACAAGTCACAGCACAAAGCAGTTCTAGAACAACTGTACCGCACGAGCCAATCAACATGCCACGGTCAAATTATTCATAGTCTATTTTTTGCAACAATCTCCTCGAGCTGATGCAGAGATAAATAAATGCATTCTACACATCACTCTGACACACTCTGGAGATTCAGTTTAATTAAAATATAAAACCACAGATAAGGCTTACTTTTGTAATGGCCTGGTAATGGGTCGGATTAGGGTTAGCAAGCCAGCCGCGCTCCTGGCCTTTGTTCAAAGCCTGAGTGTGTGGCCCTGCGGGCCAGGCAGGAGGTTGTGTTGGGTTAGCTCGGGCAAGGGCCAGATTGAACTGATGACCAGAGAAAGCCGTGGAAATTTTGAGTGATCTGTGGCCCTCTGTGTATAATTATACAGAGCACTCAGAAAGATGATTTCCGTGGATTTCTCTGTTTATGAGTGAGGTAACTGTTTCTGGCATCAGCCAGGTGAAATCATGATTGGCTAGGTCTCTGTGGATTAAGAAATACTTGGAGACTGCCGTAAGCTAATGAGACTTTTAGTCAATTTTAATCTCTCATAGTTTTCTTTTGAAAAATATTTTTTTAGATTTAAAATTAATAAGAAGAAAACAGTGATTTGTTTCAGCAACCATCTTTTAACAGTGGGGCTCTATCTAGAAAACAATATTATTAGCATATATGTACATTAATTTCTTATTCTCTTTCCTATGACACATAAAAAATATATGTCCAATGATACTCAGAGTACCCTAAATATGGTCTCATGTACATTTCTGCCCTCACTGATGATGCTATTTTTATTTTAATAAACAGATATGACATCATCTCTGTACTCATTCATTTCGACTTGCAATTTAACTGTGAGAAATAAACTCTCTGTAAACCTTTATTATTTTTCAAGTCATCTTGAAGTCTGCTGGCAAATACAGAATTTGAATTACTTAGTCAAAGTCTGTATTTATGAGACCCTGTGTCCACGTTTCCAAATTTTCTTTGGAGTATTTTCACCGGTATTCTATCCACGTGTATTCTAGCACAGTATCATTGGTGACTTTATTGATATTAAATTAACTGGTAAAAAAAAAAAAAACCAACCTGTGCTCATATGTTCTTAATATGAAACTTAACCTTTTGTGAAGTATTCTTGATGCCTGGTGCGTTTGATATCAGTACAAGCTAAATGAATGAGCCAGAGACTAAGGCCATGGTGGTTGAAGGAAAAGGGTACCCAAAGACAGTGGCACTGTTAGGAGGTGTGGATTTGTTGGAGCAGGTGTGGTCTTGTTGAAGGAAATGGAAATGTGTCACTGTGGAGGAGGGCTCTGAGGTCTCATATATGCTCAACCTATTACCCAGTGAGACAGACCATTTCCTGTTGCAGGCAAGATGTAGGACTCTCGGCCCCTTCTCCAACACAGTGTCTCCCTGCATGCTACCCTGACAATAATGAACTGAAACTTTGAACTGTAAGCTACCCCAATTAAATGTTTTCCTTTAAAAGAGTTGCCATGGTCATGGTGTCTCTTCACAGCAATTGGAAACCCTGACTAAGACAAATACATTCCAGCTGCAGTTTCCTCTCCTCCCAGCCCTTCCCATCCTCCCTCCTCTCCATCCCACTGCCCCTCCATCCACTTTTGCTCTGTTTCTGTTTAGGAAAGGGCAGATCTCTGGCAAATGTTAATAAAACATGGCATATCAAATTGCAGTAAAGCTAAGCATCTCCCCAGTTTTGAAGCTGGGCAAGGCAAACCAGTATAAAGAGTAAGTTCCCAAAAGCCAGTGAAAAATGGCCCCTTTTCCTGCTGTTAGGAGTCCCATGAGAAGACCAAGCTACACAACTGTTGCATGTATACAGAATGCCTAGGTCAGTCCCATGCAGGATCCCTGGTTGTCAGTTCAGTCTTTGTGAGCTCCTTTGAGCCCAGGTTAGTTGATGCTGTGGTTTCCTTGTGGTATCCTTGATCCCTCTGGCTCCTACAGTCCTTTCTCACCCCTCTTCTGCAGGATTTCCCCAGCTCCACTTGATGTTTGGCTGTGGAAGACAATGTCTCTTAACAACCATGCAAAATCTCCCTTATAACATAAAGTTCAAGTGTTTTGACACAGTCTTTGTCACTAAAACTTGTGAGACAATCATCATGATTATCACCTGTATTGTTATTGTTAAGGAGATAGGTATACTAATTGCTTTCCCTTTCTACATTTTTATTACATTTGTGTGTGTGTGTGTGTGTGTGTGAGTGTGTGTGTGTGTGTTGTGTGTGTGTGTGTGTGTGTTGTGTGTGTGAATTTCATCTTCAAGAGAATGTTGCAAGACGGGTACGATCATATACTCATTTCACCAATGAAGAGGTTGATTTTGTTTCAGTCAAGACATCCTGAACCCCCGCACTTGTGCTCTGGTCATTCCCCATGCATCTGTTCAGCCATTCTACAGGTATCTGCTGTCTGTTGGCAAAGGTGATGCGCACTGTGCTAGGTACTAGGTTCTAGGTGCTAGGTGCTGAAAGACCAGTGGGGCCGGAACAAATACCACCTGCTCTCTTGGGTTCAGTAGGAAGAGCAAGGAATAAATACAGAGGCACAAGCTGAGGTAATTGCTGTAAAGAGAAATTACAGGGTACTATGGGGTGCTCTGAGGGGCCCTTCCTGAGATAAGACAGCCAGCGAAGGTCTCTCTGTTGAAGTGATAATTAAGGTAGGATTAGGCAGATTAGTAAAAATTGGTGAAGAACTAGGAAAGAATGCACCAGGCTTTGGGAAGAGCACAGCGGAAGGTTTTCTAATCCTTTGACAAGCTCTCAGAGAGACAGGGGGATACATCCATCTTAGTCCTGGGCCCTAAAAATCAGTTTCTCTGTGTCCCCATCTTCTGACTTATATGTACCACATCTGGTTTTAGATACTAACTGGCTTACCGCACAATTTGGCAATAAAGGAAAATGTGCTTATTGAACAAAACCTTTGGTGTTCTTGTTTGTTATGAGAATCCTTTCTCCTTGAAAATTAATAAATTCATGTTCTACCAATCTTAAGCACACTGTCTTGCAATTATCAGGTTTGTCAAGTGCAATGGTCTGGATTCTGTATTGTTCCTGCCCAGCTCCAACCCGCCTTCCCTTCCATAGTTCAAACACTTCTATGTTGACCACCCTCACTCTTCCTCATGAGGTTCTATAAATACGTCATACTTGATTTAAAAGAATGGATTTTTTTTCTAAATAATGGATTCAGTGAGCACACACTCCATGATTATTCTGATGGTGTTTACTGAAAAGAGAGTCCATCTGGAAGCCAATCAAAATGAAATCATGTTTGGGATACTGAGGGAAGACAACAAAGACCATCTTGCCTTCGCCGTCACGTGCTGGGTGACTAACGCTGGTATTCTTTCATGAGACTGTTTTATTAGAAAACTGTAGTAAACTTTGCTGGTGTTTCCCCACGGCCAGCGTGGAAATGAGACTTACTCATAATATTTACTTCTTCTTCAGAGTGCCTTAGCAGACCTGGAACATTTGAACTAACAAAAGTCCTCCGACTTATAATACAACCCAGCTGCTCTGAGGGATGTGTGCGTGCCTCTGTGTGTGTGTGCCATGGGAGGGGATTTCCTTGTATTTATTCATTTATGTGCCCTTTGCAGAAGGGGTAAGCTCCATCCAACTGGAGTTCGATGTGCCTTTACTGAACATTTGTTATATGTAGAACATTGGCTCGTGTCTAAAGTGCCTCCCAGTGCACAGCTGAGAGCCATGAAAGATGAGATTGTATATTGTTTAGGGACAGGGATATGACTGAGTAGTATTTTCACAGTCAACAATTCATTTTTCTGCCAGTACAGAATACCACATTATTAACAAGTGGCTATTATCTAGAAACTCTCATGAAAAGATACATTTATATCGCTGTATTCTATTATTAATTCTTTCCAAGCAGCTGGTTAACTTTTAATATAACAGATAAAAATCATCAGTGGCTCCGTTGAATTTAGTTCTTTATATTTTTGTTCTTCAAATTGGAGGAACAAAGCAAGACAGAAATGTCTCACACTGGAAAAAATGTAGAGGGTGTAAGAAAAATCTATCCCTGGTCTTCCCTACCTCTTTTCCAAACAGGAGCATTTACTCAAGTAACTGAGCTTGACTCTGGGTTACAGGGATGGGTAAGTCTCCTAACAAGGAACTTGCAACCTGGCCAGGAGATACGTAATGACATTCACTATTAGGAATGAGCACAGGGATTTAGCTCAGTGGTTGAATGAGTGCTTGTCTGGCAAGAACAAGATTCTGAGTTCAACCCACAGCACTAAAAATTACCCAGGACTTTGGTGAGCTCGGGGCACATCTCAACTGACAGAGTGCTTGTCTAAAATACATAAAGGTCTACATTCTGTCTTCAGGTCTACATATACATGTGTAATCCTAGCAATAAGAAGCGGAGACAGAAGGATCAGAACGTCAAAGTCATCCTTAATTATATGTTTGGGCCATCCTGGGATACACGAGACCCTATCCAGAGGGGCAGTTGGGGTGGGAGTGGAAAGAAAGAAAGAAAGAAAGAAAGAAAGAAAGAAAGAAAGAAAGAAAGAAAGAAAGAAAGAAAGAAGGGAGAGAGGACACTATGTGTTAGAAACGTGTGTTGAGAACACACAGGAGCCAAGCAACATGGGAACAATCTGAGAGGATGCTCAGAGAAGATGGCATTTGAGCTGAGCAGACATTAACTAGGTAGATAGGAGATCAGGGAGAGGACCAGATTCCCAGGGAGGGGACGCCAAAGGGTGCGGGGACATAAGAGCTCTTCTCCCCTGAGTTTTCTTTTCTGTGCCTTTCTGTGGATGCCAAGTGAAAGTAATGTGTCAAAGATGCAAAGCAAAACAAGAGACAGAACAGATGGGACCACTTTGACTGCTGGAGGGAGGTGGGCACTTGACCCAGAAAATGGCAAAATAACTACATTCCCATAGAACAGAAAGAGTCATCTAGATCTGGGAATCCCTGCCGTTTCAGGGTTGAAGAGGCCTGCAGAGGGGAGGCTGGTAAGTACGAACTTCCAAATCACTTGCTTTAGAGAGCAAGTCATTTCAAACCTCAGGCATTCTGAATGCTGGGCTCTTGCGCTGGGCGTGGTCCAATAGATCAAGGTCTATCTCCTTAGCCTCCCCCCCCCCCCACTAGACCTCACTGCAGCCCTTGCCTGGGGGAACCAGACAGGATTCAGAAGCAGTTCTCCAACAAGGCCCAAGTCATAGACAGCTCTACCAGGGCTGAGGTCAGCGCTGCTGGCAAGGGTGTCACAGGGTTAGGACACCAACTTCAGAGTGCTGAGTGCGATGGCAGAAGGGGATGACAGGAATGAGATCTCAAAGGATGGAAGTTGTGAGAGACAGCCTTGAGAGACTCCAGCAGAGAGGCTAACAAGACGTGATCATCAGCTTCCACATCCCTTTGCATGTAACAGGGGTTACTCTCAGACTTCATTTTATTGGCTTGGGAGTAGGACACTTGCCTGGTTTTTATAAGCTTCTGGGTTCAATCTCCAGTAACAAAAACAAACAAACAAAAAAAACCTTTTTTATCATAAGTAAATAAGTAAACAAAAAACTCAAGTTTCTGACCGACCCAGAAATTCACCACTTGTACAGAGTGTTTGCACGCGTGCGTGCACACACACCCAACCTCCAGGCCCTTCACCCTTCCACGCTCAGGACCTGCTCGGGCATCAAAGCCCTGCCTATCATTAAAGATGCTGAAGGATCCAGATTCCATTTCCCCTGCAATTAAATCACCTGGTCACATGACCATAGTGGGTCTATCAGATTCTTCATGCAAAAGCAAAAGAAAATATTGCTTTAGAGTTCAGACATTCATGTCACACCATGCGTGGCAGCAGCAGTCTGGCAGAGTGGCCCTGGTGACAAGAAGTCACAGAGTCCAGGAGCTCCTGGGCTCAATCTGCCACAGTGACTTCTGCCCACCTCCCTGCCTTTCACTCAGATTTCTAGTTTAAGTCTGCAGGCTGGTGGTTGATTTCTTGAGCTTCACACTCTTCTAGTATGTTCCTTACAGCCTGAATCAGGCAGAGCTGGCGTTTCTTGGTGACAATGGGAACAACAGATGACAAAATGGGTTGTTCGCATTTGTTTGGTTCTAGCTCCACCCAATGCAGTCCTGACCCATGGATAGACTTTTCACAGACAGAAAAACTTGGAAAGTTCTTGTATCTCCCGAAAGCCCAGCTCTGGGTTCTTCCCAAAGGGAAGCCCTAGTGATTGGCATTTAGCTACCATGTAGGATGCCCACTCCTTGGCCACAGGTGATCTCCCTAGAGCCTCCTCCGCATCAACCACTTTCTGCATCCATAACAGATACTGCATTTTCCTCATCGAAATCCTTAAGTCCCACCATTGAATTTCATCGCATCATGGCTTACATGCTGGGCCTTGCACACCACCTCCCCACTGAACCAGCTTTCAAATGTGACCTATGTAATTCTATGGACCAAACAAGTTTTGATTGTACTGTTGAGTACAAGTCAATCGCAGACTGCACACGTGGGTGTCAGATGGCCTTAGCCAGAGCCTGCCAGGGCTCAAAAAGGGACAGGCTTGATTTACATGTTCTTGATAGCACTTAGCATTTTATTTGGATTTCGAGAAGGCTCTAGACATATCAATCAAGAGAACTGTTTTAAAATCTTTTGTCTCAGCTGTCCCTGGTGCCAGATTGTCTAACAAATAAAGGCATAGACAGATGTAATTTGTGGCTGGTGGAGACAATTCTGTGTCGTGCAGCAGGCCAGCTGGTGGCACGGTCGAGTCCACAGCCTGACTCACAGGCAGTAAGGAGACTTCCAGCTCATACCCAGAGCAGCATTTAACCCCCCACACACACACACACATATCGAGTAATGAAGGTTTGCTGCAGAACATTGATTTAAACATGTGTTTACAAACTTGATAGTTGAAGTTGGCATTAAATTATAACGTGCCTTAGCGTATCATACTGTTCTTACTAGATTAGAAATTTATATCCGTGGTAACTTGAAACACAGAACTCAAGCAAAGTAATAAGCAGGATATGTGATATCTCATGTATGTACTGCGCACACATAAACAGACATTCCATTCCAAACATTTCAATAGGATAACAGAGTTTCTCTCGTGATACCAGGGTCGGAGAATAAGCAAGATTCTTATGCAAATAAAGCCTATATGTAAACATCAGGCATGAGATAGACCTGTTTCCTATCTATCAGAATTTAAGGGCAAATATTTGTTGCAAGGCTTGCAACTGGCTACTAACTACAGTGCACAGAAAGATTATTTAAAGTAATAATTAAGCAAAGAAAAAAAAAGGAAAAAGAAAAGAAAAGAAAGAAGAAAGGGCCTGAAAACTATAGAACACTTTTAGTTGCTCAGCACTCAGAAAACAGCAAATATTAAATCTCATAGAAATTGAGTTTATTAGGGAATTGAAGAGAGATTAGCAGCTACTTCTGTGATAAGCTACCAGGAGCCTGGTACTATCCGACTACTAGTGATTAAAGGAATGCCTTAGTTCTAATGCTCTGTAGTTCTATCTCAACAAGAAAGTTAAATGGAAAGCAGTAATAAAAACTAGTCCGGAGTCTTCCTGGCAGACCCTGCAGGGTGCCTGTGTGCTCAGGGGCCGCCCCACAGGATTATCAGGGTCTGGTGCAAACTGAATCCTTGGTCCTGCCCAGCCACGTCTGAGTTTTATTAGAAACATCTGGGTCCCTAAGGAAATGCTACTGTGCCCAGGGTTACCAGGAATGGGTTGATAACCTTCATCCTTTACAGAATCAGGACTGCTGATTAAGGAAGGAACCGTTGAAAGGCTGGAGTCCTTCGTCTGTCCCTGGTTGTCATGAGCCAGTACACTCAAGAGAACTGCCAAGAGGCCTGTAGAGCTAAGCCAGCCACGCCCTATGGGACTCTGAAGCATAGCTGTGGCACGTGCCTAAATTCCATCCGTAGAAGTCTCTGAGATACACATCATGGCTTGTGGGTACCACTCTCTGTTCCCCTGAGTTGCTGATGCAGCAGGTTCCAGAGCCATCTTAGGAAGGCTCAAGTGAGGAGCCAAGTCACATCAGCATTAGGGACTGGTTGCTCACTGGGATCCCGATACTCGAGTAAGTGGCTGGATGTGTACAAGGGTGGTAGACAGTGAGCCTGGGGGGCTGAGGTGTTGTTTTCATTGAAAAGGAGGTGATGTGTGGAGAGATGCCTTGCTCCTTGGCTGCACTACCAATCTCCTTTATCCCAGAGAGACACCTGTTCTAGATGACAGTCTAAATGAATATAATATGCCCTGATTTCCTTTTAAAAACTAAACTAACAAAACTAAGTATTCTAAAGATAATTATTGTCATCAATGGCATGGCCAGGCCCTCACTCATGGGTGGGGATTGAATACATCACTTAGACACGTCTGTTGGGTGACAGGGTCTCACTACATAGCCCTGGCTGACCTCAAAAACATCTATTAAATTAGATAGTGATCGATAGACTGATGGGCCAAGAAATACATTGTGTATAATTTGAGCTAAGGAAAGAAAATCAGAGTCTGGAGAGATGGCTCGTGGATGAAGGGCTGGCTACATGAGTGTGAGGGTAGCATTTTGGATCTTTGGACCCATGTGGAAGCCAGCGGGGCTTGGCAGCCACCTGTAATCTCAGCACTAGGAAAACAAGATAAGGGGTTGCTGGAGCAAGCAGGCCAGCTCTACTAACTGGAGTTGGGAAGTTTCAGGCTCGCTGAAATCTTGACCCAGGAAATAAGTCAGAAAGCGATGGAGGAAGATACTTGGTGCTGATTTCAGACCTTCATGCACACGTGCTCACACACGTGAAGACTCACATGCATACATGTACCACACACACACACATCCACACGCAAAAGTAAATTTGCCAATTTTAAAAAGCAAAAGACCACTGTTGAAGCAGAATGTCTTCTAGGAACAGGAAAACTGCCCAAACCACATTACAAGTCTTAATGCAGTGGATAACCCAATGATAAAACATACATGGGAAAATGGAAGAAATATAATTGCTGAGATTTTATCCTTCTCCATGAAAAATCAAGAGGCCAAAAAAAAATACACGACATTGTTAAGAAATCTCAGAAATGTCACGGTTGCAAAACTGTGTCCTACTTCACACAAATACAGCAAGCACACTGATCCACATATACCCTGGGAGACGTGTGAGTACCTGATTATCCCCTGTTGTAGTCTCTGTCTTTATGGATCTGATTGTCATACATTTTTCCTTGCTCTGACCAACTACCTGACCAGAAGCAATTTAAAACACACACACACACACACACACACACACACACGTTTTGTCTTAGCTCACAGTTTGAGCAAATCATCCCAGGAGAGACAACATTAATTTTAATTAATTAAAAAAGTAATCACAAAATAGTTCAAAGAGCTTAAAACAGTTTAAAAAGAAAAACAGATACATTGCTTCTAAAGTAAAACAATAGCCCTCATAAATAACATTTGAATGGATGGTATTAAGAATCTTAGAATGGTTTTAATGACAAGAATAACTTTGTATGTGAGTGCTAATAGAATAAATCTATTTGTAAAGGAGTTAAAGAGTCTTTAATAAGAGATAAATTATTTAAATTAAATTTATATTTTGTGCCTATTTTGAGAAAAATGGTTTTTTTAAAGGTTTTAAATTTTATTTAGAGTGTGTTTGTATGTATGTATGTCTCTGTGTGTGTGTCTGGGCATGCATGTGCCACATGCCTGCAGATACCTGCTGAGGATAGAAGAGGCCGTCAAATACTCTGGAGCTGGAGGTATAGGCAGCTGTGATTTGTTTTATGTGGGTGCTAGGCTAGCATCCACCGCTCTAGTCTGATAAATGGCTCTCCAATGTCCAGTGTATACAATGCAAAGGGAAAAGAAAGGTGCAAATTGCAAGGTCCTTTCTTGTGATCAATTTGAAAATAATACTTTAAAATTTATTTTGATATAGAAGTTCTAATAATGTTTCCCATGGGGACTATTAAATATATGCCTCACAGCTCAGGAATAAGCAGAAGGATGCTCAGGAGAGTAAGATATTGGAAATAACCTAAGATTCCTGTAACATCGTATTTCTTAGTTAAATTATGGTATATTTATACATCCTTAATAAATCATGTTGCTGGGAAAGATGTAATTGCATAGTGATCTGTTTATAATAGATGGGTGTTTTTTAAAGTCCACTTGGTAAATTACTGCAGATTGCCTTCTTATCAAATACATTTATATGAAATTTGGCAATATTAAAATGTTAAGATCTATTTCTTATAAAATTATGTTTTATTTTCTCAAATTTTACAACCCACATTTGCAGTGGAACTACCAACTGTTAGTCATTTTAAAATTATATATCTGATTTGTGTGCAGGCTACTATGGTTTCTTCAGGTTAGCGGTGCCATCTGCTGATGAACTTGAACATGTAAATTCAGAGACAAAGGGAGCCAATATCTACCAAAACCAAACTAAAATATCTAAGAAGAGAAGTAGGGTAGAGGCAGGAACCTATGGAAGATTTACTTAGTTTAACCTTGGCTCGGGGCACCACTAAAACTCCTCAGAACATTGAAGCACAAACTCCATCTTTTTATGCTTTTGTTGGATCTTATTATTGGATCGTCTTGAGGCCCCCACTCACCCCTTTCTATAGAAGCTGTCAAAGAGAGGATGTGAGCGGTAGCCAAGAGCACAGGTGAGAGAACAAGTTGGAGAGGGCAGTAGGATTCAAAGTCAAGATCAGGTGAAGCAGCCTAATAAATGAGATGGGTGTGGTGATTGAATTCGCTCAAAAGTGAGGTCACAAATGAGGAAGATTCCTCAGTGCATGTAAGGAGAAAACGTACTGATGGATCTTTTTTGTATGGTTGAGTATCTGATGAGTTACATGCTAATAGCTTAGGGAAAATAATAAGAGATATTATTACTCCTTATTTATTAGAGATAGCCTATATATTTGTCCACAAAGATATAATAAATGATTTTCCAAATACCTTTTCAATTCTAGGGACACTATATTTACAGTAATTCCCAAACCTATCCATCTTGCAAATGAAGACCAGTGCAGCTAATGTATTAGCACGAATGTGCAGTGAACATGTCTAGTCAACAGTGAGTGAGAGCTTTGTGGAGGTTTGAATGAGGACAGCACCCACAGGCTCATCTACTTGAATGTTTGGCTCCCAGCTTGTGCACTGTTTGGGAAGAATTGGGAGATATGGCCTTGTTGGAGGAGGTGTGTCATTAGGGGTGGGTTTTGAGGTTTTTAAAAGCCCATACCAGGGCCAGTCTCACTGTCTTTCAGCCTACTGTCTGTAGATCAGGATGTAAGTAAGCACTCAGCTACTGCTCCAGCGCCATGCCTGTCTGCCTGCCTCCATGTTTCCCAACACAATGGTCATGGACTCAACTCTGAAACTATAATCAAGCTCCCAATCAAATGCCTCCTTTTATATGTGTCCATGGTCACAGTGTCTTTTCACAGCAATAGAACAATGACTAAGACATAACAACTTTGACATCCAGTCTAAAGCCTTACAAAAGTCATAGTTGTTACTATTGCCCTACATAACACATTTTATTGCTATGGAAAATTTAAACATAAGTATGTATTTTCAGTCTTGTGTCCCTTGATATATCCAAACATTAGGTGTCAGTGATTCTGGCACCTCACTAGTACAGTCTCTCTTTGATCTAGTTGCCCGCTGGTGCCTCCAATCATTGAATCCTCAGCTGGGTGGCTATTTCTTTTACAGAGAAGATGAGTGTGAACCTACATTAGGGGTATGTCTTGTACTGAAACATTAGCTCAGTTGGTAGATTTCTTGCCTCATGTACATGGAGACTTGGGTTCGATCCCCAGCACAGCATCAAGCTAAGAGTGATGGTGACACATTCAGGAGAAAGCTGGAGGATCAGAAGTTCAAGGTCCTTGGCTGCAAAGTGAGTTTGAGGCCAGGGATATATTAGACCCCCTCTCTCTCAAAGACAGACAGACAGATGGACAGAGACAGAGGCAGAGAGTAGGCTAGCTCACATACACCCAATCTATTAATATGACCTAAAGGCCTGGTTTGTGTCTATGGACTATGGGCCAAATTTACTAAGGACTATCTTGTTCATCTCTGTGGAACTGTATATTTTAAAAGTATATAATCCCAGGGCTAGAGAGTTGACCCAGGGGTTAAGAGCAATGGCTGTTCTTCCATGGTACCCACATGGTAGCTCACAACCATCTGTAACCCCAGTTCCAGGGAAGAGGGGTGATGTGCGAGTGTCATATATCAATCTGTTGATTGCATTGGTTAATTAAATAAAGAAACTGCTTGCCCTGATAGGTTAAAACATAGGTGGGAGGAGTAAACAGGAGGAAGAGGAAGTGAGGTAAGACTCCTCAGACAGACCCAACAGCTCTGCTCTCTGGAGCAGAGACACCATGCTCAGCTCTCCCTGGTAGACGTGATAGCTCTGCGCTCTGAGGCAGACGCATGAAGCTCAGACCCAGGATGGATGTAGGCTAGAATCTTCCCAGTAAGCGCACCTTGGGGTGCTTACACACATTATTAGAAATGGGCTAAATTAATATGTGAGAATTAGCCTAGAAGAGGCTAGATAGAAATGGGCCAAGCAGTCTTTAAATGAATATAGTTTGTGTGTTGTTATTTCGGGGCATAAGCTAGCAAGCGGCCGGGGTGCTGGGGACGCAGCCCCACCGTCATTCTTATTTCAACAGAGGGGGGCTCTTCTAAACTCCTCAGACATCAGGCCCTCATGTAGTGCAGAGTCATACATACAGGTAAAACACACATACATATAAAATAAGCAAGTAAAGGATTTAACATGAATGAATGAATGATGCTGTTAGCAGGTGAGGCTGAGCCTTGACATTCCTAATCCAAGGATGTCACTTAAGCTGGACCAGGAGGGACAGAAGCAGCAGGAAGGGAGCACCTCCGTGTGGTACTTCCTTCCTCACGCATGTGGCTCTACTGCAGGGCACTCTGTTTATCATAAAGAAACTGGGTAGCACACGCTGATTGGGAATCACATAAAATGCAAGCCATGAAGAGTCTGGATGCTGTTTCTGGGCCAAGAGAGATGTAAGACTCTGCTTGAGTGGACATAATAGTTCTGCTTCATAAGAACAAGTTGGACTGTGGTAACGGACCATAACTAAAACAGAAAATGAACTGTAGAGGACAAGAAGATCTTGCACAGTGTGCCCTTATGACTGAGCTGTTTGTCTCGGGGAATGTTGGTGTCATCATAAGCATGTCAAACTCCATTTCAAGCAAGTGTTGCTCATAAGTGAACTTATATCTGAAATGGTACTACCTTTGTGGTCTTTTCTATTTACATCCTCAACTCTGTCCAAAGAATATTTGAGACCCAAACAGTTAGATCTATTTTTATGGAAGTCAGCACACACTCACAATGACATTTAAGTTCAGGATCAACAGTCTATATTTTTACTAAACATACTAATAAAAGAAAATATGGTTTTCAGTGATAGTTAAAAGTAGTAAAATTTTATTATGTACAAATAAATTTGGGAGAATTTGTAGTAGTGAAAATTTAGGCCTCCCAAATATGCCGTAGAGAGAAACTTCAGAATAAGGACAAATGGTCTCCATAAACCTCCTGCCTCTGCGAATATCACAGTTTCTATACAATTAGAAAAGTGAAGAGCAAATACCCTGGAACTCGCTCATGGTAATGAGGACAGTGCTTAGAAAGAATGCTAAGTCTTGAATCTGAGAAGTCTTTAAGTACTTATATAGCTGGTCCCCAGCTAGTGGCACTGTTTGGGGAACTTGTGGAACCTTTGGGGCATAGACCCCAGGTGGCCAGATGTAAGAGCAGGCCTTGAGAGTCCTTGTTCTCAACTCTAACCCAAGCTTCCTGCTTCTTACCCTACCAAGACATGAACAAGCTGAGCAAGTAGCTCCCACTGCCATCAACTCCTCATCCCCACTACTTCACCTACCCCCAGTGCCTTCTTCCCCACTCTGATGGACTAAAACCATCAGGCCTAAAGAATGCATCCTGCTATCCCAGTGGCAGAAAAGTGAGCAAAACCGTCTCAAAAAAATGTGGGTGCTCTGGAGTAGACTGAAATTACTCCCAGCAAAAAAAAAAAGACCTGGCCTGGGGCATAAAATCCTGAAAGAAAGTGTTGACTTTAAAATGGACTTAGAGATGGATGAGAGAAGTCAACTGAGAAAGAACAAGTCTTTCCGAAAGACAAATGATAAAGAGATGGAAGAGAGGCTGTATTTGGAAATTCCCCTTGAAGACAAGAAAAAGAAGCAAAACCTGGGGTGTGTAGGAGCCATGAGAAGAGGAAATCAATAGATCAGAGAACACACATCCCTCTCCATCCCCTGAAGAAAAGCAAAAGCCACCCAGGAGGAGGTTGTCCCGAAGGCTTTCCTTCATGGAGTATGACTAAAGAAAGCTCTACAAAGGGGAGAGCTGGTGAATTTTTATTGGTGTGGTCATAAATCCTTGCGTTGCTTCAACACTGTTTATCACTTCCCTCTTTTTTGTATTTACAGATTAGTTTTAATTAATAAGAAACTGAAATTATTTCAGAAAGAAATTCTTTCAGAGCTAATCCCCACTCAAGCTTTTCCCGATCACTGTAAGTGAATTCACCTTTGCGTACACTAAGGCATAGCTTTGAATCCATACTCAGATGCGCTTTGAGTACATACACAAAAGGTGTGAGCAGCCTGCAGCCAAGAAGCAGCACTCCCGTGACACCCGCAGGTTTCCTGTGACTCTCCTGACTGATAACTCTGCCCAAGCCTAAAGTCTTCCGCTCCCTGTGGTGGCACCAGGACACACCTGCCCTGTGACAGAAATACAAGTGACATCCCTGGAGACCCCAATGTCTAGATGAGCGAAATGTGCACCTACAGTCACATACATAATTGGGAGCACCAGAGTTTATGGTTTTACCTAAGCTTTCTTATAACATGAGAAAGTCAAGTTAATTCAAATAAAGAAATAAATGCAAATGGGAGTTATATTATGTAAATTTAGTACCATCATTAAAGGATCATTATCCAAACTAAAATTCTTTAAATATTGTTTATTCACTTGTTGACAAGTCTATAGGATATCAAGGTGTAGTTAAAAGACATTTTGTAATTATTTTTTTCAAAACGTAAAATAAAACAAGCAGGTAAAGTATTTTAGAGAAAAACAATGTGTTATATTGTATAGTGTATTTGTGTGCAAGTGCTTTTAAAATGTACTTCAAATTCTAGTAGTCATGCTGAGAATAAGAAAGATACAAAACTCACTTCTGTGAAGGGCAAATGGGGTGTACGGAGTAAGAAAAGAAATTAAGCATTAAGACACCATAAAATGGGATGTAGCCGCAGTCTAGGACGGAATTGAGAAACCTACCTGCTAAAGCAAAGCAGCATTCCAGAGGAACGGGGTCGGGATGGGGTAGACTCAGCTATGGAGACTCAGGTCAGCAGCGCGACCTAAAGTCCTGAGATGAGATCTGAGCTACAGGAAAGTCAGTGAATGTCAGGAAGGTTTGTGCTCACGCCACGGGAAGGACCAGACGAGTCCAGGGCGTGACTCTCACAGACCCAGGCACACAGTTCTGACACCGGCTTGCGAAGATTCTTGATGTTTACCGTGGAGTACGCATCTTCCTGCAGCACCAAGCTGAGCTTTTCAGACGTGAAGATTCTGAATACTGGGCTGCCGATAAGATGTATTGTTTATGTGAAATTTTACCCCCTAAAGAGTGTATGAGAAAAACCAACATCGTCATTCACTTTGTATGCCATGGGCCAAGAGACATTTCCAAAGAAAGGCGAGACATTATGACCGCAAACCCCGTTCACAAAGAGCTCCTAACACTGGCCTGCACAAACATTCCTTACAAATGGCGACTGGACAGTTCGTGCCCATATTATGAGTCCAGCTTACCGAAGGATAAACTGGAACTGAAGACAGAAGAAATGGAAAACCCCTTGACCTTGGGGGACTGCTTTTGAATTAGAAAGATAATATCTAAGAGGAAAATGCAAAACTCTACCCAAGGAAAATATCAGTGTTACAAACCAGAGCATTTGCTCTTCCTGCAAATGAGAACCTGGTCTTTTGCTTTGTTTCTTTTCCCTTTTTTCGTCTCTTTTCTTTTGAAGTCTTTCAGATCCTAAGCTGATCGGCCACTGGAGGGCAGCAGAGACAAGATTTTGGCGAACCAGTTCTCCGTCATGGGCTAATTGATAGTCTTTAAAGCAAAAGTGCACCGTTGGCTCGCCAAATTCATTAAGTTATGTCAAATATTATCTGATAGATTCAGAATTCAACAACAAGGTATTTTTCTGTTCCTCAAAGGTATACAGTCAAGTAAGTGACAAAGAAGTGCGTAGCTTGTTCTATGGGGAGGGGGCCGCACGACTATAAGGTAGAAAGTGTAGATACTATGGGAGGGATCAAAGGGACTCACCTGAACAACCCTTTGTTTCCAAGAGCTTATGCTAAGAAGATATTCAAGCCTGGAACTAACAGAGAAGGAGGATAAATGAGAACAGAGGAAACATGTTGGACTGAACTACAGATACAAAAGCCAGTGTGTGAGTGAGGAAGAGCAAGGCTGCAGAGAAGGGCACAGGAACCGGAAGAGGATGCGTGTGCTTGCAGCTCCGTTTTAACTTTAGGATGCTAACTGTGGCCAGTGCGCAGGACGGATGACTCGGGCGGGCCAGGAATGGAGGAGACAGACTGAGCATATCGCTAAAACGATGGGGAAATTAAAATTGCTGGTCCGTTAGGGAAGCTGTTTAGAATCTAGATTTGCCAGGTGTTGAATATGTTTCAAAAAGGCGACTTTGGAGGTGAACGCAATCTTAAAGAGCTAACTCTTCCATATGGACTTTTCCTGGGGAGACTGTTGCTGTCCAATCACCCACAGTGTCAGCGCCGGTAGTGGGATAGACATTGGTTATGTTTCCTTGCAAAACAAACCAGACTCTGAGTTCTACAAGTTCAATGCACATTCAAAAAGCAAACCATGTTTTCACTACTGCTGAAAAAAAAATAGAAATCTCTGGGTTTTGTATGACAATTTTCAATTTCAGATAGGAAAACATTTAATTTATTGAAAATTTTAAATTTAAAAAAAGTATCATATACATAATATATATGCGGCAAAGACATACCCAATAGGTGGACATGAAAACACACACACGTACATATGGGTGTTTTGCCTGTTCTATGAGCAGACAGTACCCTCAGAGACCAGAAGAGAGCGTCAGAATCCTTGGAACTAGAGTTACAGATGGTTGTAAGTCACCATGTGGGTGCTAGGAAGTGAACTTGGGTCCTCTGGAAGAGCAGCCACTGCCCTTAAAGCCCTGAACCATCTCTCCGGCACATAAAAATTATTTGACTGGTAGAACCGCTTCTGTTTATGACTTTCCCTGGGAAAACCTCTCTTGCTTATCTGGCCATTTACTGACCCTCTGCTTACTAATGAAATACGTGAGACGATGAAGAAGCTCATTCCAGTTTGTAATTCAGCGTATCAAACCGTATCTGTATGTTTTAAAGAAAAATCGTGCATAGGTTGTACATACGGTGCCTAAAATAGTCTCTCTGTGGGCAAATGGCAAGCCTAGGGTCTAGGGGGAAATTAGAAGGGAAATGTGATTACAAGGGTGCATTTGTGCAGCTGTGTGCATTTCGATTAATTCGTCTGCTGTTTATTAAGAAGCGGGCCGGAAAGGACGGAAATTCGTCTGGCTTATTTTCTTTAACAAGCTTCCCTGAAGGAACTTCAGAAGTGCAGAGTCTGGAAGGGGGAGCTTTGTGAAGGTGCCAAAATACTGTAGAAGCAGATGGTATGGACTGATTTTCTTCTTTTAAAGTTGGGAAGAAATTACATTAAAATAAAAGGCAGTGAGTCGGGAAAATATTTTGGTCTAGAGATATTCGCATTTCAGTGTGATCATTTGGTATCTGTGATGTTCATTTTAAAGTGTTTAAGAATGCCTTGCCAACTTTTATCTTGAGTTACAAGCTAGCTGTAATGAGTTGCCAGGAAGATATAGAAAGGAAGAAACAAATTAAGCAAACAACATTCCTTCAGTGATGTTGAAGGATGTAAATAATAATTGTTGCCATATAATTATCAAAAACACATGATATTTCCTATAACAGATAGCTGGAATAAAATTACCAATATTGCCTAAGCCAAAAGGAAAAAATAAATAAATACTGTAGGTTGGAAAAGATTTTATTATGCATCTAAATTCATTCCAAGCAACCTCCAGCTTAGTTACATGAAAATGCATTTGAAAAGGCCTTAAATAACAGCAAAGTCCATACTGACACCGTGGGGATTATTCTTTAAAACTGCAAGTACTTACTGAGTTAAATCATCATGTGACCCACGGATATGGAGTGGGCAGGAAGTGAATAGATCAGGAGGTAGAAGGATCGTTGGGAATGACAGCTACGGTTTTGTGTACATCATCTCCGAGATGCCCACAGTCCAGCGGATGATGGATACAGATTGTGAAGGTTTAAACAAAATGAAGTAACATTTGGGCTAGAAATGGAGATTTCCTTCTCATGAATATTTGAGAGTAGAGGAAATGGGAAGATATAAAAAGGAATCTGCATGAAGAACCCTTATGTGATTGGAAGAAAAAGCAGAAGCCTAGGAGACCAGACAGAGATGGCAGATGGCTATTTTAGAAACAGAATTCATTACCTATGGACAGGAATTACAGATAGGTATCAAGTAAGTCTGGATGTTAGAGATGGCTGTCACCAAAACTGTTTTCTTTTCAAAGTCTTCCACTTAAAAGGGTGACAGCTTCCTTTCCTTGGGTTTTATTTATCTTTAACATTTCATACAAGTAAACAGCGCATCACAAGTACCACACCTCTCCCCAGATACCACCAGCCTTCCCCACCTTGCCCCTTTGCATCCTCTCTTTTTGGGGCTTAGGAGCCACTGAGTGCACCTAGCTAGCGTGGTCTGTTGATGCTGATGGGTGCTGATCTGATAGTGTGCAGGTCATAGCAGTTGCCGTGTGTTTGTTGATGGGCACGGTGGCCGTGTCATTTCACAGCCTTCCTCCTCCCCTCTGTCTTTAAATTCTTCCCATCCCTCTTCCATGATAGTCCCTGAGCCTTGGGGACAGGAGTTGACATAAATGTCCCATTTAGGTCTGAGAAGAAAAATGACATGGTATGTCTCATATTAGTATGACAGGTGACCCAGGAACCTCATCCAAGCCTCTGGAGATGGAAATCATGGGTTCATATTTAGTATAAAATAAAACTGAATGGAAACAGAACATAAAACAAAGTTTTTTATTATAACTAAGGTATTGTGTTCCCCAGAAGGCCATGGAATGACAATTCTAGCCAACATGGTAGATGGGAATGTGGTGGTTAGTTTTGTCACAAACCAAAGTCACTTGCAAGGAGGGAACCTCAGTAAGGAATGGCCTCTATCAGATTGGCCTGTGGGTATGGCTGTGGGGACATTTTCTTGATTAGTTATTGATATGGGAGGGCCCAGCCCACTGTGGGCAGGACCACTCCTAGGCAGGTGGCCCTAGATTGTATAAGAAAACAAACTGCCAGGGAGAGCAAGCCAGTAAGAAGAGGTACTGGATGATCTCTGCTTCAGTTACTACCTTCAGGCTCCTGCTCTGACTTCCCTCAGTAATGGACAATGAGGCAACCATGTCAACCAAATAAACCCTTTCTTCTCCAAGGTTTTTTATTTTTTATTTTTGTCAGTGTTTTATCATAGCAACAGAAAGCAAAGTAATACAAGATAGTTAGAACAGCCTCGGGCTAGCAGCCCCTCCTTCAGCACATCCAGCAATCCTATTCAAACAGCAATGGTATTGGGACAATGACTCAATTAATAAAATGCTTGCCTCACATAAAGTGCTTTTAGGTCAACTATCCTGGCCTACTCTGTGAAATCCATGGTGGTGAGAGACTGTCTCAAACAAAAAGGGTGAGAGGTGTCCAAAAACCAATGTCTGAGATTGTCCTATGACCTATATACATGATGTCAGACACAGAGAGAAAGAGAGAGAGAGAGAGAGAGAGAGAGAGAGAGAGAGAGAGAGAGAGAGAGAGAGAGAGAGAATGAACACCAGGATATAACAGCAATCCAAAACAGCACACTGAAAATAAGCAGCTGTTGTTAGACACTGGAAGAAATTTTCAGTAATTATTGGACCAGTGAAAGTGAATTCATAACAAATCTGATTTGTGTTCTACACGTGTATTGCTTTATGAAATGAACTGTTCCTGCCACACTGGAGTCTGTGGGACAATTGAAAGGCTCCTTCTCAATGTCTTCAGCAGGAAACACTACTCACTGTGACTTGCTTGAATGAAAGGGACTTCTCAGCTGAATTGTTCATCAGAGTGCTTGGTACAAAATAAATAAGAAGCAGACAGTAGCTTCTACATGTATCCTCCTACACAC
The DNA here is from genome assembly GCF_014885135.2 of Alexandromys fortis. Taxonomy (NCBI): domain Eukaryota; kingdom Metazoa; phylum Chordata; class Mammalia; order Rodentia; family Cricetidae; genus Alexandromys; species Alexandromys fortis. The sequence continues at coordinate 14,366,001 of NW_026067897.1, forward strand.
TGATAGATATTTCTGCAAATAAACAGAAAAAAAAAGAGAATTTGGAAGAGCTGACAATGGTCAAAAATGTTGACAACTTATTCCAAGATCCAGGAAGAAGTCTAATAATCGCCAATTCTACTGTAAGACCCTCGCTCTTCAAGGTATCCTCAGGAACACTAATCCAAGCTGCATATTCATAAATAATTTGTCATTTGTGCAGAAGTAAATGCTTGTAAATTAGAAGAATACAAAAGTATGAAGTCACTAAATTTAACCCTAAAAAGTAAAGAAATGGAAGAGGTCAGCAGAGGCAAAACTAGACCTCTTGTGAAATGGCCCCAAAGTAATTATTCACAAATGCAATGCTATTAGATTTTCCCCCAGCATCTACATTTGTTTTTAGTAACAATAATTTTCTAGGTTAGCTTTCATAATGGTGGCTGACAAAATACATTCTGGTTACACTTGAATATCTGGCTCTCAGAAATTCATGGGATTTGGGGTGGCTGTGGAGGGTTCTCCATACCTTGTCAAAATGCTGGTGCCTTTCATGGCCCTTGCAAGGACCAGTGAGCACAATGGTATCACGGCTCTTTGGGGAATCCAGAGCTAGCTGGTCAAAAGTGAAGAGAGCCTTTGTCTTATCCTTAGAGACAGAGCAGCCGGATTGCTCCCACAGTAGATAACCTTTCATTTGAGGTATCTCCCATACCTGCACGTCCTCTATTCCTGTTCCCATGACCACAGTTTGCAAACCAAGAATCATCATCTTTAAGATCATCAGGAAAGAGATGATTGGCAGGTGACTGACAGGACTCAAAAACAACCTGTTCAACCCAATTGGTTGAAGGCTTAAGGTGGCTTGCCTGACCATAAACCTTTACAACTTAACCTCAGGTAGCTATTCTAGCTCATGAACTTCATGTGTCAAAACCAAAAGTGTTTTTTCTTGCCTCATTTGGTTTCAATGCCATCCCAGCTGACCTCTACCTCACTAAGTAGTGAAGGGTGACCTTGAACTTTTGACCTTCCTGCCTCTACATCCCAAGTGCTAGGATTACAGATGTGTACCACTATACCCTGTTTATGTGATGCTAGCAATCAAACCAAGGGACTCATTGGTTTAAGTCTTGTATAATAAATATCTTGGCCAAGTAATCACAATTATCTAGTCTTCAACCCTTCCTGTCTTATAATACTCTCTAGTTTGGGATTAAGGGTATGCACCACAAGAATTAAAGGCATACACCACCTGGTTTCTATGGCAACTAGTGTGTCTACTGGAATTAAAGGTGTATCATTGCTAAGGCTGACCAGTGGACTACTAGAGACATTCTCAGAAGAGCCAAGCTGCCCAGACGAGGCCCTGGTCAGTTGAACTGCTTAGAGAAGACTCTCTAACATGGAAGTTGTGTTGTAAGCACTACAATTCTAGCTTTCATAAGTTGTCACCACTTTGGGCGGACTCTTGGTGACATATGTGCTTTAGAGTTATTTCTGCTTCTGAAAGTCAACCCACACACATGCTTCTGTAAGAAACCCATTAAGTTAGTTGGTTCATCAAGTTGGACTTTGGTGGTATACTTATTTTGTCTGCCATTGGTTCCCAGTCTGGGTTGAGTAGACATCTGTGCATAACCCCCCTAAACAATGTCTCATGACATATTTGGTGCTGGAAGACGAGTTGGCAGAAGTAAAGATGAATCTGGGAGGAGTGGTTGCACGGTCCTGGTTATGAGTATTCAGGCATGCAACTGAGGGTGAGCAGCCCAAGGCTGGAGCATCCTTGGGGGCAGAGGACGAATCCCATATGGCTACCTTTCTCTACATGGTATAGGATAGATAATGTGCCTTCTTGTCATGTCAGTGATTATGTGGCCTTTACTGTGGAGACTGAGGCATGTAGCCAAGACTTAATCCTCTCTCCAGGGGAAAAGTCTATGTTAGGAGTCCATAGAAGAAAACCCCATAGGGCTACCTTTTCCAATATGGTATGTGATATAGTGCCTTTGTCTTTAAGTCGGGAGTCTTAGGACCTTTAATATGGCTGCTAACACAGGCAACCAAGACTGAGTTCTCCACTCAGTAGTAAAATCTAGGTGGGGGAGTCTGTGGGATAAATCCCAGGGAAGCTGTCTGTCTTTATAAGCTATGGAGAAGCATGCTTGCTTGGTAAGTGGAGTCTGATGTATGAGTATGGAGATGCCCTAAATTTCACAGTCCAAGACAGTACTATGTAAGAGAGGAGAGGGTCAACACACTGCCACAGAGACCACTGTATGTGTAGCAAAAGCTGTGTCTAAGGCTGAGATGACCGCTCAGTGGGATTTGATGTTTAATAGAGGATTGATGGAGATGCTGTACACAAGAGCAAGAACACAGGAGTATGTGAGGTCTGCACTAACGAGCCTCTTACTAGATCCAGAAGCTTTGGACCCATGGGAAGAATCAGTGAGCGAAGAGAACAATTACAGGGCAGGAAGAATGGAAGATGTCCCTTGGGTCAGAACTTTAATTTAAAAGGAAAGTTCTGTGGTTCAACATTAAAGACAGGCCTCACAGTCATCCAGTACAGAAAGATAAGGTAATGAGGGGACATTAGGCCTCTGGTCTGCCTGGATTGAATAGGACTGTTAAACAGTGAAAAACTCTCATCACCTAGCTTGGAAGGGTAGGGTTGTGGGGCAGGAGGGATCAGTCTAAGTACCTCAGAAGCAGGAAGGTTGATATCATATATATCTCATATGTATGTTGAGTAATATACATAACCACCTCTCTGTCCCCAAGAAGACTGAGTAAGCAGAGGCAGCGTGAGGGCAATCAGTGCTGATGGGTTGACTCATACAAACCATTAGAGACGCAGGCCTTGCCCAAAGGAGGAAGACATTAGTGGGGCCCGAAGGTGGTGCAAGCAGGTTTAGTACACATGTAGCCCAAGGGAGAAGAACACAGACCTATCCCAAAGGAGGCAGACACAAGAAGAGCCCAAGGAGACAGGTGCCGTTCAGCCTTTGGCCCTGGACTAAAACTAAGCAGCAGCTCCAACTGGTCCCGTTGAACTTATCAGGGGTAGGGAAATGCCGAGATCCCGTAAGAAAGGCCCAGGGTAACAGGTTTGCACAGCACAAATTTCTGGAATGACCAGAAATTACGAAGAACTAAACAGTCATACACCACAGACTCCAATGAAATCCAGACCTTTGTTAGAGAATACTTGCAAACTTCTGCTTCAAAGAGCTAGAAAACCTAGATGAAAATGTAAGAGTCTCTAAGTACATCGTATCTATCAAAATTAAAGCCAGGGGATAAAAGGACCCAAAGCAAGGAGATTGAAGCTGTAATAAAAAGACCCCCACCTCAAAGCAAAGCCCTAGAATATGGAACCTGAATTTCATGAAACTTTATGGAAGATCTTAGAATAAATCTTCTTGTTCCAAAATATAGAAAGCAAAGGAATATTACCAAATTTATTCTCTGGAGCCACAGTTATCCTAATACCAAAACCAGTTAACAGTAACTACAAAACTACAAAAACTACAGACTAGTTTCTTTGCTGAAGACTCACACACCAAACACCTGCAAACTGAATTCAAGGACAGATTAAGAAGACAGACATCTCTAAGTCGGCTTCATCCTGGAGACAGGGATTGGTTTAACCTGTGTCAGTCAATCAATGAACTGATCCATACACACACAGTTAAGAATAGAAAGCACGTAATTATCTCTGTAGTGCTGAAAGGGCATTTGCTGAAGCTCGCCAAGCTACAGAGCTGCCTGGAAAAGACACTCACCAATACTGACCGCCTTGGGGTTGTACGCTGGCTTTCCTGAGCCACCATCCATGATGGGTTTGGCTTTGGGTTTTGGCAGTTGTCTCTGGATCATTTCTGCTCCTGTGTGTAACCCCTCACCCCAATAAATTCACTGGTTCCCTAAGCTGGGCTCTACTGGTGGGCCCACTTAGGTCTGTCAGCTCTTCCCATTCTGGCTCGAGTAGGCATTTGCTCCCTTCTCCCCAGGTGGATGCGACCACACTCCCATATAACTAAAAGCGGGAGTTCGGTGTAGAAGACGGCATACAGACAGAGTCTTTGTGGTCTTAAATTGCTGTGACAGTCTTGGACGAGAGTGGGAATTTTCAAGGAGTGTGTGGGAGAGGGAGGAGGCCCAGTCTGGTGGTTTAAAGAAATCCATATTAAATATGGGGGTGGCTCTTGGGAGGTTCAAACATTATATAACTTTTCTTCTTAATCAGTGACTGTATTGCTCTCTCATATGGCCAGGGACGCAATCTGCTCATGCCTCGCCCACTGCTAACAAAATCTGCCTGGAAGTCTGTAGTTTCCATCACAGGAATTATTTAGCAAAATGCTTCCTTGGATCAAAATAAGAAAAAAAAAATGGTGTTTGACTTAAAAAAAAAAAACTACTTACACATTTTAGGCAGAGAGGAGAACTCTATATTCACTGTAAATTTCTCATAATAAACTAACTAACAAAAGCTGAAAAGGAGCAGGTTTGAGCCGTCTATGCAGACACTGAGTCTGCAGGCAAACGTTGTATGAAGCACACTGTGCTCTTCCCTGGCATAGAGGAGAGTTGGAGCAGATGTTTTGTTTGTGTCCTAGCCTTGCCACAGTCATTCCGGCAGGAACTTGGCTCCTCTGAGAACGCGGTTGCTTCACGTATAGCAGGAAATAAAGCTCATGAGACAAGCCACGTGCGCCCGATAATTGGTTGAGCGGGGGAAACAGTGTTGCAAGACCCAAAGAAGGAGAATGCCGCGCTGTTAACAGTGATCACACGGCAGAAAAATCACTCAGAGTCGTTCAGCTCTGAGTCAGAAAAGAGAGAGGAACGCACAGATCCGAGGGAGATGGTCCAAGGCCTCCAGCACACCTCTGATGACGTAGAAGGGTTTCAGGAGGACACCGAGGGGAGGACTCCAGATGGGAGGACTAATCAGATCATGTCGCACATGTTCCTGAAGAAAGCTGAGCTGCACGGGGTTCCTGAAGGCAGCAGGAGTCCTCACTCCTAAGGAACACAGTCTGGGGAAAGAGCGGAGATGGAAATAGAGGATTATGGGGGGAAAGGTCAGATCAGCCGAGATTCAGAAGTAAATTCTGATGGGAGCAGCCAATGGTTCTAGCTGAACCTGGAGAGTCTCCTGAAGTAAACGCCTTCACTTTGATTTGGAGCGACTTCTGGTAGCCTGTGGATTTCAAGATATTGGCCCACTGGATTTAATTGTCAAATGGACGCGTGTGGGTTGTTTGTAGTATGTGCTTTCCTTTTTATTTCCGTGCCCTGTGAGGTCTGTAGTGACACTGCACTTTTTGGTCCTGGGTTGATTTTTTTTTTTTCCTCTTGTGCCTCTTCCCAGCTCCAAGGTCTGGTTGGCTAGTGTTTTCATCAGAAACCTCTTTGTCTCACTGACTTTTAACTATTGTTGTTCTCCTTTCCTGGTCATTTTTTTTAGTTCATAAGCACACATTTTTTCCTCCTTGCTTTGAGTTCAATTTGTTCTTTTTCTTTTCTTTTTCCTTTTTACTAGCTTCTTAAGAGGTTAAATTATCAATTTGAGGTCTTTCCTCTTTTGGAACATGAGCATTTCATGCTATAAAGAGTTCTTAATGTGAGCATGAATGCTATAAAGTTTTCTGTGATTACTTCCTTCAACTACATTCATAAATTGTTATATATTTACATTTTTGTTCGGTTTAAAATGTGCTCTAATTACCCTTGAGAATTTTTCTTTGGCCCGCAGATAATTCTGACTTCCAAATATTTGGAGAGCTTTTAGATATATTGCTCATTGATTTTTCATTGAGTTCCATTATGATTGGAGCATGCATATTTATAAATCACTTGAGATTTGTTTCCTGTGTCAGGATATGGTCTTGGATGGAGCGTAGAGGTCAGTTTTGGTCTTTCACTGCCTTCCTTTCATGGCTTCTAACTACCGAGTAGAGACATCCCCAGTGGGGCTTGCACTTTACCTACGTTCTCTTCAGTTTTTTTTTTTCTCTCTTTCTTTGTGTGGTTTGATTCTTGTTGTCAGGGGCAAACTCTATAGGGAGGTTACATTTTTTTTTTTGAGATTTCTGTCAGTATTCAATGGCCCTCCTTGTTCTTGCTAATTTTTCTTGCTCTGACTTTTACTCTGATATGAACATAGTCACTTCAGTGTTCCTCTAAGTGGTATGGTATCTAAGCCATGGTATCTTTGGCTTTTCTTTTATCTATCCTCGTATTTAAAGCTAATCTTTTATAGTCATCATAGCATTGAGTTTAAAAATATTCTAACATGTCAGCTTCTTTTTATTGGCACATGTAGAAATATAGAAGCTTTATATAAATAGTTCCCCTTATGTGTGCCTTTTTATATTATAATTATACATATCCTTTTCTAGTTACCTTCAAAATATAACCAGAAAACGTTTTAACCTTCACATCTGATAGTTACGCTTGCTAAAGAACTTTAAAGGGCAAGACGAGGCCATTATGTTTACCTTCATGTGTGCGGTTTCTGCTGCTTTTGTTTCTAGAGTTCTCCAGTTTCCTCCGGTTTTATTTGGTTTGGTGTGGTTGGCATTTTTGTCTTTGTTGTTTTTGGTTTTTCATCTTAAGAACTGAGAGAAAAAGAGAGACGTCTTTGATGCAGCAGTTTGATTTTGTTTTGTCTGGACTTGGTGTCTTTGATATTATCCTGCACAAGGGTCTCAGAAGCAGCTTCTCTGGTGAATATTTTCCTTAGAGCCACATGACTTAGCGAGGCTGCCCCATATCCCTTCAAAGTAGCATGGCACCACTCGCTCTCTCTTCTCCCTCTAGGGCTCTAAAGTACAGTGTTAGATCTCCAGTGTCACTCCCCTGATGCTAAAGACAGCCTGCCGCACCCCTGCACTTCCCACCCCTCCCCTGCAGCTGTGCTTTTTTTTCTTTCCTTCTTTCCTTCCTTCCTTCTTTCCTTCCTTCCTTCTCTTCTCTTTTTTTTTCTTTCTTTTTTATTTAATAATTCAACTGCTTCTATTTATCTAGTTTCAGGTTCAATGAACCCCTCTTCCCTCTGCCATCTCTCTTCTGCCACCGAAACCATCTGCTATATTTTCTTTTTATTTCAGAGGTTGTACTTTGCAGTTTTAAAGTTTTAAAGCATTTGGATACGTTTCTATGCTTTCCGCCCTCAAAGCTCTTACTCTTCCATCTATTCTAAGAACGTTTGGTTTCACATATAAGCAGGTTTCTGAGGGGTGACCTGACTTCTGAGTCAACTCAGACCCCAAGGGTATGCATGTGTTCACTGTTTTCTTTCTTGATACACGATTGCTTCTCTGGCTCTTTTCGTTCTTAAAAATAATTTGGGATTGTGTCCTGGAAATGTTGACAAGAATACGGTGAGTTTCTTTGCTATTTAAATGTCTTCTAGAGGTGTCTTTGGTTTGGTTCTGTTTGAGCCGTCCATCACCCCAGTAGGGTATAGATCACAACTTCCCTCACTCCTTGGTGGGCTGCAGCTCTAATCTTCAAAGCTTTCCCAACTCCTATTCTGGAATATAGGTGGGAGGTCACTTTTCAAAACTATACTCTTTGGGTCTGCTCCATGTAGTCATGGGTCCCAAGTAAGGACTTGTCAGTTTGGTCTGCTCCATGTAGTCATGGGTCCCAAGTAAGGACTTGTCAGTTTGCATGCACAATGAGGGAATCAGTCCCCCACACCCTCTTGTCCCTAGGGTTCCTTTCCTTGGTTCTCTAATTATAAAGCCAAGGTATTTCTCAGAATGCCAGTACCTCATTCTGAGCATAAACTACAAAACTGAGGCCACCCTCAGGATGAAGTGTCAAATGCAAGAGACAAAAAAAGTGATGGTTCTCTGAATATCCTCTGGACCACCAGACACCCGTTTTGAGTCTTTCACACCTGTATTGCTACTTCAGAGTCAAGTTCCCCAAAACTTAGCACAACAAACATTTAACGGCTGACATTTTCTGTGATTTAGGATTATAAATTACAGAGCTGGGCGGAACTTACAGTCATCTCAAGGCTGATGAAAAAAAGTCTACTTCCAGGTTCTCTCCTAGAGCATTGACAGAATTGGGAATCTCCAATGTCAAGGTCTTAACATTGACGTGCAAGATCCTCATTGGCTCTTGGCCAAAGGAAGATTCTTACCGTTTGGGTTTTCATAGGGCATTTCACAACACAGTCATGGGTTTTCCTCAGACAAACAAGGATGATGTTGGGAGGGAAATGCCAAATATGGAAAACAGAGGCTTTTTGTAACTTAATCTTAAAAATGTCATCTGAGAACTTTCTACCACATCTTGTCCAAGCGAATCATCAAAGCCCACTCCATTCAAGAGAAAAGAATTACACAAGAGCAGGATAGTTAGGGGCTGCCTAGAGGTTGTTTCCAATGCTATTTTTTAAATTGATTTTTACTGAGCTCTACATTTTTCTCTGCTCCCCTCCCTACCTCTCCCCTCCCCCCTTCCACCTTCCCCCAAGGTCCCAATCCTCCCAATTTACTCAGGAGATCTTGTCTTTCTTTCTGCCTTTTCCAATGCTGTTCTTCAGCTGCTTGTCCGGTGTCTGTGATTGGGAAGGGGGTGTTTTACCTTTAGACTCTTAACAGAACAAGGAGGAGAAATTGTCACACGCTTTGTTTTCCTTCCTTGGCAAATTTAGGCTCCATCTGGGTTCAATCGAAATTAAGGACGTTAAAAACTGCAAAGCAGGTTGAGAGAGAGCCAAGGGTATGGAAAAGAAATGCGGGTGTGTTCGGCGCATCATTTGAATGCTAGAATAGTTTCCTAGTCTGAATATGTTACGCGAATTAAATATAAGAAACATCTGGATGGAGGCAAACAAGGTACCAATTAATAGGATGAGCAGAAGCTAGCGGAGGATATTCTAAAGGGTTCAAGTTTGCACACACTCTAAGTCTTAGATAAAAGCCCCAGGGGACTAATTAAACTACTGTAACTTAGTCCGTTATCAAGCAGTGGAAAGAGACATCCCTAAACGATTCGACTTTGCATGAGGTTAAGACCCACTGAGTGCATTAAAGTTCTTGGTAGGAGATAGCAAGTTGGAAGAACAAGAGAGAGATTCCTGAGAGTGATAGACTTGGGTCGAATATTGACTGCCAGAGTGTAGTTTCCCAACTGGTTCCTGGCAGTATCCTGTCCCCTGCTCCATGTGGTCTGCTGCAGTCCGAATCTAGATTGGACTCGGGTTGGCTCTGGCCATGGGAATATGGCAGAAGTGGTGCCCTTCCAGTTCCACACATTGCTCTCAGTAGGTCTGTACGCTTCTGCTTTCTGCCTATTGTAGCCATGCACGGCAACATAAAAAGTTCATGCCATTGTCTGGGGAGGAGAGCAACGCAGAAATGCATTGTATTTTATAAAGAGGATGGAAAACGCTGCTTGGATGTCGATGAACTGCGTCTCTAGATGGCTCCAGACCTGGCATTTAACTGTGGTCTCATGGGAAACACAAAAAGGAATCATTCAACTCTTCCACTCAACTGACAGGATCAGAGAAAATAACAACACATTATTTTTTATTTATTTATTTTTATTTATTAAAGATTTTTTATTTTTTAAAATATTTATTTATTATGTATACAATATTCTGTCTGTGTGTATGCCTGCAGGCCAGAAGAGGGCACCAGACCCCATTACAGATGGTTGTGAGCCACCATGTGGTTGCTGGAAATTGAACTCAGGACCTAGGGTAGTTCATACACAATGGATAATCAATACCCATTATTTGTCTAAAAATAAGAATTAGGAAAGCATCATTATATGATATTTAAACTTCTCTGGATATTTACAGCATTACGTTATTTAAGTTAAGGATCCCATTAAGTTATTAACCATGGGATATATATTTTACAGTATGTGCCTGCCTATCTGGGTATACACACACATTTATATATAATATAGCTTAAAATACAATGAATATAGCAACCAACAGCAGCTTGAGTAAAATTATTACATATGTTTATATCTCTTCTCATCATCTTTTCTATGCTCATATGTTTTTTAAAAATCACATGACTTGAACATATATTTTTGCCTCCTCCCACCTCACTAGAATGAATGGAGTGTTTTTAATATATATATATATATGTATTTGTAACAGTTTTGAAAACATAGGTGTAATGCTGTATGGATTGTCTTCATATTCATCTAATGTGCTCTAACCACTCTACTGTTATTGGCTACAGGTGTTTCCAATATTTCCAGCATTTAACTTAGGTAATTAATGTTGTACAATCATCTCTGTTTGTAAATATGTGTGCTCAGTTCTCACTATTTCCTTAGGAAACTTTCCCATATAAATGATAAGGTCATCATCATAGCATTTAAAAATAAATACACGATTGAATCAGCTCCATCAACAGCTAACCACGTAAAACAACTCCACTTTTTGCCAAAGCTTAGCTCGTGAATGGCAGTTAGATTTTCTCTGTGGTACCAGCGCTGATTCACTAGCAGGGATGAACTTATAGTCCTTCTTTTGAGAAGGACTATAAGACCTTATCTGGGAACAGCAGCAGAAGAAAAAAAAAAGCTAAGATAAATGGGTAACATTTAACCACAAGGAAGGATGGATGGAAGCAAGCACATATGGTTTGTGTCCACACACCCAACCATAGCCCTCTCTGGAACTAAAGATAGATTAGTTAACTTCTGCCAACATGAAATGCAAAAAGAGAGGTTCTTGCGTTTGTTGCAATGCATATTTCCGTAGCTTTAAGTGTGCTTTAATGGTTTCCCACCGCCTTGGAGTCTCTCTCTGTTTACTCCTCCGTGACTCGCTTTTCTAGAAAATCCACATTTTCAATTCTCTTGCTAATATGTACTTATAAGAGGGCTTTATACATTTATGAAGACCATAAGATTTTTTTCTGCCATTTTCAAGTTAACCATTTGCATTTTACTTATAGCATTTTCTGATGAACCAAACAATAATTTCAATGTGGTCAAATAAATAATTTTTCTCTGGTTCTTTCCTTCCTGTGTGTTTAAACATTCTTCCTGGCCCTATGATCTTATAATCATCTGTACATTCACCTGACTACTCATAATTTAATTTCCTCATGATTATCTCTTAATGCCTTCAGATATCTAGCTATGTGTTCTTCTATAATTAAAAATTATCCTAAATATAATGGTCAAACAAATATTTTCAACTCTTATAGAATGCCATTTTCCTAGTAGTCTAGATTCTTGGCGTCCCAGTGTCTGTTTTGGGCATTTCATCAAACATTGCCCCAGGAATGGCATTAATAATAGCAACAATAATAATTGACCCTCTAAGTCATTTAGGTTCTGATCCAGCAGCTAAATCCAGATCACCTGTCCAAGAAAGAATCCAAATTGCCTTGTTGACTTGGAAGTCTCAAGGCCCCACAGCAACAGGGTAGGCCCCTCCACCAGGGGGCAGACCTCCCTGATGCCTGAAGGGCACCTGGTGGGAGTGCTGACTTTCAAGGCTGATGTTCTGAACTTCAGTTTGCTGGTTCCCTCCAGAACACTGTGAAGTTGTGAAGCTGCAGGACTCTTCCTGCATTTTTATATATTGTCCTTTCTAACAGGCAAGCCATACAAAAAAATGAAACATCTCTGAGGAAGGCTAGTCTGCCTTCTTGGCCCATACTTGTCGTTTAATTCTTTATAGATTCCCAACAGTTAAAGCCCTGTCGTTTTCTATGAAACAATTCAAGAACTGCTTGCTGTTTTCCTGATCCAAATTTTTAAAAAAAAAAAAAATCATTTCCTCCTTCTCTCCTTTTATCTCAGATTCATTTTATTCTACTTCCTAATGTTAGGAGCTGAATTCTTAATTCATCGCTGTGTATTGAAAAGTGGTAACAGAAGGAAGGGAAATACCCATCTTTGCAGAGAGCTGAACCCTGTTGTCCATCAGTACAGTGTGTATTCATTCAATGCGTTCAGGGCTCAGCCCTTACCTGGGAGCTGGTCGCACCAAGAACCCTGCCCAGAGACAAACCCTCTTCTTACCCCAATGAGCACCAAACTCAATGCTTCTTTTAACCTAGTAAGATGATGAATAACATAGTTTCTCAGCCCAAAAAAATTCTGGATCATTTTTCTATTGTAGCAACTGAATATTAGTATGGATTTGGCTTTTTCGCTATGTTCACCAGAGGGTCTGAAGGCTGTTCTCCTTAAAAGTTGACTTTTTGATTGTGATTTATTCCCACAGTGACACTACATTTTCCTCTTAAAAGCATGCTCAGAACAACACGAGGGTGTGTTGAAAATAGCTTCTTATAAAAAGAAAATGCCATAACATAATGAATATATGTAGAAGGACTCATTTAACAACTTTTACTTAAGTTAGACTGTTTCTTTTTTTTAAAAGATTTTATTTATTTATTGTGTATACATCATTCTGCCTCCATGTATGTATGCATGCCAGAAGAGGGCGCCAGATCTCATTACAGATGGTTGTGAGCCACCATGTGGTTGCTGGGAATTGAACTCAGGACCTCTGGAAGAGCAGGCAATGCTCTTAACCACTGAGCCATCTCTCCAGCCCAAGTTAGACTCTTTCTTAAGTTATTATCAGTAACTTGTATTTCTTAAAATATAAAATATTTAAAAATTCTCTTCCTATCCATAATTGTACCATATTTGTAAATGTGTACGTATATAGATAGATACATAGATATATGGATACAAATATGGATGATATAGATATGTATGGTATATAATATTTGGGTATGGGTATGGATGTGTGTGAGTGTGATGTGTGTGTATAGGTATGCATGGTATATGGTACATGTGTATGGATATGTGTGTGCATGAGTATGATGTGTGCATTGTGTGTATGTATATATATGCGCATGTGTGTGTCCATATGTGCGTGTATATGTGTGTGAAACATGTATATATGTATGTATATGTGTGTGTTTGTGTGCTTTTCACGATGGCTGCCAGATCAATAATTTATACTTCCCACTATGTTGATTCTCCTCTCACTGAAGAATTTATATGTGAGAAAGCCATCAGACTCTCTCTGGCGCAGCCACCCACCATTAAAATTCACAATGAGCAGCATTAACAAGAACCATGTCGCGATGCCCAAGCCATGACTAATAATAAAACTTAATCCACTGTAAACGGTCCGTTGGCTCCAAATTGTTTCGCTCTTTGGGCTTAGCTTTACCTAAGGTTCATTTGTTTTTCTTCCCACAGCCTTCAAGCATACAGTAGGGGCATGTTTTATCTCTTAAAATCCAGACTTTTGGAGATTTGTCAGAATTATTGATTATCTTTAAATACTAAGCTGTTCTTACCCTAATGAGCACCATGTCCACATTTTAAACGACCAAGCTCACTTCCTCTCTTAACCTACTAAAAAGAAAAGCATTGCTACAAGGGCACTGGCCTGACGATTCGCAAACACGTGGGAGAAGGTAAGCAGTGATAGGGCTGGGCCTGAGGTTAGAGAAACAAAAGTCAGCATGAAAACGTCTCTGCACAGCAGGGCCACGGGGTGAGGAGACACTCCACCCAGCAGGAGATCAGCATCCAGACAGATGCAAAACGCAAAAACAATTACATAGTCAAGAAAGCAAAACACTCAGTAAATAAATGGGAAGGTGAACTGAACACGCCCTACTCAAAAGCAGACAAATGGTAAATACATACATACATACATACATACATACATACATAAATATTTAACATCTTTGGATGACTGAGATTCCATGTCCCAGGCAGAATGGCTGGGAAGGAGGAGGAAGAGGAGGAGAAGGAGTCCGAGGAGGAAGAGAAAGAGGAGAAAGAAGAAGGAGAAGAGGAGGAAGAAAAGACGGCAGATGTGGGGTTACAATATACTCTGAATGTAGAGTGTAAATTAGTCCAGCAGCTATGGAGATCGGTATGGAAGTTTCTGAAAAACCGTAACAATAGAACGACCCAGCCTCTTGCCCCCCCCCCCCCCGAGAATGCACAGCACACATTCGACATCAGGTTAGGGTAGAGATAAGTACACACTCACGTTATCACTACACTCTGCACAGCAGCCTAGGGCTCAGCCGAGGTGCCCATTAGTGGGCGAGTGGGCAAAGGTGGTATACGTACGCGATGGAGCGTTATCCAGCCATCAGTGAAATTAGGCTGTTTTCGGGAAAACAAATAGAACCGGAGATTTCCTTGTGAGGAAGAAACAAATCGGTCTACAGAGATAAGGGCTGCTCACTTTCTCTCATACGAAGAAATCTGGGGAGAGATGGGTATCCAACTTATGTGAATGTGGAAGGGGAAAAGGGAGTGGAGGGAAGAGAGATAAGAAAGGTTACTAAGTCTGATCAAAGTACATTACATGTGATGTGTAGAAATAAAAAAAGAACCCCACTCTTTTTGTACAATTAACATACACATAAAAATTGTAAAAACCAAACACAGTGCATTAACCTCTACAGAGCTGCCGTGCTTCATTCCCATTAAATAGGAACAAATAAAAAGCATTTTGCTAGTTTTTTACTTTAATTTTAAAGGCAAAGATGATTCTTTTTTAAAAAAATATTTATTTATTATGTATACAATATTCTGTCTGTGTGTATGCCTGCAGGCCAGAAGAGGGCACCAGACCCCATTACAGATGGTTGTGAGCCACCATGTGGTTGCTGGGAATTGAACTCAGAACCTTTGGAAGAACAGGCAATGCTCTTAACCTCTGAGCCATCTCTCCAGCCCCCAAAGATGATTCTTATTTGTCATATATATTTTGTGCACACAGAGAGAAAGAGAGAGAGAGAGGGAGGGAGGGAG
>NW_026067897.1:14383156-14386665 GCF_014885135.2 Alexandromys fortis
AAAGAAAAGAAAAACCAGAGGCTTCAGAGAAGGCTTGTCATGGAAATACACTTCAAGGCCAATTCTGTGTTGTGTTCTCAGCATTTTGTTTGTTACAGCAAGCCATGAGGCTTAGCTCAAATTGAAGATGTGAGGGTAGACCCATACCGCGGCAGTGGGGAGCAGAGAGAGTAATCTCCCAAGAAAAGGAAGTATGGAGACAAGGACGGTAAATAATCATACATATGGGGAAATCCACACTAAAACTGTTTGTTTTAGCAATTCAGGTGCATTGATACCTCCCTAGAGCATCTGAGAGAGAGACAGAGAGAAAGGATTGGGGGAGTCAGAGAGAAGCCATGGAGCTGCCAGAGACAGACACTTGGAACTTCAGCCAGTAAGCCATCATCGTGTGGTGATACACAGATTAATAGAAATGGATTAAATTAAAGTAAGTGTTAGCCAGTAAGGAACTAGAGCAAATGGGCCAAGCAGTGATTTAAATAATACAGTTTCTGTGTGATTATTTCAGGTCTAAGCTAACAGAGCAGCCAGAAACCAACAAGCGGCTTCCTCCTCCAACATGGGTGAATAAAAAGGCAGACTGAAAGGGAGATTAAAGACACTGGACAAATGATGTCAACAAACTCAAAGTAATTAGTGTTGTTGAAGAATGAAATAAAGACACCACCTGAGATGAACAAATTCAAGGCAAATATGTTAAAATGGGGAACGGGAGAGATGCCACAGTGGTTAGAGAACTTGCTATTCTTACAGACCGACATTTATTAAGTTCCCAGCACCCACCCATTGGGTGGCTCAGAGTCTCCCACAACTCTGGCTACTGGGAGACTCAATGCCTTCTTCTGGTCTCCAAGGGCACCAGCACTCACATGGCGCATGCACACACACACGGATGAATACAAATAAATCTTTACAATATCTATACTAAATAACTAAAGTTTAGTTGTATGTTCTTAATGTTATGAATATTCACAGAAATTATGTAACTATTATGAGCATTTAGGAATAAAAATTTAAAGACTATTTAAAGCATGAATCTTGAAAGCACAAATATAATTTGTCAAAACTGAACCAGACTTGAACACATTCTCAGTCTCCTACAGCTGGAAAAGATTAAAGTGAATAGAGACACAGAGTCTTTGACTAATGAATAAAATAAAGATGATTTATAAGACAGAAGAATTTATAGCCCACGACCAAAAATGCTTATTTTTGTCTCAAAATCTAATGGCTTGTCATATCATACGCCATGTACTAGGTCATGGAGACATCTCGTTGAGTACATAAAATGTGCATGCCTGCCCTTTAACCCTCATGGAATGCTCTCAAAAACGAATTAGACAAATGTAGGTTAACCAAACACACAAACCCTCAAAGTTAGAATAACAAGATAAAAATAAAACAAACCAACACCTCCATAATTTTTGGAGCAAAGAGAAAAATAAAATCTGATTATAGGTTGTTTACAAAATAATAACAATGCCACAGAGAAGGCACAGCTAATGTCACCCTCTGTGCACAGCTGGATCTGGAAAAGCCCAATTCAAGAAAAGCAATAGGAGGCAGAAGAGATGGATTAGTGGTTAAGAGCCCCGTACTGCTCTTGCAGAGGACCTGCATTGGGTTCCCAGCACCCATAGCGGGCAGCTCACAACCGCCTGTAACTCCAGCTCTTCTGCCCACTGAGAGCACTGCATTCGCAAACCCAGACATAAACACATGAGTAAAACTTTAAAAACACAGCATTTAGAAATGCAGCTGGACTGGTGATGCGGTGCAGTTGGTCGAGTGCTTGTCCAGCATGCTAGAACCCTGGGTTGATCCCCAGCCCCATATAAATCAGATACTGTGATGTACACCTGTAAGCCTAGCACTAGGAAAGGAAGGGAAGAGGAGAGCTAGGATCAGAGGTTCAAGGCTACCCTTAGTTACAATGTGAGTTCAAGGACAACCTGGGATACATGGCACCCTGCCAAAAGACACCACACACACACACACACACACACACACACACACACACACACACACTACAGTAAATAAAAATAAGTGTGAAGAAATTTGAAGTCAAGGAACTACAGAATAAATTGCCCAGGGCAAAGACATAAATTAATGTATTTAAGAACTACCCAGGTATTAGGTCTCTAAAAATTATAAAATAATCAACTGTTCACAAATGTAACCAAGAGGGGGAAAGATTAAATACATGGTATAAAAATAATATTTAAAAATGTCATGGCTAGATAAAGAAGAGATGCTATAGAATAAACGCTATGAACATATTGGTGTTAATGAGCATTTGCTGGCAGTGGTTTAAATTAAGGACAACATCCTTAAGAGACTGTAGATGGCTGAAACTTTCTGGGGGAGTACAAAACTTGAAGTGGAAAGAAAGCCTTGCAAGAGTGATCGGGAAAATGAAATTGTAATTCGAAAGAAAGAATCTGAGGTCTCTGGAAAATGGAGTAGGTTCCTTCCACTGCTCCCTTTCCACAGAACAGGACTTTAAGGTGTGCACAGAGAGCATAGAGCTGCTCTTAATGGACAAAGAAAGGTTAACAGTAACAAGCTGTTTGGGTGGGAGACCAGAATTCACAGAGTTTCCAAGCGACAATGAGTTTACCGCTTTTACTCTCCCAAGACAGCTGGCGCTAATCAAGGATAGCTTGAACGGCCCCGTGTAGACTCTGATATAGAGAGACCATAGGAAGAAGTGTCAGAACTCAAGCACAGATGTGTTTGTTGCTTCCTTCCTTATTTGGGTGTTCACTTTCCTTTTCTCTTACTTTCTACTTCCAGACAAGCCCTTCAAAGCAGCCAGCAAGGATGAGGCTACAATGAGAGAGGAACCTTTGGCACAGATGCAGGCGTATTCATAGACGTGTACAGGACTGTTGTGGGACAGGGATCATGTAGTCTGGAAGGATTTATCAGTTGTATTGCTTTAATAAAACCCTGATTGGCTAGTAGCCAGGCAGGAAGTTTAGGTGGGGCCACCAGGCAGGAAGTAGAGGCAGGGCGGTGAGAAGAGGAGAATTCTGGGAAGAGGAAAGGTGCAGTCTGCAGTTGTCATCCAGACACAGAGGAAGTGAGATGATAAGGCCTTGCTGATAAAAGATACCAAGCCACGTGGCTAACACAGACAACAATTATGGGTAGGATGTAAGAGTTAATAAGAATCCTGAGCTTATAGGCCAACCAGTTTATGATTAATGTAGACCTCTGTGTGTTTCTTTGGAACTCAATGGCTGCAGACCGGATGGGACAGAAACCCATGCCAACACAGGGTAGCAGAGCACCTCAGGCCCTAAGTTCTGAGCAGAAGACTAACAGGAAATGTCAGAAAATAAAGAGTGGAGGTGGCAAGTGGGTTAAGGCGCTTGCTGCCAAACCTGACATCCTGAGTTAGATCCCTGGGACCCAGATGGTTGAAGGAGAGATCCAAAGCCCAAAAGTTTTCCTCTGACCTCCACAAATGTGCATGAACACACACACACACAATATATATA
>NW_026067897.1:14390737-14509835 GCF_014885135.2 Alexandromys fortis
AATTCTGGGAAGAGGAAAGGTGCAGTCTGCAGTTGTCATCTAGACACAGAGGAAGTGAGATGATAACGCCTTGCTGATAAAAGGTACCAAGCCACGTGGCTAACACAGACAACAATTATGGGTAGGATGTAAGAGTTAATAAGAATCCTGAGCTAATAGGCCAACCAGTTTATGATTAATGTAGACCTCTGTGTGTTTCTTTGGAACTCAATGGCTGCAGACCGGATGGGACAGTGTGTGTGTGTGTGTATATATATATATATATTCCTTTTTTAAAAGAAGAATGAAAAGAAGTCCAGAAGGTTTGGGGAGTAAAGGACGCTGCGGCTCCAGCTCTTTCCTGAACTGCGGGCAAGGATTCTGCTCTCAATCACTTGTTGCATTCTCAGAATTCCACCCGGGACTCCAGCTGACCGCAAGAGAAATCCCCAAAACATTGAAATCTGATTTGATGTTGGAATTCCTCCTGCGACCAACACCCGCAGAAGGCAGGATGGATATTATGATCTGAAGCTAACTACCAGCTACAATAAGAGCACCAAGCTCCTTCTGTGTGCTTTAAAACAAGACTTCTAGGTCCATCGACACAATACCCCAAATATCCAAGATACAGCTGAAAACTACTCATCTTTCCAAAAGCAAAACACCCCCCCCCCAGAACATGAACAAGTTAAAACAGCCCAGACGCCATCAGAACCGCATCACAGAGTTTAAGGCAGGTCTCACAGAAATTCCCAGTGTGAGTTCATAAATGCTTCTTAAAATCAACAGGAAAACAGAAGGTTCCATCTAAGAAATAGAAGAGATGAAGATAGAAGTAAAATTTTTTAAATTGTCAGGAAAATACAGTAAGTTAAAAAAAGTGGGTAAAATATAGATTTTTTGTGAGGTTTTTGTTTTGTTTATTATTTTGGGTTGTATTTTTTTTTTAAGACTGAGTCTTGCTGTAGAGTCTAAGTTGGGCTCAAATTTGCTATGTAGCCCAAACCAGTTTCAACCTCACAATCCTCCTGCCTTGACCTCCCCAGTGATAGAATATAAGTATATGGCGTAATGCTCAGCTAAATAGTCAATCTACACTAAGGCAGAAAAGGGAGGTTCTCTCTTTCTAGAACTGTACAGCCAGCAAAGGCATTAAAGAGAAATACCTTTCAAGTGAGAAGAAGTTAAATTCATTGTTACCAAATCTTTTTCTTTTTTTGTTTATTTTTTAAGACAATCTTCTATTTTACATAACAATCCCAGCTCCCTCTTCCTCTCCTCCTCCCACTCCCCCACCCATTCCCAATCCACTCCTCAGAGAGGGCAAGGCACAGGGAAATCCACTTGGGCAAAAGATAATTCAGTTGGGCCCTAATTTTTAAAATAAAATGCATGAAGTAACCACGGCTAGAGTGCTGCCAATCGGAATGAATGGCGGTGGTAGAGTTTGTCCCTAGGAAATCAGCTGTCCCTCCCTGGCCCCTTGCTCATTTCACACAGCAGTGAAAGCAGGAAGAGAAGCGTCGAAAGGATGTTCCCTTCCCAAACCACCCTTCGTGACCTTTAGTGGACACTCTTTAGTGTTGTAATTAAGATCACAAATGGTATTTGGTTCGGTCCTTGACCTCGGATGTGATGTTGAGATGCATATATTTTTTAAAAAAAAAATAGGTTAAAAGTGATGAAACATGGCTGTACATCTGTGGCTGTCTGTAAGCATTCATAAGGACTGTCAGAGAATCTAGAGAGGTCTTCAATCGATGACATTCTCAAAGAGAGGCTGTCTCACACATTGCCTTTGGGAAATCCAAGGAGAAGGGTAATATGTGGGGCATGTTTTTCTGCAGTTTGTTTCTGAGGAGGTAAATGAAATGGCTATTGTGATCCTAAAGCCAGCTCGAAATGTCACACAGAAGATTTGAAGGCAGTCACGGTTCACTAGTCCCAGTGTAGCGATAGGAGCTGCAGGGCTGCGTCCCCGGCACCTGGCCGCCCACATGGCTAGCTTATGCCCCGAAATAATTACACGGAAACTGTATTCTTTTAAACACTGCCTGGCCCGGCTAGTTCCAGCCTCTTATTGGCTAGCTCTTATGCATTGATCTAACCCATTTCTAATATTCTGTGTAGCTCCCACGAGCTGGCTTACCAGGAAAGATCTTAACCTGCGTCTGTCTGGAGTGGGAGAATCATGGCGACTCCCTGACTCAGCTTCTTTCTCCCAGCATTCTCTTCTGTTTACTCCACCCACCTATGTTCTAACCAATAAAATGGGCCAAGGCAGTTTCTTTATTATAATTAACCAATGTCCTTACTCCATAATCCCAGACACAAGCTTTGGGGTGCTTAGTTTAGGAGAACCTCTAAAGTTGTTTTGAAATCTTTCCTGGGGTTCAGATCTCCCGGATGTAAGAACCCCTGGTCTCCTGCTGATGATGCTTAGAAACCAGTTTGCTTTTCACCTAAAAAGAGAAGCAGTTAAATAGTCTCAGAGGACACTAGCAAACATCAGCCACCCATTTGCAAGGCCAAAGGATGGTGGGGTGTGTCTTATGGAAGGTGTATCTTGGTACCATTTTTCTTTGAAACGGTTTGCCTGGTTTCAACACATGTACTTTTCATATAAGTAAACCAATTAACACTTACATGTCATGACTCTGCAGTGGTCCCAGTACCCGGCACTACACCCCCACTGAACCAGTACAGTGAGGGGAGGAGCAAGTGATAATTTTCAAAAGTGAGTTGGCTGGTATGGCTGTGTGAAGACTGCATACTGATCAGGTGTGAAGTAAGTCTCTTGATTACTCTCTATAGGGATTGCCAAGGCTCAGTTTGATTCAGCAGAGAGCAGAGAGTTCCTTACCTGGGGAAGTGCAGGGTAGATGCAAATGCAGGGAGCGGCAATGACGGTAGTCGGCCAACCCCGCCTTCGTGCTGCCTGCTGTGGGAACTCATTCAGCCAATAGCCTTTTGGGTACCGGCCCATTAGGGCAAGGTCTGAGGTAAACCTGTGGACTGAAAGGTGCAAACAGGAAGCAGCTTGCTCTTGGCTGGCAGTCTGAGTTTCTGTACACAGCTCCCAGCCTGCATTACATCTTCGTCTGTGCTGTTCACAGCCATCTGTAATGAGAAGGGCACATACCAAGATGCAGCTCGCACGTATAACCAGGTACTTAGGTGGCTGAAGCAGGAGGATTGCTGTGAGTTCCAGGCCAGCCTGGGATATGCAGTGAATTCTGGGTAAGTTTAAATTGCTGAGTGAGATTTTTGTCTCAAAAGCCAAAAGCAGAAGCAACACCTTGCCACTTGCCATGTATTGACATGATGTACAAAAATCCATTTATGTCCTCAAGTGTATCTGTTGCCTTATATGACTCTATTTCTTTGCATTTAAAGCAGAAAGAACTATAATATAAAAAGAGACAAACAGTATATTGATTTGCAAACATACATGGTAAGTAAAATGAAATTCAGTGATAGGCATTATCAGATGTTTTGTCTACAATAAATACTACCATCAGATTATCAGTATTAATTTACATTTTATTTTATATTAAATTTTATTTTATTTTCTATTTCATTGTTCTCAGTGTCTCAATACCAGGGTCTTTCTACTGTAAACTCCATCCCTAGGCAATTCTACCTACATGAAGTATAGAGTAGTGTACTTTCCTAAGTATGACAGGAAATGTCTGTTAAATCCTTACAAGTCACAAGAGGGCATCTTCCTCCCATCACCACTGCCTGCTGCTGCCATTCAGCAAGCAGCAAGCTTGTAAATTTCGAAGCAGACAGAACCTAATTTCCAGCAGGAACTGGGACTGAACTTTGTCCTGCCTCTGCTCCCATTTCTAGACGTGTTCTTGCCATTCCAGAGGGTCTTTCCCTGGACCAGTCCATCCTCTGCTGCCTCCGGTCCCTCCTCCAATCTCCCCTCCACACAAACGCAGTATCTTACTTTGCTTTGGCACAGGGGCAGATGGCAAAGGTGCTGGCCTTGCTTTGGGAACTGGTCCCAGTAGGTACACAGGACCTGAGGTTTCCATTTTCTGCTATTTTTTTTTCTGCTGATTTTGAAGCAGGATGCAGGAGAGACTAGCGTGCCCCTTCGGTCTCCCGCCCGCTGATGCAATTGATTTTTGTTTCCTAGAGAATCTATTTCACAAGATGAAGCCTCAGCAGTTTCCCTCAGCTCAGCTCCATACTGCCAAGTCGTTTAGGTTCTTCTTCTACGTGGTATTAATATTTTATCATTTCCTGAGCCTATCATTGTGCTCTTGTATAGGCCAGCGTTTCTCTCTGACTCGACACAACACATGTGTTGAGATGGATGATAGATTGATTGTTCGTGGTGTTAGCCTGTGGTGACTTGGCTGCATGTGTTGAACAGAGCACCCCAGAGGAGGGAACAGATGGACAAGAAACAGAGAGGGTCAGATTCAGCCCCTCCAAAACACACTCTCCATGGCCATCTCCTTCCAGTCCTATAGGCTCTACCGAGAAAACGAGCTCAGTGTGGAAGAGTCACAGATAAAAGTTGCTGTTGTTTTTTCTTTGTTCGTTTTTTAAGAGAATTTCTGGGAGCTGTGCATGAAACCAACTCAGAATCTGGTTGTACAGACATATCCAACTGCAAGAGACGGCTAGGAAATGTGGATGTCTTTGTGCTCTGCTGAAATTTGGGGACTCAGTTACTCTTAAAGAGGAAGGTCTGGATGTAAGAGACTAAGGTGACAATTAACTCCTGTAAGTGTATGAGCTCAGGATGCTCCTGGGGCCTGTCCTTGCTCTCATGAAGCTGAATTAAAGCCATCTCATTCCATTCATTTCTTTAGGTGATGGTATTGGTAGGTTTTGCAAAATTGGAGCTCATAGGCAAGAATCTTTCTCATCTCATCTGAAATTAAAAAAGAGACTAAGGGTATAGCATGTAAAGAGAAGCAGATTGGGGGACAGGAGAGAGGTAGGGGAGGAAGAAATGGGGGAAGAGGAGGGAGGGGAAACTGTGGTCAGAATGTAAAGTAAATAAATAAATATTTTTAAAAAGAGATGCAGAAGTGGTTCTAAGTGTGTGTGTGTGTGTGTGTGCTTGCATGTGCGTGCGTGTGTGTGTGTGTGTGTGTATGTGTGTGTGTGTGTGTGTGTGTAGGCTAGAGTCTGATGTCAGGTGTCTTCCTCAATCACTCACCGCCATATTCTGTGAGTTAGGGTCTCTACTGAGCCTTGAGCTCACCAATTCAGCTAGACTAGCCAGCCAAGGAGTTCCTGGGATCTGCCTGCCTCTGATTGCAACCGCACATCACTGTGCACCATTTTTTACATGGATTCTGTGATTCTGAACTGGGTATCTCAGGCTTGCCTGCCGGGGATCTTACACAGCCATTTCCCCAGCCCCCTAACACCCACACATGCTCTTTTGTTTGTGTGTGTGGCAGGATCTCACCTGCGATTTAGAACTCTCAACCAATTGCCTCAGCTTCTCAAGTACTGGGATTATTATATTCAGGAAGGCTCTACTCTGCCTCATTTTCCAAGGCTTTCTGAGCCGGGCTTCACCACCCAGGCCTTTCCCCAGCTTATGTGCTTGAGCCAAAAGTTCCTTTTGTTTAAACAAGAAGGAGCTGGATGCTCATTGCTTGCAACTAGAAGGTCTTAAAGCAACTCTCTACCTCCCTGGGGTTTTGTTGAAGGTGGGGGTAAAGGACACACAAGATAGTGCAGGCAGCAGTCGCCATGGACCCAGAATGCCAGCTCTTAGTGATGTGTTTTAAATAACATGGTATAGATGAAATCTGGAAAAACTCTCTTTTTAAAAGAGTTCTAAATTGATTGAGATCTTATCCCCTCTCAGAAGATCCAGATCTTTCTTCATCCCGCTCCTTGTCCCTCTTGTAAACACAGAACAACTCCGGAACGATTTTTCAAATCTGCATTTTCTTCTGATGTAGTCTGACTGGGAGGACTAGGATAGAGTCCCACTCCCTTTTTAGTTCAGGATTTCGTAAGCTGGTACATTCTTGACGGTCAGCGAGAGCTTCTGGACATGGGTCTTGGAGAGCATTCTTTTTTTTTTAAATTAATTTATTTATTTATTAAAGATTTCTGTCTCTTCCCCACCGCCACCTCCCCTTTCTCTCCCCCCCCCCCAATCAAGTCCCCCTCCCTCGTCAGCTCAAAAAGCAATCAGGGTTCTCTGCCCTGTGGGAAGTCCAAGGACCATCCACCTCGATCCGGGTCTAGTAAGGTGAGCATCCAAACTGCCTAGGCTCCCACAAAGCCAGTACGTGGAGTAGGATCAAAAACCCATTGCCATTGTTCTTGAGTTCTCAGTAGTCCTCATTGTTCGCTATTTTCAGCGGGTCCAGTTTTGACCCAGGCTTTTTCAGACCCAGGCCAGCTGGCCTTGGTGAGTTCCTGGTAGAACATCCCCATTGTCTCAGTGTATGGGTGCAGCCCTCGCGGTCCTGAGTTCCTTGCTTGTGCTCGCTCTCCTTCTGCTCCTGATTTGGACCTTGAGATTTCAGTCCGGTGCTCCAATGTGGGTCTCTGTCTCTGTTGGAGAGCATTCTTGAATAAAGGCAGTGGTGTGAGTGGTCAGCATTTACTGAGTACATGCTGTGTTCTGAACATATTCCTAAAAGTTTTACGATTTTATGATTTAGTCCTTAATATGTTATTATTACTCCAGTTTCCAAATGGGCAAAGCGATACAATCAATCAATAGTAAGCCAGGATTTCATGTCAGGGAAATTGATCCAAGAGCCCTAACACCTTGGCTTCCATGCTCTGACACCTCCCGTGTTGATTAAGGAGAGTTGGAGTCCAGTCACTCCTGTCAGAGACCAGGAGAACTCCGGAGTCATTTGATCCCATTGCAGAATAAAAGTAGGCACTGGGCCAAAACCCAGAGGTGATGGAGGTTTATATAACCACACAGGGTTCCTGATTTTTAGCTGAAATCTTTTAACCAAGGGTCCCACCTTTCATGTAATAAGTATGTGCCTTATGCATGTACTTTGAGGGCTTACTTGGAAAAATCATCCCAAGTAACAGCTGGTATTCCCAAGGGTATGTATGCCAGACAGATCCCATTTGCTGAATCAGATCAAAATAGAGGGCTTTTAAGAAAATTCATAGTTAAGAATTCGCCATGAATTTCACACCCTCATGGAAGGCTTGCCTGTCCTTGCCAAGATCAAATCTGTCTTCCCAAGCTCTTATATTTAACCACGGCCAGTTGTAATTACACAAAGTATATGTGTATCTATGTGCATGCACAGAAAAGTATGTAATCATGCATATACATTTCATGTGTGGATGTCGAGTTGGTGGTGGTGATGGTGACACTTTTACTTGTTACAAGTTCCTAGAGGACAGAGTTCGCGTCGGTTTTTCCCCCTGCTCATCCTCTTGGTACCTATCAAACATCACAAACTGCTACAGGAAGGAAAGAACCAACAAATGCATGAATTATCAGATGCAGGAAAGGAGTGCAGGAATTCTGCATTTGTGATGCGCAGGGTGGGCGCCACGTTATTTGTGATAGCCCAGGATTTGAACTGGTTCTCAGGAGTTTGTGCCCTTTGGGGAATTATGCAAATATCCCCTTTGGGCGGCTTAGACACTCCCCACCCACCCCCTAGAGTGGAAAAGAAGCCCAAAAGGTGAGCAAGCAGTTTTCAAGGCACGCTTTCAACCCGGCCAGCCCCCCGCGTGTTTCTCTCTACAATGTTTCCAATTACTGTGGCACTCTCGGTATCCAGATCCATCTCCAGCGAATTCCTCCGCAGCTCCTTGCCAGACATATGGGATCAATCAGTGCGCTTGTGAGGGAATGTTGACAGCGTGACAGGCGAGGGGTTCTGGTGTCATGGAATCTCCAAGAGTCTTTAGCTGGATCCCAGGGAAGGGGGGGGGGAGAGATAGGAGAGAGATAGGGAGAGGAGAGGAGAGAAGGAGAGGGAGAGGAAAGAGAGGACAGACGAAAAGGAGGGAAGTGACTCTGGCTTCACTGCCCCCTTCCTTCAAACGTTTTATAGGCTTCGGGAGAGAGAGGGGAGGAGAGAAACGAAGTAGCCGAGAGCCAAAGGAGCAGAGCACTCCAGTCCCTCCAGAGTCCCGTCCGTCCCCCGAGCTGCCAGAGAAGTCTGGATCCCGTCCCCAGTGTCACATGCAAGGGCTCTGAGTCTCGCGGCCGCTATCCCGGTCCCGTCTGCGCAGCTCCGGCCGCCAGGCTCTTCTCTGGCACTCTCAGGGACTGTCGCCTTGCACTCCCTGGGGCCGCTGCTTGGTCCCCAGCGCGATGTGGTGGTGCCTGGCCTTCTGTTGCTCATCTCTGACACTGGTGTCCGGCTGGACCAACTTCCAGCCCCTGGCTCCGTCGCGCAACTTCAGCTTCCGCCTGTTCCCCGAGGCCTCGCCTGGGGCTCCGGGCAGACTGACCCTGTCACCCGCGTCCGGCGAGGAGGAGGCGATGGGGAGCAAAGTGGAGCGTCTGGGCCGCGCGTTCCGGAGCCGCGTGCGGCGCCTGCGGGAGCTCAGTGGCCGCCTGGAGCTCGTCTTCTTGGTGGACGAGTCGTCCAGCGTGGGCCAAACCAACTTCCTCAACGAGCTCAAGTTCGTGCGCAAGCTGCTGTCCGACTTTCCCGTGGTGTCCACGGCCACGCGCGTGGCCATCGTCACCTTCTCGTCCAAAAACAACGTGGTGGCGCGCGTGGATTACATCTCCACCAGCCGGGCACACCAGCACAAGTGCGCGCTGCTCAGCCGCGAGATCCCGGCCATCACCTACCGCGGTGGTGGCACCTACACCAAGGGAGCCTTCCAACAAGCTGCGGTAAGACCCCCGA
This sequence comes from Alexandromys fortis, assembly GCF_014885135.2. NCBI lineage: Eukaryota > Metazoa > Chordata > Mammalia > Rodentia > Cricetidae > Alexandromys > Alexandromys fortis. The sequence goes on from NW_026067897.1 coordinate 14,399,569, forward strand.
CCCCCCAGGCCAGCGCACCAGGTTCCTCCCGCCCCAAACTGCCATCCTCTTCTCAGGTGCGGTTCAGCCCCAGCAAGGCTCAACATGCCGGAGGCAAGCTTCTCCAGCCTCATAAACAGGACCATTCTCCTGCTGTCCTTGTGGGGGTGCCTAGGGATTACTAGTTTAAAATACTTAGTGAGGTGTCAGGCTTCTCAAAGGATCCCTTTGACGGATCCTGAGAAGAAGGGACCCCCTAATCTCCCTCTCACATCCACACTTGTGTGTATTCGAGCCCGAACAGGTATGGTTTCCCCAAAACACTGAAGAGGGGCAGGCAGCAAAACGAGGACAGCCCTGAATCTTTTTCACGGTGTAGAAAGAGCACACAGTAACTTCCCTCCCAGCCTTTGCTTTGTTTATTTGTTTGTGACAGGCTCTCCTGTTTCCCACACTGGCCTCCACTTACTACATAGCAGAGTGGGTCGAGTTCTGATCCTCCTGCCTTCATCTCCCAAGCGCTGAGATGACTGCCATTGACCACCAAGACTTTATGCTTACAGGTCTTTAGTAGATAAATGTTTAGCAACTGGCAAAAGTCAGTTCCACCTGGTAGACCCTTATAAAAACGTGTCTTTTTCCTAACTTCACAGTAACACATGGCTGAGCATAATTTGGAACACAGAAAAAATAATTAAGGCAATCCAGCAAGTCAATGTTTGTGGAATAAATGAAACATAAAGGAGCGGGAAACCCCAATAATCTCTTCATCCTTAAAATTCCAGTTGGTATACAGTTAAATATTGTCCCAAATCTATATTTATATATTATTTCAACAAACTTGCTAGCCTAGAGTTTTGCAGCCTGCATCCTTCAGCCATTGCATGTGACCAAATGCACACTAGTTCATACTAGCCTGAGGCAGGACCATGGATGTCTAAAGAGGAAATTGGGTCCCCTGAGTTACAAGCAGTTGGTTGTAAGCTGCCATGTGCCATGTGGATGCTGGTAAGGGAATTCATGTCGTCTGTCCGACAGTGCTCTGACCCCTGAGTCATCTCTCCAGCCTCAGGACCGCTGAGTGTTTTGAACTAAAGTGTAGGCAGCACACATCCATGTCTTTTAAATAAGGAATTTGGGAGGCTCTCCTTGAGTGCTTCTTTTGGAGGGCTTCTTCAGTTCCTTATTTAGTAAACCGTATGAACTTTTTAAACTTCTCAGTCCACGTTGTCACCTCCTCCATTGGAGAGCTCTATAAATCTGCATTCATCTGTCGTGTGCACACAAATAGACGATTAAAAAAAACATTTTGCTAACTTGATAGATAACTAGAGGCATTGTTCTAGAAAGTTAAATTTTATAATTTTTGAGGAGGAATATTAGCTACTATATTTTATGTATGTAACTAATATGTAGCTACTGGGCATTTGTCTTTTTTTTTTTTCAGCCTGGTCATAGCTTTTGCCTTTTTGCTATTACAGGAATATTTGTTTCTTCTTAGTGATTTGTATACACTCTTTTTGTAGTGAAGTCGGGAACCCTTCTTGTATCTGCAGCAAATGTATTTTGCGGCTTGTATTTTACCTGCTTATTACAATGTCATTGAACAAATGGTTCAAGCCTTCTTTGGGTTAAGTCTACCAAAGTTTGCTTTTAAGATCCAAATTTGGGTAACTTTGGAGAGATGGCTCAGTTAAAAGCACTTGCTGCTCTTGCAGAGGATCCAGGTTCACTCCTCAGCACCCAGGTGGTGGCTCACAGCCATACTTAACTCCAGTTCCAGGGGATCCAGCACTCTCTTCAGAGCTCCCTGGGCGTTAGGCATGCATACGTTGTGTATACAGTGTGCAGACAAAACACTCAGACACATATAATAAATAAATCTTATAAACTTTTTTAACAATTTATTTGCTTATACTGTTAGAAGACTGCCTTACTGCTCAAATGAGAAACGCTTTCCACTTAACAGTCTGGTTAACCTGAAACTTTCTCAGGGGTCCCATGCAAAGATGTCTCTCTTTTTTTTTAGTGTTAATTGTCTAGTGTTAGTAATTGTTTAGTGTTAAACAAGCTCACTAGTTTGTTAGTTGAATGTCTCTCTCTTTTTTAAAAAGATTCATTTATTTTCTTGTGTGTGTATGTATGTCTGTGTGAGGGTGCCAGATCCCCTGGAATAGGAGTTAGAGGCAGTTGTGAGCTGTCATGTGGCTGCTGAGAATTAAAAGCAGGTCCTCTGGAATTGCAGCCAGTGCTCTTAACCACTGAGCTGTCTCTCCATCCCCCAGGTGGTTGTCTCTTTAATCACCTAGTAAATGTGCATGGGCACTTGATCCCTCCTGGTCTTCTGGTTCATCCTGTCTTATCTTAAGTTGCACCAAAATGATTTAGTTGCTGTAACTTTACAATGTATTTAAACGTGAGATAGTGGGAAATCTCTTTTGGGTCTTGGCTTTTTCATCAGCCCCCCCTAGGTGTAATGCAACATAAAGTTGTATTGTTTTCATATAGTTCAAATAAAACTAATAAGATTTTTTGTTTCAACATAGAAAACATTGAAGTGATTGGGAGCTACTACATTTTTAGAACAGTATTATGCTCAACTATACTTTTTTATACCAATCAATAGCTGTGGTTTTTTTTTTTCAAAATTCCTGTAAATACTTTAAAAATTTAGACCAATACACAACATTATTATATATGAATCTATCCATTGTGGTATCAAGGATCAAGCCTGGGCTCTCCCATAAGCTGGGTAAGCACTCTATCACTGAGCTCCATTTCCAGGTTTCTTGATTAACTTTTACTATTATGAGGCAGGGTCTCATTAAGTTGCCAAGGCTGGTCTTCTTCTTTATGATCCTCTTGCCTCAGCTTCCTGAGTAGCTGGGATCACAGGCCTACTCCAAGAGGCCCAATCCATCCTTTGCATTTTATTTTAAACAATTGTTTTTGGATTCTCAAAACATTCTTAATTTTTGTGTCTCTATTTCCTTTTCATGCGTATCTCTTCATCATATCTTACCTCATTTCTTCCCTCTAGCATGCCCTAGCCCCGAACCTCCAAATATGTCCCATGTCATGTCATTTCTTTATCTTTATTTTATTTATTTGTTTGCTTGTTTCTTCCTTTTTTTGTTTTCTGTTTTTTTGGGGATTTTTGGTTTTGGGGGTTTTTGTTTGTTTGTTTGTTTGTTTGTTTTTTGAGACAGAGTTTCTCTGTGTAACAGTCCTGGCTGACACTGAACTCACTTTGTAGACCAGGCTGGCCTCGAACTCATGGAAACCCAACTGCCTCTGCCTCCCAAGTTCTGGAATTAAAGGTGTGCACCACAACCACCTGACTTTTATAATCAGCGAAGTCCAGTTAGTGCTGCCATTTGCACATGTGTGTCTAAGACAAAACCTTTATACTGACCTAGTCATTCTTGAACCCCTGGGAACAGGGAATTCTCTTGTCTTCACTTCCCATGTAGTTGGGTGCTTGAAAACATCCCACATACTTGGGGCTACAGACAAGTGCCGCCATACTTAGCAATCAGATTCTTAGTAAAGTCTCTTAGACTCATGTTTTATTTCCTCTTCACAAATTGTACTTTACTAACAATGCACAGAAAATGAAATAATCAGAAAAGTTTCCTGCAAACAAACTGTGGTATGTTGGTGTATAATATGTACATATATGTATGGGTGCATAAATAATATTTACCTAAATGTGAAGGAAGTGCCCATTCTCCTTAGGTTTCTGTGTCGCCCCCTCCCCTCATTTTTTCCAGCCTACTGTTTATAATAGAAAATTCCCTTCTACTATATCAGATTCTTTTATGGTCACATAGTTTCTTGCCCTAAGATTAGCTATTAATTTACATGTAGGCTATTACAAGCAGCATGTTATATATTTGTCCACGTCTCTGATCATCTTGTAAGTACAAACCTCTGAAGGGACATCACTGCATCCGAGAGTATGTGTGTGCCAACTTGCTCAGCAGAAAAGGGCACCAGATTGTACTCCCATGTGTGGTGACCATGCAGTACTAGGGTGCAGAGTGGCCAGCCCAGGCCAGTATTTGAGTACTCCCTGATTTTGTGTGTGAGGGGATGCATTCCCCTACTAGCAAGGCTAAATATGCCCCCGCGCGCTCTGCCCCCACATGCTCTGCCCAGTTCTCCAACTGCTCCTTTCGAGTGCGTGTTTGAACACTCCTGGCTTATCCCTCATTTTTCATCTGGGCGTGGTTCTTTCTCTTCCCGATTGGCAAACACACCTTAAATCTTAGTGTGGCCCTCAGCTGACAATGAGATGCTACCTAACATTTTATCAATCTATTGAATCTGGTTTTCTTTTCCTTTTCTGGCATGCTGTATAACACTTTAAAGGCTTTCCCCATGAAGTAACAACCCAGGGATGGCTTTTTGTTTATTGAAATAGCTGCACCAGGCAGAATTCCCCTTAAAGCACAGCCTGGCCTGCCATCCACTCCCAGTACCTTTCAGACCATGAAAACTGGCTCTATTAATGTCAGCCATTGCCCACTTTGTCAAAGGGAACACGGCTGCCCTGGGAAAACCATACTATGATCCAACTCTTCTCTTTGGTTTGCCCAGGCTTGCTCTGGAGCTCTGAGAATGCTGACCCCTACACGTGGAATGGGGAATGGGTCAAAGACACAATGCTCCTCCTCAAGACCTGCTTTGCTCTGTCTCAGGCTTCCCCCTTCCAAATACTGCAGATTGTCTTGGAAATCAGAGTGGACAAAACCAGGTTCCTGATGTATTGACTCTTTTTGGTGCCACCTGTGACTAGCAAACAGAGGTTTCTCGAATGTTTCTCTTAACTGAACTTTGTCCTGACTTTATTCTCTTTCTTCCTTTTGACTGAGTTATGAGGAGAGACAGAGGTCAGCTGGTTCAGTCCCTGTCCAGCCAGAAACCTACATGCCTTTCTTAAAACCTTTGCAAGCCGCTCATGGGCATACTTAGATATAAAATATGATATTTTCTCCCTTCTCCCCTCTTCCCATCTCCTCCTCTGTTCTCTCCTCCTTTTCCTTCTACTACTATGAGGAAGTCATTCCAAGACCTCAGACAGAACAAAAAGACAAAGACAGTCACACTCCATTTAAGGGGACTCCTGTCACAGTCCCCATAATATTTTACTGTGTGTCTCATTGAGGAAAACTTGTGCTTATGCCCACCCTTAGCTTCAGGAAGCTTTACTAATGAGATGGAAGAGCAGGATAGATGCCGACATATCTGATGGATATCAGAGTCAATAAAATCGTGTTTTTAAAACTTCAGTAGCATGGCAAATTGTCCATAGGTATGAATCATCAAAAACTTCCTATCATATAACTGAAGTCTCATTGGCAGTTATATTTGTCATTACTCAGATGCCATGGTATACATCTCTAAAGCTAGCAGTTGGGAGGCAGAGTCAGAAAGATCAGGAGTTCAAGGTCAGCCTTGGCTTAGTAGCAAGTTTGAGACCAGTTTGATGAGACTGTATCAAACAAACTATGTACATATGTATAAGGAAAAGGCAAAACAACCCTCCAGAATATGAGCAGTATTCATCTACAGGGAATATATTTATCAATTTGAGTGTATATGTTTCCCTCTATTTGTAAATGTAGTTATAGTGATCACGTCCAACTTACTAGGAAGTGAAGTGTCAATCTCGTAGGTGAGCAAAGGGGACCGAAAGGGGACAATGCCTTTGGAACTTCGAGAGGTCCATCCTAGTATGACTGCTTTCAAGTATAAAGTGCTTTTAGTTCTTTAAATATTTATTTGATTTATGTATGTGAATGTTCTGGCTGCAAGGATGTGCGTGCGCCATGTAAGCGCTTGGAAGCAAACCTAGGTCCCCTCAAGAGCAACCAGTGCTTCAAACTGATGAGGCCTCTCTTCAGCCCCTAAAATCCCCCATAAATGTCAGCTCTTCCCCTTAATCTGCACGGGAATGTAGCATCTACCCCACAGGGCAGCTCTACTTGCAAAACCAAGAAGATGTCCAAGTTTCTTGTCTGGAAGTGGAAATGAAAAAAATTCCAGTCTTGCTTTGTCAAATGCCTGAGGCTGTGACGTTGAGTCTGCCGGGGTTTGCAAGCTGTGCTGGATGCAGGAGTCACCGTCTGTACTTGCCCTCCTGCTCACGCCAATGGTCCTTCACTCCCCCGGCAATTCACACCAGATCTTGAGGCTGCAGACACACATAACAACCTGGGTACAGGTGGCGAGGGCTCCTTCAGTGCCTGGAGACCTCTGCAAAAAGGAGACCTGATAGTTAAGCTATGATACCCAGCAGGAGCTGAGGCTGCAAGCAGAGGAAAGAACCAACTCTCTCCCCTGGGTGAGAGGCAGGAGACAGTGGCCTTCCTTGGCTTGTCACACATGCATAGGTCAGTGACTAATGTTCCTTCAGGTGTCCTCATTTTTCCTAATAATGAGCATCAAAGAACATTTCCAGGGAGAAAATGAGAGATGACTTTTTCTTTTCTCTTCTTTTCTTTTGTTTTTTTTTTTTGAGACAAGGTTTCTCTGTGGCTTTGCAGCCTGTCCTGGAACTAGCTCTGTAGACCAGGCTGGCCTCGGACTCACAGAGATCCGCCTGCCTCTGCCACCCAAGTGCTGAGATTAAAGGCATGCGCCACCACCGCCCAGCAAGAAATGTTTTCTAATATCTGATGTTATCCCACATAAAAACCCATCACATCAAACAATCATTTTTCTTGGTTGATTCTCCTTCTGTAGCTCTTCAGCTTTACCTGAGTTGTGAGTTTTGTTCGGTCCAGTCCAAGGTGGGCTCTTGGCTTCTTGACGTTAGCGGAGATGTTTGTTGCTTGCTAGGGGCATCTCTTTGCATCCTTGGCTCACGCGTTTTTGCCTCATACCAAATCATCCTATTTGCACCCTAAAACTGTGCACATTAGTCCCGTGGTACAGCCTCACCTTTCCTGCTGCATCTGAATGAGCCCTTGAGAAAAAGACAGCACCTCATTCACTTATTTCTGGGTCTTCCTTCCCAGCACTGTTTCTACCCAGGCTTTGTCTTTTTAATCACATTTCCCCGAAAATACATGCACTCTTGACTTTTGAGGGTTGCTTCAAAAGGAATGATTTGGGGAAAGTCGTTCCTGGAACTTTCTGGCCTTAAAGATAACAGAGTTAAGGCTGTTTGCACACAGCTCACTCTAATTAGTAAAACCTCACATTGCAAGTAAGCTTCAAGGGACGTTATAGGAGATTTAGTCTTCTGTCGCCTGAGATTCGGTGCCAAGACCCATGGCTGGCAGTAAGGAGCCCTGTGCATTCCACATGTTAATGAGAGGCACTAACAATTGAGAAGAATATGTTCCTCAGAGTTCATGTGTGGATCCACCCCTGCAAAGTCAATCACACCCCTCCCTCCCTCCCTCCCCCCCCCTCCCCGTTCCTCCCCACTGCCTAAGCCTTTCTCCAGCCTTGACAAGCAGGCAAGAAGGAAGTAGAGAAACAGAGGAGAATGGAGGTATTGGATTTTAACGGAGAGTGGTATTCTTATAGAAAACCAGGTCTCTTCCCATCTCTTGTCTTCTATGTCTCCCTTGCTCGAACTGGGCCGAGGGAAGCCCCACAGCCTCTGTGCCAGCTGTTAATTTAGCTGGACCAAAGCCTTGATTTGACTCTGTGACTGGAAATAGAGCCTGGGTCTTGATTTAGATTCGGACAGAAGTCTAACCCAGGAACAGCATCCGAACGTTAGAGGTAGCTGATCTGGGAGGTGATCCAAGCAGCTCCGGGTAGGAGAGGAAGGAAGCGAGACAGGGATAGGAAGGATGCCAATGACAACAAGTGGTAGTTGGTGTTTAATTGCACCGTGGAACACTGGGAGCCAGAGTCGAAGCAAGCCTCAAGCCTTAAGCATCACAGCTGGAGGATGAGGGGAATCGCAGGCCTTCTCAAACCTCCTGTCAGGCGGAGGGTTGAGGGTTGCTGCGGTGGTTAATTCTCTGTCGCCGAGCGATGGTATGAGGAGTCTGGGTAGAAGGAAAAGGTGCAGAGAGGAACGGGCAAGGGCTGGGGCTATGGTGCAGCCGAGGCCATGCATGCGGCGCTGGCTTCAATCCCCAGCACTATAAAACAAAAATGTGTGGTTTTACATGGGAGGAGAGTCACGGAAAGCAGCTGTGCCCGAGTGATGCTCCAAACCTCTAAGCAAGAAAACCACAGTAGCCCTAAAATTGTTACCGAAGTAGAAGGTGAACAAAGACTGGAAGATTCTCCAGAGAGCCCACCATGGGCCAGCCTTTGACATCCCACAAGTGCAGAAAGCACCGCTGACGGCTTTTCCTTATCTCCTCTCATGTTCTCTATTGCAATATTCTCTTTCTCTTCTGGCTTCAAGGCTGAAGAACTGAAGATGGGACTTATCTGGCAACAGTGGCCACCATATCAGCAATATATTTCTTTTCAGGAATTTTGCAAAGTGCTTTCTTTGACATTCCAAAATGTGGGAGAAATAACGCGTGAGCTGCTTTTCCTGTTCTGTGATAAAATCCCCTGCCAGAAGCAACTCACTTGGGGGGGGGGGCGACAGGGTTATTCTGGCTCACAGCCCAAGGGCACAGGCAGTCAAGCAGGGGCAGTTACAGAAGCAGGAACACGAGGCAGCTGTCCCCTTGTATTTGCAGTCAGTAAGCAGGGAGCTAAGAATGTTGGTACACAGCTATCTTTATTCTCATACCCATCTAGGTCCCAAGCCTGGGTGGGAAACGGTGCTTCCCACGTTTTCATGGCTCCTCCCAAATCAGCCAGCATGATCAAGATGGTCTTTTGCAGGTGTCTTACTTTTCTATCGCTACAATAAAGCACCATGACCAAAGCAGCTTATTAAAGAAAGGGTTTAAGTTTCAGAGGGTTTCAGAGCCGAGAGGTCACATCTTACGCCACAACCACAAGGGCAGAGGAAGAGAAAATCCCATAAGTCTTTTGAAACCTCAAAGTCTGCTCCCTAAGCAAGATCACACCCCCCCCCAAGCCTTCCCAAACCATTCCACCAACTGGGACCAATATGAGCCTGTGGGACCAAGTATTCAAATATATAAACCTGTGGGGACATTCTCATTCAAACCACACAGAAGGCATGGCCAGGAACTTGTCTCTTCCACGATTCTGGAGTTGACAATCATCAATCACCACAAATAATACAGGGAAAGTAAGTACCCAGAATCCAGGGCATTTAGTACCTAATTTTCTCATAACACTCATTGGCTTACATTAGATCTCCCCAGGACCTAGAAATAGCACTCACCATAGTCTCGGGGTCCTTGCACAGTGACACATTCAGTAAGGTAATGCTGGCACAGTAAGGGTAATCTGGCATTTCTCTGACTTCTCTTCTGCTCCAGAATGGTGCAGTTAGGATTCCTAGAGGTGCTCCCCTTTTTAAGTCAGCAGCAAGTTGGAGCAAATCGCCTTCCTGTGGGAGCAAGAGGAAGCATACAGGTATCGAGCCCTGTAGCTTTCTCCTAAAATCTGGTTAGGGAACCATAGTTCAGCTCCTATAAAGAGAAGGCTGTGTGGTGAGCTCAGAGAGAATCTGCATGCTTTAGGCTTTGGAGCAAATGTCCCCTCTATGTCACCATCAATATCACCTTTAGCCATCTCTAGGGTCTTCATCAGTATAGGGGTTGGGAGCCATTCTTTTCCATTCCCTGTCCAGGCAATGCCAAGTCCTTCTTGTGTCTGGTGGAAGTGGGCAGTTAGTTGTTGAAGAATCACACTTTTCCAGAATCTCTGGTTCTGCTTCTTCAGCCTCCATAAGCAGTCACAGCTCTCAATAAAAGGCTGGTTGTATTGTAACCGACACTTGTCAGGTCTGTTCTGGCAACACAGTAGAATTAAATCATTACAAATAGTGGGAGTGACGGGTAATTACCAGGTCCCCCTCTAAGCACTTTTCCTGTGTGAGGTGACGAAACCCCCACAAGAGCACACTTCAGTTAGGTTATATATTACTGTTATCACCCCAAAGTACAGGGGACACAATGGAAGCGAGTAAGACTCAAGGTCATACTGTGGATAAGAGTGTGAACTGGAATTCAGATCCAGGGAGTCTACACGCAAAGCTACCTCTGTAGTCTACACTGTCTTGTCAGGAGGTCTAGTGCATTCAAGATGTACTCATGTGAGTTTGAGGGTGATGTTGATTGATGAGTCTTTCTGGAGAAGGCAGCTGAGAGAGGAACCTTGGATGTGGGATGCCGTTCTGTATGCTGTGAATATGTTTTATTACAATGGGTTAATTAAAAAAAAAAAAAAGCTGTTTTGACCTCTGGCAAGGCAGAATATAGCAAGGCAGGAAATCTAAGCAGAGATAGAGGAGGAAAGAAGGCGGAGTCAGACAGATGCCATGTAGCTGCTGAAGGAGAAAGATCCAGAACCTCACCAGTAAATCATGAGCCTCGTGGTAAAATATAAAATAATAGAAATAGGTTAATGTAAGATGTATGAGCTAGTTAATAATAAGTCTGAGCTAATAGACCAAACAGTTTGTAATTATTATAAGCTTCTGTGTGTTTCTTTGGGACTGAATGGCTCCAGGACCAGGCAGAACAGAAACTTCCATCTACAAACCTTGGTAGATAGATCACAAAGGCAATGATAGAACAGACACAACCAAGACCCATGAGCATTTGGAGACTGCCATTTTTATTGATGCTGTCAATCCCTATTGGCCCTCACTGGTTCTGCCCTCTTTCAGTCCAGATAATTGCTTTTCTTGTGTGTGTGTGTGTGTGTGTGTGTGTGTGTGTGTGTGTGTGTGTGTTTGGTTTTTCAAGACAGGGTTTCTCTGTGGTTTTGGAGCCTGTCCTGGATCTAGCTCTTGTAGACCAAGCTGGTCTCGAACTCACAGAGATCCACCTGCCTCTGCCTCCCAAGTGTGCTGTAGTTGGATCAGTTCCCACCCCCCACCTCCCATGCCAGTCACTGTAGAATCACCTGTAGACATTGTGGGATCATATCAAGTATCTTTCCAAGTCTCCCTTATTTGTCTAGATTTTTTAATTATCAGATTTATCTTATCCAAGATAGCACTATGTCATATTCATTATTGAAATAAAAATATAATTCAAGAAAAAAACTTCAACATTTTTAGTCCTAGACACCTTAAATGCTACTATCAATCATGCAGCTCAAGATTAAGTTTATAAATTTAATTGGTCTTTCAGCTAAATTTTATTTATTCTAATTTGAGATCTTCAAAGTTTACTCCCCTTCAACACACAAATATCTTTCATGTACTCTATGTATTAAACTAGGGGTTTTTTTATAAGTGTAATTCATTAAAAAAAATGTGTGTGTATGTGCCCACATGCACATGTTGGTGTGCGTCTGCATACTGGTGTGTGTGTGTGTGTGTGTTCGTGCACCCTAGTAAGTGTGCATGCTGTTGTGTATGTGTGTGTGTGCGCACACATACCTCGGTCCAGGCATGAGTTACAATGTGTGTGCAGAGGTCAAGGAACAATTTTAGATGCTGGTCCTTACCATCTAATTTGCTTGAGATGTAGTTTCACCTCCATCCAGTTTCAGGAGAGTGTCTTGTCTCTGCCTCCTGTCTCACCACAGAAGCACTAGAATTCCAGGCATGTGGGCTACTGAATCCAATGTTTTTTGTGGGTTCTGGGGATCTAAACTCATTCTCTAAAATGTACCCACTAAACTATCTTCCCAAGTCTCTAAAGCATTTCCTAAAAAGCAGTCATTGTTCTAAAGGTATGAGTGCAAGTGAAATGATCTCCTAAAGACAACAATCTGTTCAAAATAATTTAAAAGTCTACACCTTTGAACAATGACACATGTAAATATTTTAGCAGTCCATGGTTGACAATTTAAATGCAGACATCAGTTGAGTAGAACCAGAAATATTTGGGACTTCAGAATTTATTTTTAATTTTGGAATATTTGTATGTCTATAATGTAGTATATTGGAGATGGGACTTAAGTCTAAGCATGAAACTTGTCTACATTGCATGTACACATAGCTTGAAAGACTTTTTATAGAATGGTGTCAATGATTTTCCTTGTGGACAGAAGTTTCATCGTTGTAATTTTGTGCTCATGACATCAGTTTAAAGCTGGAACATTCCTGTTTTGTAGCATTTTGGATGTCAGATTCTCAGATTAAGGGTCCTGCAATCCTGTACTTGTAATGCAGCATCTAATCCACAAATAAAGCTCAACCCTAAATCATTTAAAGGACTTTAATTTCTGCTTTCCAAAGATATAAACAGAGCACTTTATTCCATGTTTAATTAATGTAGTTATTTGTGCAAGCCAGTATAAAGGAGAAAAAATACAACAAACTTCCAAATATCATTTACTTGGAATGCTAATAGATGTCACAAATTGAATGTGTTTTTAAAAATAAATTTATGTAACTACAACAAATAAAAGACATCATAAGTTCATGAACTTAAAAGTCTTCCTTCAATCCTTACCCCTTTGAGTTTCCCATTTCTTAGTTGATTTGACTTTTAAAAAAAAAATCTCCCTGGCTTTGTGAAGTGCTGCAGACGAATGCTATTAAAGCCCACGTATTTTCAATTGAACAATTAGAGCTCCTGCATCTTTCCTGTATTCTAACCACCTGCTGATGTTTTCCTTCCTGGTTAATAAAATGTCTCGTAAAATGCATCATTCTTTCCTAATGACTTTGCATCATAAACAATACTTTCTCAGGAATTCATACACTTGAGTTTTCCAAACGTTCCCACCATGCTGCCCAGAGTCTGACACCCATGTGGAAGGAGAGTTGACCTGGTAAACTTCTCTAGCATCTTCTCTACTGGAAACATTGAAGCATACCAGTTAAACCATTTCTTCTCTGTGTGGGTTTTTCACGCATGTCAATTAACAGCACTCTTTACTGAGAATCACCACGACCCCATCCCCACTTGACCACCCATGGAGGTTGCCAATCTCTGGCTTTATCAGTCTCTCACAGGTTGACATGACTCCTTTTGGTTTCCCTCCTAGGGATTTGCATTAAGGCACAAGGAGCCCAACGAGAATAAAGTTCTGCTCTGTTTTCTTTGTTTTACAAGTAGTTAAGGAATATAGAGTCAGTACACAGGGCACAGGAGTCCCACCAATGTAAGGAAAGTGAGCAAGAACACGCAGAGAGGAACACACAACATGCTGTGCCCCCCCCCAACAGAGAGCAGGTGGAAGACTGAAGGGGGAGGAGCCACATCTCTTCCTAGAGACCTCTTGTTTCTCCTTCCAGTCTTTTCTAGGGTTCTACTTTTCTCTCTGACCTTCGGTTGGGAAAGATATTCTTGTGTACAACTCTTGTTGTACACAAACAAAGTGTAAACACTTTGTTTAGACCAGCTAAGTAGACATTCAATCCTTATGAACCACCAAGTCTGATTAAGGCATCTTTTGAAATTTTTAAATTTTAAAAGTGATCATGGTCAGATTGCATTATATACATGCATGATATTGTCAATAAGCAAATGTTAAGATAAAAAAGAAAGTGCTGCATTTGACTTTGAAAATTAGGCAACACAGTATTTGTTATTTTTTAATAAACTGCAATCTAAGAAGGTTATTAGAATAAAAAACCTTTAAATCAATGATAACCATGATTTTTCAATTAACTTGCATATATATTTTAGATGAAGCAAGAAAATAAGACTTTCATAGTTTTGATTCTTATCCTTATTTATATTTGTGTGGATTCATTGGTACTTACATATAATATATATAAAAAAATACTTCCTAATTTTTACTTCTGAATTTGGATACTAAACAGTTTCCCATACAGGAAGATCTTCTAAATAGCATGATTCAAGTATAAGCTATCATGTACACATAACCATGACTGAACTTTTTAAAGTGTATCTTTGGTGTATCTGCAGCTCCGGGGATGGACCCCAGGTCCTGACACACACTAGACAGGTGTACCACTGAGTTACATCCCTAGCCCACAACTGATGTTTTTAATCTATTCATGTTCATTTGTTACTATAACATTTTATAATTAAAATACTTACTTAAACATTTTTTCTCATCATCTCTATTCTTTATCTTGATTTTCTTCCATCTGAAGTAGGATCTTTTTACTACAGATTTACCTCTGGTTTTTTTTTTTTCCCCATCATATTAGTTGGCATCCCCACTCTTCCGTAATGGAGACCTTTGTCTCATTCTTGAGTTTAATGAGGGTTTTTCAAACATTATTTTGGCCATTAGTTTCATGATCATTTTTATTTGTCATATTAAGTAAACATTCTTCTATTCTTTGTTTAAGTCACTTGAAAATTACAACTGTGTGGCCACTTCCCAATGATAGTTGTAGTACTTGAGATTGCCTTTGTCCTTTGATTTTTGGATGTGAATCACAGGAATAAATTCTTTATATTTGGTTTTTGATCACTAAATGATATTTGATAATATTGTATAGGCATTTAATACATCAATTACTATTATTTGTACTAGTGTATGTGTGTGTGTGTGTGTGTTGCTTAAGTGTGCCACGGTTCATGTGTGGACATCAGAAGATAACTTGAGGAGGAGTAGGTTCTCTCTTTCCACCATGTGGTTCCTAGAGGAACTGAATTCAGGCTTGACAGCAAGCACCTTGCCAGCTCGATTGAAGTTGTTTTAAGAAAATTTTCACGTCAACAATGCAGTTTACTTTGGTATTGTCTGTGATAGGGTGACAATGTGATTGTCTGAGATAGGGTAACAATGTGATTGCCTGCAATAGGTAGCAGTGTGCTTGCCTGCAATAGGGTGACAGTGTGCTTGTCTGTGATAGGGTAGCAGTGTGCTTGTCTGTGATAGGGTGACAGTGTGTTTGTCTGTGATGGGGTAGCTATGTGCTTATCTGTGATAGGGTGACAGTGTGTTTGTCTGTGATAGGGTAGCAGTGTGTTTGTCTGTGACAGGGTAGCAGTGTGCTTGAATGTGATAGGGTAGCAGTGTGTTTGTCTGTGATAAGTGAGCAGTGTACTTGCCTGTGGTAGGGTGCTTGGTATTCTGGTGACTCTGCCTTTACCATTCAGATTTTCTGGACCTCTGGGTGGAAGGAATGGATGTTGGAGGTTGGCATGAGTAGGCAGTTGTTGGTCCTTGCAAGCCTGTTCTGTTGTTTTATAGTTGGATTAGGTCTGCTACTCATCAACTCCAGTGCACACCACTTTCTAATTTGATGTACGGTCCCAATGGGTCCATTTCAAACTGATGCGTGTCCTTGTTTAATAACTAAGGCATGTATGTGGGTGGATGAACTCTGGATCCATAAATCTGAGACTAAGTTCTCCTCTGAACTTCTGGTTCCTCTGTGATTTGATTAGACTATCACAAAGAGCCTAAAGACTCCCTGAGCCAACATTTTTTTCTCATTCTAGAATTTCAGTCGATGAAGGTTGAGTAAATACTTATAATAAATGAGACTTACTAAATATGATTCATTTGAAATTACAAGATTAATGGGAAGGCTCCATTACTGTAGAACACTCTACTTACATTTCTAACATTTTTGTCCGATTTGGTTAGTGCTTCTTTTCCCTCACCAAATAGCAAACACAATTAGGAAACACTCAACACAGTGCCTGGTATATTATAGAGATCCAATACAGATGTGCTGAAATGGTCTTGAAGATGATATTTGTCAGTTTTCAGTTCAGAAGAGCTCCACGAGATTCACTCTGACAGTTTTGTGTCTTGGGTTTTTTATTTTATGCTATTGGACCTATAAAGAGCAAAAATTATACCATGTATTGACTTGTTCATTTGCAGGTTTTCATGTTAGTCTGGAGACAGGGTTTCATGTAGCTCAGGCTGGTTTGGAATTCCTGATCCTTCTGCTTCTGTTCTGGATTACAGGAATATATCACCATGCCTGGCTCCCAGTCACCAAGAGAGTAAGAACATAAGATTAATTTTTCACATTTAAGTCTACTTTAGGACATAGTCAGACATACAAGCGTCAACCTTAATTTGATAGAGTCACAGTGACAAAAGATGAACAGGGTCACCAAGATGGGTTTGCTTTGTGACAGAAGAATTAGAAATTTCTACAAGATAAACTTTGAGTCTAAACTCTGATAGATTAGTAAAAGAGGGTGGGACATGTTGGAAAAATGAAGAAGAGTTGTGAGGAATTTTCAGGTCAACCAATAAGAAGGGATTTTCCATTCCAAAATCCCCAACTGGGCTAAACCATAGCTAATCCAGAGTAAGGAGGTGGCATAGAAGACTCAAAAAGAAGCAGGCATGTGGGAAGGGAAGTGGCTAAAAGGATTATTTAGGATTGAGTTTCACTTTGCAGACTGATTAATAATATTGAAAGTCTGAAACGTGACTGCATTGGATTTCAGAAAAATAACCTTCATGGCAGGTCAGAAAATGGGCTTGAAAGAAGAAGCCCCTTCTCTAGAGATGCTCAAATGGGCACCTGGAGCGAGGCTGGGACAATGAGATGAAGAGGTAGGCAGGTAATGTGGCTGAAATACGCTGGTTTGGGTGGCCACTAATAGTGATAGAGCAGAACAAGGGCATCATAGGTTACTCCAGGATGGTAGTCTCAGAAGGCAGGGGATTGGGGCCCTCTTTTGTTGAAATTGGAGCGGCGGGTCTGTGTCCCCAGCACCCCAGCCGCCTGGCTAGCTTATGCCCACAATAACAACACACAAATTGTATTCTTTTAAACACTGCTTGCCCATTATATCTAGCCTCTTCTCGGCTAACTCTCGCACCTGGACTAGCCCTTTTCTAATAATGTGTGTAAGCACCCCAAGGTGCGCTTACCGGGAAGATTCTAGCCTACGTCCATCCTGAGTCGGAGCTTCCTTGCGTGTGTCTCTGAGAGCAGATCCATCTCGCGTCTGTCTGAGGAGTCTTACCTCACTTCCTCTTCCTCCTGTTTACTCCTCCCACCTATGTTTTAACCTATCAGGGCAAGCAGTTTATTTAATTAACCAATGAAATCAACAGATTGATATATGACACTCCCACATCACTCTTTGGGTGGGAACCTTTATTGGTGCATGAACTGAACGAACTGGGTTTGCAGCCCCTGTCACACGTTCAGGTAGAGATGCCCACGAAGGGAATCTTGGAACTTCATGTGGCGGCATCTTGGAGTTTAATTTGGTGTAGGTTTAAGAGCCATTGACTTGTCAGTGAGACTCAAATGATATTTTCTGGGAAAAGCCCAGAGGAGAGGAAAAACAGAAAATACGAAAAGGATGCAACTCTCCATGGTAGAAGTGAGTAAAAGTCCTCTAAGTCCACTATCAGGAGGCAGTCGAATAGTTTGATGTGTGCTGTCCACCACACTCAAACACAGGCTTGCACACTTACACAAATACATAGGTTTACACGCTTACACTCACATAAATACAGTGCATGCACACTTCAGTGCTCATTCGTGGTACTTCCTTGTATTTATTTAACTGATATTTCTTGTTAAAATTAATAGTTTCTGATTTTTTTTACTGTTTCAAATTACGCTGAAATGCAAACCCTTTTGTCTATTTGTGTGTGTGTGTCCATGAGTATTTAATTAGGACAGTTATAACTGTAGTACTTACTGGCAAATTGTGTGAAAAATGTAAGACTTTGATCACTTTCTCAAACGATACTCCATATGTCAGGGTTCAGGTGTCTTTCCCATCAGTCTCTGCCTTGCCACATATTTAATAACTTAAAAATATTTAAATAACCACAACCATGTGAGAAGTCAAAAAGAATGCTTTTATTTTTACCTATCATATTTTGGCATTAATAAAACTAAATATTTTTGTATATTCTAACAGTAGCCTGCTTAACCTCCCTCCTCTTCCATCCCTTCCTTCCTTCCTTCTTTTTTTTTTTCTTTCATTCATTGCCTTTGGTTTGGGCAAAACACACACCTAGTTTTCTGTTGCTTTTCTCTTCCTAGTTAGATATCTGTAAATTTTCTTTGTCTTTTAAGGATAGTAAAACATTGTGATAAACATGATGTGTATGTTT
Organism: Alexandromys fortis; assembly: GCF_014885135.2. Classification (NCBI taxonomy): domain Eukaryota; kingdom Metazoa; phylum Chordata; class Mammalia; order Rodentia; family Cricetidae; genus Alexandromys; species Alexandromys fortis. Next base: position 14,417,557 of record NW_026067897.1, read on the forward strand.
GTTCCTTCTTTTCTAATGTTGATTAGATGGATAGATAGAGATTTATACAGAGAGAGAGAGACGACTAGTAACAAAACAAAGTAACGGTTTCTAATGATATGTCTTAGAATCTTCACTAGAAGTTTCAAAAGAATCCTAAGTAATGGTAGAAAAAAACTGAATCACCTTTGCTACTTGGGATCTGCTAAGTTTTTGCAGTTGGTCAAAGTTTCTACTTTTGTCTCAAGATAAATAATTTAGGGCTAGCAAGATGACTCAATGGATAAAAGAACTTGCCACCACACCTGATGATCTAAGTTCAGTCTCCATGTCCCACATGGTAATGAAGAATTGATCATTGTGCATTATCATCCAACCTCCACACATGTACCATGGCATGTCCATGCCCCCCACCACAGCTAATCAGTAGACAAGCATCATTAAAAATTCAGATTATATAGTTTGTATGAATTAAATAATTTTTCATAATGTATCCATTGAAAAAGCAGAAAGTTTCATTAACTTTTTGAATATTTTAGTCATCTTCTTACTGTAAAGCTGCATGTTGTATCCTTCTAGATGCTCAAGTTGATTTTGCATTCCTCTCATTTATAGGCTCTCAGAAACCTGCTCTAGATTTTCTGTGTTTGCTTGGCCTGGAGTGAAAATACAACTCTCTTGGTCTGTCCTGGCCAATCGTGTAGCCTTTGGCAATGCTTGTCTACTTAAATATTAATTAATTAAAATTAAGAACAATTATCAGTTTGGTTCCCTACTACAATAGACCCAAGTGCTCAGCAATCACATGTGGCAAATGTCACTGTGTTGACACACAAGTAACCTGCTGTGCTGTTGTTTCTGTTACCTTGACAGAAACCAGGGTCACTCGAGAAACTCCACAGAGAAAATGTCGCCACCAGGTTAGCCTGTAGGCAGATCTGGGGGACATCTCTTTAATTTAATGGTTGGTTTGGGAGTGCCCGGTCCATTGTGAATGGTGTCCCCCTCTGCTCTGTAGATGGTACTTGCTCTAAGAAAGCAGACTGAGTGAGCCATGGAAAGCAAGCCAGTCCACAAGGTTCCTTTATAGCCTCTGCTTCAGCTCCTGCTTCCGGGTTCCTGCTTGAGTTTCTGCCCGACTTCCCTTCATGATAGAATATAAACTGTAAGCTGAGGTAAAGCCTCCTCCCAAACTTGCTTTGGGTTGTGGTGTCTTCTCACAGCAACAGAACACTAACCAGGACCACTGCCAATCAGAACAGAAAGTTCTCCTGGGCAGCGCTCACCTTGCTCATCTGCATTCAAGCTAACACAGCAGGTAGCTTATGCATGACCCTTTCCACTGTTCACTTGGGTTGCTTATCAGCTTATTTTAATAAAGATAATAATGGCCATAATGACAATAATAATAGGTAGGAACATTAATAGCCATGGGTTCCAAGCGCTTTATTCTCCTAGATGTTTATTGTTTGTGGCAAATGGTTTACCAAAACATATATTTTTGTTTAAAGATAAACAAAATGAGAGACAAGCACTCTTTCTGGTTTCCTTTCTTATTCTCTAATAGGTATTATAAAGATGGACTGTAGATAAAATAAAAGAATTTACTGTGGGGGAAAAAAAAACTAAATCCTAGCATGCATTTGTTGTATGCCATTAGATAAATAAAAACCAGCTTTAGAGAGGCGAAAAATGGACAGAAAACAGACAAGACAAAACTAACAGAAAAAAGGAAAAAAATAGAGGACTGAGTAAGAGAAAGAAATGTTGAAGCTGGAAAGATAAAGTGCATCGCTAATATCAACCCTTTTAGAAGAAGAAGAAGAAAAAAAAAGAAGAAGAGGAAGAAGAAGAAGAGGAAGAAGAAGAAGAAGAAGAAGAAGAAGAAGAAGAAGAAGAAGAAGAAGAAGAAGAAGAAGAAGAAGAAGAAGAAGAACCTAGAATGGGTGACATCCACAAGATGGTGAATCAACAGGGAAATTTCATTTCCTATAATCTCCAGAATATTCATAAAGAAAAATTCCCAAAGAACATCAGGCAGTGTAAAATGAAAATAGCAGCTAGAACTTGAAGAAAGTTGGCACGTGAAGGTGAGGGAGTCCTAATGTCACTTTCCAGTACTCAATTTGTGCTTAATGGTTCCCAGCAAGAAAAAGCACCATGTGGAAATCATGTGGAAACTCTGACTTGATTTACTAATCTGTTCCAAGACAAAGAGGTCCTTGGACACAGTCACAGGGTGGCTTTGTCCTCCATATGAAACCATTAGAGGTGACTAATGGCCTTCTGTAGTTGGCATCTTAGGACAGGCTGGCTGTAATGGCCAGTTGCAGTTTGGTTCTCGCAGTGGCTCGTGCTGTGTCCTGCAGTTTAACAATCAGGGTTCAGGAGAAAGTGTTGTCTGCTTTTCCTGTCCCCCTCCTTTCATTTCCATAGCATTTTTTGCAGCCGCTCTTTGGAGGGGAAAAAAAAAAAGCTTTGGGTAGGGGCGCCAGTGGGAGCTTGTGTGAGGGTGATGGATCTCCCTGTTAAACCTGAATTGCACAATCCTGCATTTTTATCATTCTGATGACTATTGCTGGACGCAGGAAGCCTGTTTCCTTGCCAGCTGTTTATACTAGCAAATCAGAGGCTTGATACAATGCAGATGGTGATAACCTTTTGCCATACAGAATCCATGTCCAGTTTTTTCTTTGGCAGCAAATTCTTTGTCTCATTCAGCATTCTGGACGCTCCCCCCCACCCCAGAAATGTAGCAGATGATGTAAACTATTTCAGAAACACAAAAGAAAAATGCCAAGCTTCTACCACATTCCATGGCCATTACCACAGACTCGTTTGGCTGTGAAGTCTTGGTATGAAAAATGTTTTATTGAATCGTGTTTTAATTCAAGAATAATGGGACAAGAAGATGGGGAGAGCTGTAAATCATTTTCAGTGATGCATCCTCCCTCGTCCATCTTTCAAGCACATTCCAGACCCAGATCTTGTGTAACTCTTTGCCTGGACCGCTGATCCTGCCATTATTCTCGCTGTCTTCAGTTCCATGTATTGACTTGCCAACAGAGCTGATGGCTCCTGGAAATACCCACCAACGCCTCTGCAAGAGAAAAATAGCAGAATCCCAGCTTAAGGTTTTGTGGGTATTTTGTTTGTTTTAGATTTATTTATTTTTTCTTAGTGTATACAAGTGTTTGATTTGCATGTGTTCCCGGTGTCCATGGAGGTCAGAAGAGAGTATCAGATTCCCTTGAACTGGAGTTATGGATGGTTTTGAGCAACCATGTGGGGGATGAGAACTAAGCCTGGATCCTCTGCAACAGCAACCTGTGCTCTTAACCACTGAACCATCTCTCTGCCTTCCACCCAGCTTTGGGTCTGTGTGTCTGATGAGCAGTAACTGTGAGAAGGATGTGCCGATGTCCACTCAGACCTGAGGGAAAGGCATTGGGGTCAACTGAGGCTAACATTCCAGAAAAGGATTTGTTCATTCTGAGAGGCACAAAAAGAAAATTAAATTTTAAGTATCATTTTAAATGTTTGTTATTCTTTGAAATATTCAGATATTTATACGATGTTTATTGATCATATCCACCCTCTATTACCTCTCTCCAACTCCTCCTAGAGAAAATTTTGTACAAATCTTACACATGTTTACACACTCACATTCCTCCTACTTATTCAGGACCAACTCCCTCCAGCATCTGAGAGTTTACCCACTCGGTTCACTGAACAAATGCTTATGAGCACATACTTCACACATACACTACTCTTGATAGCATGATCAAAAGGACCACAGTGAAAAAGAAAACGTCCTCTTCTCTCTTTCCCTCTTCGTCATTGTGCTCTTGTTTTCAATGTCTTGCTTACAGCTAGCAGCCATGCCCTCATCAACTGGCCATTCAAAATGACCACGAGCACTATGGAGTGTCTGTGGAGATGCAATTGTGGCTTCCGGGTGAAACTAAAAAGAGAGAGTGTCTATCTCTATCTTTGTTCATGGCGGATAGCAAAGATGAGGCAGACACAACCGTCTGCCTCCTGGAGAGCTGGAAATGAAGGTTTGCCCTCCAAACATGGAAAATTTGGATTTTACAAATTGCCTCATGTCATTCCAAACAGATAACTGGGCTTTCCCCCAGAAACAGTACTGAGTATGTGTTCATATGGATGTTTCAGTCCATTCCAATTATTGTTTGTGCTTGTACAACTTCCCCCTTTAATGCATACATACTACAAATGTAAACACACACCCCTGTAAGTCTAAACTTGAGGTACTTAAGTGCATCCAATTTCTCATCTTTGTCCGCACCCAAGCTGCCCCTCGCTGCTGTGCGGAGGGGGGGGGGCTCCGCAGCTGCCCCTGGTTTCTCCGGCTTGTCTGTGCTAGTTCTTAGGCTTCTTTGTCTTCTGTCATGAGAAGCCCCAGCCTGTGTTGTACATTTCCTGCCCTCAGACGGAAATAAAACACTTTCTTCACAAATTTCTGGCACCTTCTAGTGGGCAATGGTATTTAGAGACTGCAGCCAGCTCATTTCTACTGGGCTTGGTCCTTGATTGTGAGTGTGTGTGTGTGTGTGTGTGTCTATCTGTGTGTGTGTTGTGAGTGTGTGTGTGTCTTTGGGTAGATTCCTAGAAGTGAAATTGCTGGGTCAAACAGAATTTAGAGAAGAATTTCATGAGCTGATTCTCAAGCTCAGCTGACAAAAGAAACCTTTAAGTCTAACCACAAATACTTTAAAAAAAGAAAAAGAAAAAATAGTTAAAATTTCCTTTCCAGTTATAAAAAAAAGACTATAAACCAATCGCACCTCAAGTTCTGTGGCATTAGCCAAGGACAGACAGAAAGGAGAGGCTCGATTAGGGAATAGAGTGGGGGAAATAATTCTCTAGCTGAGTAAAAATGGAGGTAGTCTCCGCTGTTCACTAAAGCAAGGCAAAATTCTAAGTGTATTTAAGAATTTTATAAATAAGAATTCTATTGCAATGCACAGGAGAACACTGAGCAGGTTTGGGGTGAGGAGGAGGCAGCAATCGCTGCGGCCTTCTCCCAAGCGAAGGCGGAGCTGCTCTTTACTGGTAGCTATAGACTGAGATTGCTGTCTGGCTCAGCTGCTGAGGACTTTAAATAGCCTGCCCTCAGCGGATCTCACTTCCAATCAAAACCGCCCTTACCTTCGAAATACCCGGCTGCTGCTCTGAACACCCATACCCTTGAGCCTTCTCCTCTCCTCCCTGCCTCTCATCTCTCATCCTATAAATGTGTGGAGATGCGTTGGTCCCAGTGAGACTCTCTACTCACCACCCAAGGGACCACGAGGTCCCATTGGGATGAGAAACTGTGTGTTGGAAAGAAACATTTTCTTACAAGCTAGTGATGGTTTTTAAAACTCTATCTTACTGATGCTGAGTGGAATCACATTCTGTGGACATTTCTTCAGTGTTGTATTGGGGATGGAGCCCAGGTGTGAGTCGTACTAGCCACGCACTCTACCCCCACCCCAGAACTTTTCCTTTGATCCACATTTCCACCCGATGAAGCAGCAAGGCCATCTATGGGCATCCAAGAAACTCAAAACTAGAAGTTTCCAGTACTTCACTTTTGACAACTGAGTCATGATTAGATTTCCTCATCTTCCCTCTTTCTGCAAAACTGCCCGGGGAATGGTCCTTCCTCAGATCTCAGCTCTTCTGTTTTCTGAGTTGTACAATGGTCTCACGCATGGTCACATCACCCTCCTGACTATTCAAAGGGAAGAGGATATGTGATTCTTGGTGCCTCAAGGGACGTCCATCTGTCATCTTTTCTGTGACTCCGTGGGTGAGGAGAGAGACTGGTACAGACTCAGAGTCTCACATAAGAGAAGAACATCTCCTTTCTCTAGCCTTACCCCTCCCCTTCTCCCCAGAGGCTCTTGTCTGGGGATTAGACAACCTCACTCTTGGCATGCCTTCATCCCAGACCACTTGTCCTTCACCAAGGGGACAGTTTTTTAAACTCTAAGAACCAAGACCACAAAGACTGTTGATTGAGGCCCTGGTGTGTATTTGAGGAATGTCTGTTAACACTGTGTGTCTTGTTTTGTCACACACCCAGCCTTATGTGCCCGTCTTTCGGGGCTCCCATCTGACCTAGCTTACATCACTGGGCTTGATCCTTAGGATGTGAGGGGACAGGCTTAAACACTTCTTCTCAAACTGCTGGCCCTTTTAATGGTTTCTGGAGTCATTTGCAGTATGATTTTCTTTAAATTTGGGTTGCAGCTTACAATAAAAAAGTTTAGGTAAGAATAATTCAATTATAAGTGACATCCTTTGAGTATCAAGTGATAGGCTTTCCTTTACTGGGAGATCGGTCCTATAATCTCAAAAAAAAATTTCTAGACTCACTAATGATTCTATTCCCTAAAGTAACTGAAATCGAATTTTTCAGATCATATCTTATTTTAATTTTGAGAAATTGTATAATTGTTGCTATTCTGGTCCACTTTCTAGAAAACAGGTAGTGGCTCTCCCATTGTTGCCTGATAATCCAGTCTGCCTTCTCAGATCTTGCTAGAAAATGTATCCTGCCTCTTCCTTGTCTTTCCCATGCAATTCTAAGGAAAAGTCTCAATAGACAATGGATGAAAAGGCTAGATCCACACCTGGAGCTCTGGTACCTCTGAGGTTTAATAAAGCCTCTCTGGCAATGGAGTGTTAAAAGCTTCCCTTTGCTTCTGTCCATGGAGAAGGAATTCCACACATCATAAAACAGAATGACCTGTCCTAAAACAATAAAGCTAGAATGTCAGGGTTAGGGGAGCCGTGTTTTCTCATGAAGATAGGATGCTGCCAAAACCTGCTGATTTAATGCAAATCCTGGGTGGTCCAGAAAGATGAAGCATTGGATGAATTCTACATTTCTGAAGGAGTTGTGGAAAAACAAATATAGGCAGGAGGTCCAGCCATCATAAGCCCTGAAAAAGACACTTTCTGGTAAATTTCTCTAGTGAGGCTGGGGGTGGTTTCGATGGAGAGAAAGGTGCAGTGCGGATGCTTAGAACTCGGGTTGGTTCATGTTTCCAGGTCTGGAGGAGACCTGAGAGACGATTAGCTCCACAGGAAGTGGTAGTTATTGAGTCAATGTTATTCTGTAAATCCTGGTTCTTCATTGGCCAGCTCAGTAGTACTGAGGATCATGGAGACGTGGTTATAACGATGATGATGACGACGACGACACTTTTTACATGGTTTTGAGGCTCATTTAGCGTCTGTGAGGCCATAGCCAATCCCGGTCTGTGTTTCTGGTTTTCTCTCACTGACTGGTGTTTCTCAGCTCCTGCCTCAGCTGGGAAAGCAAGCAGAGGGGCCGGCGCCACTCACGCTCGGATCTTCCCTGTGTCCTTACAGCAAATCCTTCGTCACTCTAGAGAGAACGCCACCAAAGTCATATTTCTCATCACCGATGGCTATTCCAACGGCGGAGACCCCAGACCCATTGCAGCATCCCTGCGGGACTTTGGAGTGGAGATCTTCACGTTTGGGATTTGGCAGGGAAATATCCGGGAACTGAACGACATGGCTTCCGCCCCGAAGGACGAACACTGCTACCTGCTCCACAGTTTTGAAGAATTTGAGGCTCTAGCTCGCAGGGCACTGCATGAAGGTAATGGAAGCTAATAGCATTACAGGCACCTTGAAATGTTGTTTTCGTTTGTTATTTTGTTTTCTTTCTCTCCCTTGTTGCCTGAAGAAAAGTGATTTCAAGCTCTTCCATTGCTCTTGGCAGACCGTGAGGCTCGGGAGCGCTTTGGGTGTCACGAAATACTCTGAATTGCCCGGAGATGGCATGCTGACCTGGCAGCAATCTTGTTTTGCTTTGTTTCTTAACAGCTGTGATGCATCTTACCTAGAATATCCATACGTCCCCACCTAGATCCAAGGGATGAATCGAGGTGTGCGTGGAGGCCACACACGGAGCGGGAAGCCTTGACTGAGATGGCCTTTACAGCTATCTGGACAGATGAAGTAAACATTCTGAGGCATGAGCCCTGAATCTCATCAGAATGTTTCCAGAAATAGGAAGATAGGACGCTAAGCACTTAACACATACTTCTTCCCCTGACAGCTTGGAGATAAATGGCTTTTGTCATAAGAGCGTCAGTCTTAAAGGTGGAGAAAAATTGGCAAATGCATTCATGCGACGCACCACGTAGAAGGATTCTTAGCCATACAGCTCTCAGTTAGATGAACTCGCCGGCTGTAATGTGAGCCAGGAGAAAAGAATGTGAACTGTGAGGGGCTGACAGGAGACTTAGCCCTGCGCCAAATTGGGCATGATTCTGGCAGGTACCCAAACGAAAAATCTGGCATAAAGTGGGAATCATAGCAATAGGTCCGAAGCACCCTGCGAGGCTCAAAAAGCAAAGAAACCGAAAAGCAGGTTAGCCCTGGTGCAGTTCCAAGAGAACGGTTTCCAGCGGACTATCAGGCTATTGCTATGGATCTAGTACAAAGGATTAGACTCTCTGGGTAGGGGTGGGGGGCCTAGCTAAGCTTATTGGGGGTTGGAATCCTAGAAAAAGGAGGGGGACTTAGAGGAGGGCTTGGAAGTGGGGAGAGGGTGAGTGTGGGTGAGGAAAATAGGGCTTAGATTTAAATGCTAGGCCTATAACTGAAGTTTAATTTTTAAGAGCTAGGTCATAAAAACTTCAGAATTCTTGCATTTGGATCCCAGTTTCATCATCTACTAAGTGGATGATTTGGAGGTAGATTATTTGTCCTTTGGCCCTTGTTATGGTTCTGCTCAATAGAGTAGGCTTGCTATAGGGGGTCAAGTAGGCTGAGGCACAAAAATCAACTGGAGAATTGCAGATGAGGCCTGCAAGGTGGAACATTAGGTAAACAGTGTTTGCTGCTAAGGCAGACAACCTGAGTCTGATCCCCAGGACCTACATGATGAAAAGAGGGGACCAATGTATGACCACACACACATACACTATATAAATGCAATAAAAATGAGAATTCCTGATAGTATGTGTAAAGGCTCAATATCTACTTTTCTTGCTGTCAGTTGCTTATTAAAGTGGGCCATTTGTTGTTATTTGCTTCAGGCAATCAAGTCTGGGCTTTCACATTCTCATCTTTCAAAATATAGGGATTATGTAATAATATGTACCATGGTTTTCTCAAGAGAATGAAATCTCTGCGTTTTACCAAGGCAGCAGTATCTAGCACGTGACCGGAAGTAACTGGTACCTTCCTTTGCTTCTCCTTTCTTAGAGAAAGTGGCATGCTAGCTGGGGGAGCAGGGAGATTAGGGTTGGGGGCAGTGGGTGTTGTTAGACGAGAGTATGAAGTTACGGATGCTGTGAACTATACATGATATATCAAATGACTCTCTAGCCCAGTTGTCCCTCGCCTTGTGAGACCGGTGACTCTGCCCTAAAGAGAGTTAGCAAAGAAATAAGGGCAGACAGGGCTTTCAAGGAAAAGGTTGTTTTACTGTCATGCACACTCACTCCACTAAACTCACTGCTAGAGTGTGTCACACTTTGGTTGACTCTCCAGAAGAGTCTCTGCTTTTACCGAAAAGATGTAACGGCCTCAGGGGTGAGTCTGATGTCCGGTCTCCATGCTCTGAACACTCACAGAGGCCCAGGTTACATCATGTTCCCTCTTACTCCTCCCCTAGGCCTGAACGCTACTGCACCCCCTTTGGTAGCCAGGCTTTCCTTGCTCCCTAAGGTCTTCTGTGGCCAACAGACCTCTGGTCCAGATTCTCAGAACTAACTCCCGGGACCGCTGTGCAAAACTTTTCACCCATTGCGTGGTCTCCGGGCTGGGGTTTTAATGTGGTGCCTGATTTTGCTGAGCTCCTTTTCTGGAGACTGAGCCATTCCCTTATTTTCACCCCTAGTTACAGTACAGGCTTAACATAAGGTCAGACGGTTCGTATTTGAGGCCCTCTCTCATCTCCTTCCCAGATCTTCATCTGCAGACTGTCTGCTTTGCCAACAGTCACCCACTTGCATTCTTCCTAGGGGCCCATCCCTGTATCTGGACTGAGCAGCCTGACCCTAGTGCTGGAATTCAGGCTAAGATTTCTTAACTTCTTCAGCGGGAGATGCGTACCAACCGCTTGCTCCATTCGAGGCCATCCATCCTGGCTCAGTCGTCCGCGGCCTTAACCCTGCCTTGAGTCTGTTTCTGAACGGCTCTGTACGGGGATTCCTGCCATGCTTTCTTTCATCTCTTGGCGCAGATACTCAGAACTGTCTCTTCCTACATAACACGTGTTCCTATGCTTAAAACTAAGGGGCAGACTGGATTATGGTTGCGTTGTTTAACTTATGTGGTGACGTGCTGGGGTCAAATGACTCCAGATGTGACGGTATTTATTCTAGAGTCAGGAGCCCAGAGCGTCCTTACCCAGTGGTCAGGATTGGAGTTTTATTTCTAACTTTAACAAGGATTTGGAAAGTCTGGCTACTGCCGCGTGACCTCATCCAGAGGTCAGGGAACACGGCTGTGGGAAGCCAGGGGAATGAGCTGAAGGACCGAGTGCATGGATTACCTGATGCTGCTGGAGATTCCACTCTGTGGGAATTCACTTCTGCCCGACCCTACGTGGCCTCGAGCACTTAGGATGAGATCCCAGAATGAAGTAGCTGAACTGGCCAACGCTAACCCCCAGAGTGTGTTCCCGCAAACAGCACACATTCGTATGTGGGTGGTAGGGAACCGGGGCAAACCAGACAGGTTAGAAAAGCTATTTTCTCCAGCTTGCTCTTGGTCTGTAATGACTAGACAATGTAACAACAAGTTGTTGATTTGTTTTGATCGCCTGATATCTTATGTTCCTGGCAGATCTGCCTTCTGGGAGTTTTATCCAAGAGGATATGGCCCACTGCTCATATCTCTGTGAAGCTGGAAAAGACTGCTGTGACCGAATGGCCAGTTGCAAATGTGGAACACACACGGGTCAATTTGAATGCGTCTGTGAGAAGGGCTATTATGGGAAAGGTCTGCAGTATGAATGCACAGGTAAGTCTCCATTTGGGTCCGTCTATAGCAGTCACCGGTTGCCGTGTAACAAATGAGCCTGTAACTCCACGGTTTCGGAAGTAGTTCTGGTTGCTCTTGAGTCTACTGAGTAACTCCTTTGGTCTCAGATACTCTGTCATCAGCTACGAGGTGGTTAGGATCTTGAGTGGGTTCTCTGAGATGTTTTGGCGTTTGTTGACTGTGGGCTGATCTAAATTCTTTTGAGACATGGGAGTCTGTGTTATACGAGGCTTCTCATACTCCTGGCTATCCTGGACTTGTTGGGGAAGTGAGTGGTGGCAGGCTTGGACAGGATGAAGAATGAAAACTTGCAAGGCCCCAGAATATGGAGGGATAATTGAGGTCTTTTATCTGTAGTCCACTCTGTCTTTTAGGTGTCTGAAGCTAAAATATGCCTCAGTCTATTAGCTTAAAGCCAGTGGGATTCTGGTCCCTTTGGGTGGAGTTTTTCTTCCCCACTAGCCAGTTCCCAAATAACCATAGGAAGACTTATTATTAATTATAAATGCTTGGCCAACAACTCAGGCTTGTTACTAGCTAACTCTCGCATTTTAAATTAACCCATATTTCTTGTCTATCCTCTGCCACGTGACGGTGCATTCTTTCAACATGACAGGTTCATCTTGCTTCTGTCTGCCTCTGCTCATGACTATGAGACTCCACCCTTCCTCCCACCATCATTTGTATCTTCCTGCCCCACCTATACCTCCTGTCAAGTTATAGGTCAGTCAGCTCTTTCACTAAACCAATCAGAAGGCACCTTGGCAAAGACACATCTTCACAGTGTACAAAAAGACTATTATTCCATAACAGGTCCCTGGCCTACAAATACTTGTCAGATTATCACAAAACCAGCAGCATACATCCAATGGTGTTTTAGGTGTCTTAGCTTGTCACAAGACTCCATGAAAGGAAATAAAAGGGTTCTGAACATGTCATCCCTGAAACATAGAACTCACTCCAATGACATTTGTAATTTTACTTCTCCACGTGTTCTAAAAAGACCTTAACACTCAATAATGAGATGCCCTCAGGTTTCTTATGTGTTGCAATATATTTTAGGTATAATTAATATTTAGAAATAGTCTATAGTTTTTCTGTATAGGGTTGTGTCCTTGCTTATATTGATTTTAATCTAAAACAGTAGCTTCCAGATTTCTGTGATGTGTTATTTGGAAAACTGTGTCCCCATGGAACTCAATTCCCACCCAGGACCACATAGGATCAGAATTCTGCTTTCCTCTGCGCTACAAGGTCACCCCTGTTTGTTTGTTTTTAATGCGTGTAATATTATTTTGCTCCGGTGATTGTCTGGGAGGCGTGAGCTGCATCACAGACACATGGAGTCCCCTCTGTACCTGCTATACTTCTTTTGCTCTTTCTCCTTCCCTCCTTGTAGGACACTGCCTCTGTGTCATTGTCTAACTCTCTTTTATTCTTGTTGTTCTTAATCTTACTCCTCTTTGTGTCTCCGGCCTCCCAGGCTCTGAGGCCAGATGGCCAACACATCCTTGCCAGGTCTGACCATCCATGTTCGCCCAGCAGATCTGCTACTCTCTTGGCCCCATTCCCACCCCACCCAGCAGGCTTCCCCGTTTAAACAGAAAGGAAAGAGATCAACCCAATGGCCTTCTACCTGGCACAGAGCCTCCTCTTGATTTTTCCCTTCTCCCAAATCTTCCCACACTCTCATCAACAGCCCAGCTTGGCACTTTCTGCAACACTGCTTCCCTCATTCCTCCCGTCCTAACCTACCAAACAGAGGCAGAAAATCTTATTTTCTTTGCTTGATGCTGTGTGGTCAGCATGTCTGCCTTCCGTGTGGTCCTAGACTGCACTGTTCCCTGCCAACAGACTGCTGTCTTCACTGTGTGACTGCCTGGCCGCATCAGTCACCAGCGGCCACAGTCTCCCTGTTGCTTCAAGGGGACTAGAATTTTGCATCCCACAGGATAAGTTGCAAGAACAAAGAGGTGGCAGTTCACAACCCTCTGTCCCCACTGGAGACTAAATACTGAAAGGAAAAACCGTCCACAACGCGTAGGAGTTTGGATGCCATCGGAGCGTCAACAAAGGGGATCGGAGGCCTTCTGGTGTTCCCTCCAGCCAAGACGACACACAGAAGGCTTAGTTCTACACACAGTGCCCTGAATTAGCAAGCCTCCATTTGATGCTTTCTGACAGGCAAGCCAGAAGTCAGATGGGGTTACACTGGTATGAATATGCACACCGTCATCTTCGGCTGCTGTCATTAAGAGCTGGAGGAAGTGGCATTGGAACTTGAAGATACACACTGTGACTTTGTATAGTTGGAGTATATTTCCTACAGCATGAAAGACTCATGCCAGACTAGTCTCCCCAAAGGGCAGGGAGAAGTATTAGGTGTGTAGTAGCCAGTACTGAAAACCCAAGAGCTCCGAGTGCCTTTTAGAATCTACTGGGTTAACCAATGTCATGGAGCAGGCAAGGGACCCAAATCCATGCTCCCTGCCTTTGGATCTGCACCCTAACTACACGGGTCAATTTGTAGTTACAAACTGTAATTGATGCCACCAAATACAAATGCCTGTGGTGTAATAATTTAAAAAAGAAATGGCAGGGAGAAGTCACACCTTGAGACAGGGCTCACATAGGAAGAGGAGAAAGAAGAAGCAGAGAAAGGGGCAGAGATGGGGTCAAAGACTGGTCCCTGGGGACAAGAGTAACAGGAGAGGGAGGAAGAGAGAGAGAGAGAGAGAGAGAGAGAGAGAGAGAGAGAGAGAGAGAGAGAGAGAGAGAGTACCGAATGTGCACAGGCGGTGCTCTTAGTGGCTGCAGCTGAGGATGTAGACTGTAAGGACCCCAAGGTCAGGCCAGCCCAGATGCCTGAATACTAATATTCCTCCTTTTTTATTTATTATAAAAGGTGAGGAGTTAGAAAGGGGCAGCAGGTGAGGCGGGGATGAGGACACCATGTTCTCGGGAGTACTTCCTGTTGACATGAGGGGGCGTCATTCATCTTTGGGGGAGCTGAGAAAGCTGGGATGTTGGCCATATCCTTGAGTATCAGGCTGTTTCACTTCACGGTCCTGGCTCTGTGGAACCAACGGGTGCCACTTGGACCCCGCAAAACGCTGTTCGAGCTGGATCCAAGTGGACTCCCTAGGGCTTAAAGCCAATGATCCTTTCCCATCACAGCAGCATCACCTGAACACCCTCCTTCTACACAATGTACCAGGAAACACAGGTGGTTGTTTACTGAGGGCAGTCATTGCAGAGTTAGTACCTCTGGGGTGCTGTTGCTTCTCACCACCCAGACATGTTCCATAGTCTTGCACCGCCAACTCTGTGGCCAACAGCTGGTCATCCTGCAGCAATAGCTGATTAGGAATGGTCAGTGGGGCTCCAAAAAACATCTCAGCGGAAAGAAGGAAGTATTAAACCATGACACAATTCCCACGAGTGAGGCGATTTTAAGAGGACACGGGCTGCTCCGTGATTTGTCAAACACAGAGCAGTGGCCAATGGTACCAGGACTTTGAGAAAAGTCAGAAGGGGAAGGGAGGACTGTGCTCGAGAAATGCAGCCTCACGTCCAGGAGAATAGTCAGGGGTGGGTAGCCCTGTCAGAGACCCAATTGCCAATACTGACTGGAAGGCAAAACTGCCAATGAACGAGGAAGCAGATTTGTTGCAGGTGGGTAGGGCCCCAGTGTGAAGTGATTACCTTTCGGTGGGCTCTGCCACTGAGCAAACATGCCTCATGCAACAGAATGAATGTAAGAGGTTTATTCGGGGAGGGAAAAGGCAGAAGAGTGAAGGGTGAAAAGGAGATACACCTCCTTCCGTCTATTGGGGTCGCTGGCAGAATGTTGCCAAGCTCCCATAAGCTATCAGGATATAAAGGCCAGGAAGCAGATTTTTCACAGGCTTGTTCCCCATGAGTGAGGTAGAACAAGATCCAGTGGCTTTTAGCAAGTGAGGATTGAGCAAGAAAGGCAGAAGCCGCTTGGTGATTTGTCATTCCAAGGAACAGGGCCAAAGGGCAACGCTCTAAAGACCCAGGGGTTCAAAGCACAAGAAAGGCACAGGCTACCAGTAAGGGCAGGGGCTAAGGGCTCTGAGAGGCGTGATTACCTGGAGCCAGGGCTTCATGAGGCTAAAAAGTGAGAAACCACACTCGAGAGGCAAGTCCTCATTCGCGGGAAAGAGCCCAGGTGGGGAAGCGGGAGGGACTCACCAATCACGCCACTGTTGAATGGAGGGACCCAGTGATCTGGAGAAGCGAGGCTCTCATGTGTGGACTCGGTTCCAGGGTCCCAGCATCCCTCAGACTGCCTGTGGGGAAGAGGAGGGAGCAGGAGAGCCTTTCTCGGGGAGCCAATGTTATAATTTAAAAAAGAAGCAGCAGGAAGGAGTCACACCATGCAACGGGGCTCACATTGGAAATATATTGGAAAAGGAGAAAGAAGGGACAGAGAAAAAAGCGGAGAGGGAGGCAGAGACTGGTCCCTGAGGACAAGAGTGCAGAAGAGAAATGTGGAGGGAGAGAGACAGACAGATATGTATAGAGAGAGAGATGGGAGGTGGGCAAGGACCACCTTTTAAATGGGAACGTAGTGAATGTGCACAGGAGGTACACTTAGTGGCTGAAGCTGAGGGTGCACGTATTCTGTCTGGACCCAAAG
Source organism: Alexandromys fortis (assembly GCF_014885135.2). Lineage (NCBI taxonomy): Eukaryota > Metazoa > Chordata > Mammalia > Rodentia > Cricetidae > Alexandromys > Alexandromys fortis. The sequence continues at coordinate 14,433,251 of NW_026067897.1, forward strand.
GGCAGGCCGGTACAGATGCCTGAATACTAACACACGATACGGAGTAAGGCTCTAGGGAAGGCTAACGCACTCTACTAACAAGAACGAGGCTCACTCTGTTCGAGGGAGAAGACGCCGATATCCATTCTCACTGTTAGGAAGCCCAACGTGTGTCCTCACAAAAAAACGTTGCCTTTTGGAAGCCAGTCACTCCTTTTTCAGAGTCAGAAGCAATCTCAGAGATGATCTATTTTAAACCTCTCATTTTGAAAGAGGAAATTGAGGCCTTGGGAAGATGAGAATTTGATCAGGTTGACTCGCCTAGCCATCAGCAGGACACAGAAATCAAACCAGGATGCTTTTTTCCAAGTTCTGTATCACTTCTACACTGTCTGGCTGCGTATTTCCCCGGTCTTTGAAAATAGCCTCTTGTACATCTTGCTTTTCTGAGACCAGAGACATGGAATATGCTCAAAATATTTAAAAATTTAGAAAGATCTGGCTGAAGTTAAAACTCTGCTAATTACTGTCAGCTCCAAAGGAAGCTCCATTTCTGCAAAGTCTGGTTAGAAAAAAAGCCAGCATTCCCCAGGAACTCATGAAGTCAGTTCCCCTCTACCAAAGGATGCGACTTTGGACAAGTTAATCCTGCAAAATGAACTTAATTATGGCTATGTGTGCGCACACAGCACACATGGAGGCATGCACATGTGCACACACGCACACACACTATATAATCACTTCCTCATTGCTGTGACAGAACACCTGGCCAACCACCTGAAGTGAGGAAGGGTTTGATTTCGCTCACCGTTTAAAAGTACAGTCCATCATGGTGAGGAAGTTGCATCTCCAGGAGTGTGAACACATATTACACTTTCATTCAGGAACACATGAGAGACGAATGCCAGGACTTCAGCTTGCTTTTCCCATAGGACTTCATTCTATAGAAGTCTGCAGCCCACATATAAGGTGGCTCCTCTCACTTGAACTAATGTAGAAACTCCCTCACAGACATGCCCAGAGGTTTGTCTCTAGAGTGATTCTAGATCCTGTCAGGTTGATAATATTAACCATCTCGTGCACACACACACACACACACGAGAGAGAGAGAGAGAGAGAGAGAGAGAGAGAGAGAGAGAGAGAGAGAGAGAGGCACATGTATGTCTATATATATAGGTTCACATTGATATATAGTATCTATGTGGAAGCATGTGTAGATATGAACATAGACAAATTGTGTCTGCATAGACTGTGAAATTAGCTGAGAAAATAAAGAAACCTATTTCTTCCGTTTCTGACTCTATTGCAGGTCTAATGTCTTGTTCTTGGCCCTCAAAGGGCATCTGGACGGTCATAATGTTGATGGCAATGGTGATGATGAAAGTGGCAACATAATGGCCGATAACAATATTCAGTAACAAGAGCTAGAGGAGAGACACCTTTCCAGACACTGGTCTATATCAACTCATTTAACTCTCTGAAAAGCTAAGAGGTCCAATCGCTTGGCCCCAGAAACATAGCTATGAAAGCTGAGGTGTTAGCAAGTTATCTGGCTCCAGTATCTCTTGTCTAATCGTAATGATAGACATTTAAAAATATACTCAAATTACAAACATAGTGTCAAGGTGTACATAATGTCACATGCTGTTAATCTTAGCACCTGCAGGCTAGGGAAGGAGGATCATGGGTTTAAAGCCAGTCTAGGCTATGTAGCAAGAATGATGCAATATAAATACGTTACATTAATTTTAAGTTAATTCATTCCCAATAATATCATTATTTGATCTTTTCAACTCACAAAATAGCAGCTTCATATGGGTCAACCAAGTTGCAGAACGAAAAAGAAGAGAATGAGATATAGAAGATCCAAGCCCGCACACCACACACCCTTGCTGAGCGTATTAAACTACGGTCCCTTTCCAGAATAAGCTGAACCTCCACAGCTTCGAATAAAGGATTTGCATGATTTGAGGTCTCTCTCACCTTTGGCTAAATGTCAAAATGCTCACACACTCCTCTGAATTCTATGCTATCTCATTTCTTAGCCCCAAATTTTGGCTCCTGGCTCCTTTTCCCAGCAGAGATAGCTATTGTCTTTGTTTCTGCTTCATCACACTGATGGGCAGTGGCTTCCTGATATGTCCTGTATTTCCACCTGCTTTTCTTCAGACCCCGAAATAAAGGTTCAAAAGAAAATGACATAGCGGGCCTACCTAGGGCACTCGTCACTTTTCACACTGCTGGAACAAAACAAACAATATGGCAAAAATAAAAAAAGCAACTTAAAGGAGGGATGGGTTATTTTCTCCTTTGGCTTGAGGAGATTCGGTCCATCAGTTCTACAGCAGCAGGAACTAAAGGCAGCTGCACGGGGCATCTGCCGTCAGGATAAAGACAGTGATGGACCCTGTGCTCACTCACTTCCACTGTTTGTTCAGCCCAGGATTTCAGTCCATAAAATGCTGCACTCTGCACGCAGGGTGGGTCTCTCTACCTCAATTTACCCAGCCCAGAAACTCCATCACAGACATCCCTGGATGTTTGTTTCCATGGTGATTGTAAATCCCATCGAATAAAAACTAAGACTCATCACAACATAGAATATGTCCAAAGCCTCACGGAGTTCAATATCCGGCTTTAAAAAAGAAGAAAATGTCCTGGAAAAAGGAAATGGGTAAAAACTTAACTTTGAAATCAGATTCTTCTGGACCAAACTCCCAAGTGAAACCTCAGACAACTGTATTTTTCTCATGTCTGCCTTGCTGAGTCCTTCAGCCAAAAGCATGTGGCACCTCACGTTCTGTTACAGTGTGGTTGATATATTTGGAAACATTTATATTTGCTTGACCCTTGCCAACAACAAATTAAATTCAGTGTACAACTGATTTGCTAGAATAGCCCATTTTAAGATGGCTAGATCATCAAATCAGTTTGAAGCAGCCAGGGAACTCTTGTAAATCTGAGTGGTTGCAGCTGTCCTGGGTTCCCCAGGAGAGGAGCGAGAGACGTGGAGTACAGGGCCAACAGGCATCTTGAGGACACTACTTCTTCCAGAGACTGACTATTTCAGTGAGTGTGAAATGAACCAAGCAAAATCGTACCTCCATACGGGCCAAGGATGAGGCCCCTACATAACCTGAGCAGAGTTCTAACTATATTACATTTCCACAAAGGAGGATACCATACAGAAATAGAAATGTGTAAATATTTATATAGGAATATCGCATTATACATGTACCTAAATGCATGTAACTTCCCACCCCTGTTCTGCACACAGACACACAGACACACGTGCGTGCACACACACCAGAGCGTGCACGCATGCGCGCACACACACACACACACACACGTGCATGCACACACACCAGAGCGTGCACGCATGCGCGCACACACACACACACACACACACACGTGCATGCACACATGCCTATATAAATATTATGTCATTCCTTTGGAAAGTGAGGACAAAGAATTCTAGAAATTCTTGCATGGAAACAAAAACATTGGGAAATCTTGTCCTCTGAGGAGAACTTCGCTGTTCCCTCCTCCCGCCTCCCCAGCGGTACCTAGTGATAGATTTATAAGGTGTAAGGAATGTGCGCCGTGAATTCCTCTTTGTGCTTTATGAGGGAACGTTGCTAGTGCGGAGACACGGCTTCCTGTCAGCCCAGTGGAGAAGTTTGTACCTGCTGCCTAGAGCAAGCTGGTTTCCTCTAGTTTCCACTCAGGGAGGTGAGTGTTCAGCCCTGAGGGCATTTTCCAGTCAATCACTACGCCGTAGTAATGATGCATACAGTTAGACCATGAGCATGTATTAGTGGGTACTAGTTCCCTTCCTGTTGCTGTGATGGAATACCATGACCAAAAATATCTTACCGAAGAATTAATTTACTCTGGTTTGTGGTTCCAGAGAGAGTCCGCAGTGTGGGCTTGAAGAGACAAGGCAATCAGTGGCAGAAGCAGGAGATCCTATCTTTAGCCTTTAGCCCCGTACACAGGAAGTGTGGTGGTGGTGTCAGGGGGACAAGGCAAAGCTATAAAACCTCACAGTCGGTACCCCAGCGAAAAACTTCTAGCAGGCTGTACCTTCCAGAAAAAAAAAAATCCATAATCTCTGCAAACAGCGCCACCAACTGACAGCCAGGTATAATGCAGGAGTCTGCAAGGAAATTCTCATTCAAACCTCTACTAACGGGATGACGCTAATGACAATGTACATTACTCTGTAGACATAAGCATAAGAATATACCCAGTAGTCTAAAGATTTCAAGAAAAAGAATTGCCACCAAGAATTCTACTTTTTGTTGCAAAGCATTACTTCCCTTTCCCAGCCCCACTGCCAGCAGCTCTTTCCATCCACAATGACAAGAAGGCAAAGCACTTAAAATCTGCTAAACCAAGCTGCCAGACAGTGTGGGTCATGGGTCAAAATATTGAAAACCTGTGGATCTCTGCTTGATTCCAGTGTCTTGGCGTTTTAAGACAGCTATTGCATCACTCTCAAATACAGAAATTTAAGCAGTAGAGGAAGTTTGGGTCTCTCACCAGGTGTTTTAGAGGACGATTCCAGGCCTTGGAATAATTGTCAAAAGCAAAGAGTTGTTTGGTCGTCTATAGTGGGAAAAGGAATGGAATTAGGAACCTGAATCCATATTCAGAGTACTGATGTGAGCTTTAGGTTGAGGCAGAGGAAGAACTGAGACGGAACAAGGAGTATGCCTAATTAACAATCATGGCCCTGGTTTGGTCTCCTGGCTCATTGTCTCCACTCCAGCCCTGTAAGATGGGGGAGGTCCTCATTGCTTGGGGGAACAAGAAGGTTCTCCTAAGATGATTATTTCAGCTCTAGGCCACAGTCTGAGTCTCCTGGGAACTGCCCTGGAGCCTGTCAATCCTGGAAGGAAGCCAGGGACTCCAGAGGGAGGCCTTAAGACAATGTCTTATCTTTCAGCCACACCAAAGGAGATGACAGACCCAGAGTGGGGGCACCAATGGCTGGCTTCCATACGCTTTTTAGTTACCCAGGGGACTTGGTGCTTCCCGGCAAAAACAGCCTCCAAGGAGCTGCTTCAATTACTCAGCACATTCATCTGCGATCAAGCACATTTTTAAGGGCAGAAATCTTGCCTTGTTTCTTTCTTAATTCTCTTGCAGTTCTACCACATGCTTCTAATGCTTATGTCTCAAGTCCTCCCACTAGTACAGCGTTGTTCTTCCCCGCCACCAAAATTGTTGTAAAGACCGACTTTTTTTTTTTTCCTATTAAAGATGGTCAATGTTCCATGAACCATCTTTGAAACCCTGTGCACATACCTGTCTGTTTGATCAACTCCAGGACACTGGTACAACCAGACTCTGCCCTTCCCAACTGTTAGATTCTGAAGTTGGGACCCCAGACTCAGCAGTGGGGTGAGACACAGTCACTGCCCTGCAGTAGGATACAAACCAAAGTGTCCCACCCCTCCTCCAAGTGCTGCCTAGTCTGGTTTGGGCTGCTATGCATCTTTTTGGAAAAGTAAACCACCTTGTCCAGTTGCTTTCTCTTTGTTTGTGTGTCTCTTTGTGTGACTCCGGAGATATTTTTTCCAACATGGTAAATACACATTAAAGTTAAATTTTAAATGTTCTCTAACAATAATTGCTGCTTGGTTGAATTGTCACTATTGTTTGCACATGATTTTCCATATATACATTTTGATTATAAGGATATTGGTAGAAATCCATCCCTTCCTGAGGTCGATGATGAATGTTCGCGTGGATTTTGGGTTTTTTTTTACTACTCAATGTTTTATTTTTAAAAACATAACATGAACTTTATTTCTCTGAATGAAAATCTTAATGGACTTTAGCCTTGAAAATGTCCTTCATATAAATATATAATTGGGACTTAAAAAGAGTTTGTTACTAACCTTGGGAGTCCCAATCAGTGCCCTGAGCCAGGTTCAGCCACAGTTCTCAATAAGCCAGCTAAAAGAGCAGAACTGGAAGTGGAAAGCAGAGAAGGGAAGAGGGTCAAAGAGACCCAACAAACCCAGCGAGTCTGTCCTAGGCCCTGAAGCGAGTGAGATCAAGGTTTCAACAGAGGGCTAAGGCTGTGCTCATCCAAGCAGTCACAGCCAGCATGTGGTCCAGCCCACCGTAGAGTCATCATTACCAGGGCTTCAGTCTTATCCCACACGGCAATCTAGCAAGTTGTTAAAATTATGTAAAATCTCTTTCGGGAGAAAACAAGTTTCCCCTCTGGCTGGCATCTTCCCTTTCTCCCAGGTGAGATTCCTGGCTGAATTCCCATTTCTCCGGTGCCTATTGTTTTAATAGTCCGATAATCTGATTGAGACACAAGTGTCACCATGGAATACCTTCATTCCTGCCAGGCCTGTCACAAGCTGTGTTATGTTGCTGGGTCTGAATTTGTGGAGTTCCTTCCAACTTACATGCCAAAGGTGACATCAGTTATCTGTCATTTTTTAAAAAGATGCTATTAATGGTTTATCAGCTGGTAATTCCTCTGGGTCCCTTTTCAACTTCATTGGAATTAGAAAAATGGAAACCATTTGACTTGCAAAAGCAGCTAGTCCTGTGTCATTATTGGCACTGCGTTCTCAGTTTCTGAGAAGGCACCAATGGGTTTTACTAGAAGTACCACCAGGCTGCCTGTTTCTGTCAGTGCTCTCTGGTAAATCCTGGAGTTCTGCTGTGCCACGTAGTTCCTGATGGGGAGGAGGCACCTTCCAGGGGCCTTGGTTGATGATTTTTAGAGGGTTTGCATGTGGTCATCCACTATGGTAACAGGGAAGGAAGGGACTGGCGAACCGTGAGTGGATTCACCCTTTAGCTCAGTTTTGTAAAGGTGACTTATGGAATGTCCTTTGATAGAGTAGTGAACCAGGCAGCAGAGTGCTGTCTGTAGTATGAAGGAATGGACCAGAGAAGTCTCCATTTGAGAGAAGCGCCTTGATGCTTAGGGCGAGTTTCTTGCGAGCACTTTCATAGGTAGCTTTAGTTTTCAACTTGCTGTATCTGGGGAGAGGGAACCACGGGTCAGGAGTTGCTTCCATCTAACTGACCTGTAGGCACGTCTATGGGGGTCTTTTCTTAATTGATATAGGAGGGCCCAGCCCACTGTGGGCGGTACCATCCCTAGGCAGGTGGGTGTGGACGGAACAAAGAAAGGTAGCTAACTGTGAGTTTCGAAGCCAGCCAGTAAGCTGTATTCCTCCCTCCTTGGTAGTCTCTCTCCAGTCCTCGACTTCAGGTCGAGTCTTGAGCTCTGACTTCTGAATGTGATGGCCTGTTACCTATAAGCTGAAATAAACCCTTTCATTCACCCACGTTGATGTTGGTCAGCGTTGTATCATCAAATCAAAGCAAGCTAGACCATGCCATGAGAAGGATAGTCCGGATTGGCTAGTGTGCTGCTCTGGCAGGTTAGTGTGAGCCACTAGATGCTCACTTAATTTTCAGTTGTTGCTGACTTGGTCGTGCAAGCAAGGGCAGTCCTACCTGAACAAAGTTCAGTCTGAGTCAAAGGGATCTGGGCTGCAGCTCTGCCACGCCGTGCTACAGAATTCAATAACTAATAATTTGGGATTTCTGGGCCGTGCCTGTGAAAATTACTGGTTGAGACTAGCTCCATTTTCCGGCCTCTTATTAATGCCCTCCCCCTCCCCCCCAGCAAGCCTGCATTTCTTTTGAAAAACAAGACAAAGTGAAAGGTCTTAGATGGGGGTTCAAGTGGAAACTGGGATGCTCTCCCCTGATGCCTGAGGCCATCTTACAATTTGTAGAAAGTCTTCAGACAAGGGCTAGAAATTTGTAAATGTAACGGACACATGTTTGTCCTTCCCCGGGAACCAAGGAGTCCAGGACACAGGTTGCCTCCATTGTCTCTGCTCTTGTTTGAAAACACAGTTTTATAATTCAAGTCAGAGAGGAGGAAAATGGGGTCCTACAGACCATCCATTTTTGAAAGTGAAAATAGTCTCGGGGGCTTTGTGGAATGTAAGATCCCCTCATCCCAGGCCTGACATAGTCCTTTGGCTCCAGGTCCATTCTTCTGAGAGATCTATAATAGATGTAATTTGGAATTTTTCTCTGGATGTTGGCTTGAACTCCTCTTGAATATCCATTAAGCACACTGTGATTGGCAGCATTAATTGTCAACTTTACAGAATCTAGAATTGTGCAGGGGCCAGGCCTTCGGACATGCCGAGTGGGTAGTGCCGTTCCCTCACTGGGATCCTGAACACCATGGTGGGGAAGGGAGCTGAGTGACATTCATCTGTTGCTCCATGCTTCTTGGCTGTGGCTGCAGTGTGATCAGTGACCTCAAGTTCCTGCGGCTGAAGCTTCCCCATTATGGTGGACTGACATCTAGACTGGTGAGCCACAATGGACCCTTCCTACCTTAATTTACTTTTGTCAGGGCAATTAGCCCAGCAAGAGGGAAAGAAACTAGGTTACACTGTCGTGAGCACCATCAAAAACACAGATGAACACATCTGTGTCTTTTCCCGGTGCCAGGATTCATCAAATAGCAAATTGACAAGGTGCAATAGTTTTATTGAGAGCACACACACACACACACACACACACACACACACACACACACAACAGGGCAAGGGAGAGAGATTTGTTGTGAGAAATGGAATGTGTGTGTGAACTGATGGTTAATATGAGTAATTAAAACTGGAGTAAGATAACCTGCGTTTGCCTTCGCAAGGGCTGGGAACGAAGTGGGGCTATCTGGCCAGCCGCTGCCAATATTAGCAAATTAAACCTGTGCACTAACATGAGATTTACAAACACTGCTATTTCTCTTTGTAAAGAGTTTAAGAAGAACTACCAGAGGCAGGTGGCGATGGAAAGGTTGAATTCTTGCTTGAGTCTCTTTGTAGAAACTCACACCGCAGCTTCCTCAAGCTGCTTGTAGTTGTGAGGGCCCTGCTTGTGTCTCTTCAGTTCCTTTGCCCGGAATCTTCCATGGCTTCTGTGTTCAGCACTCACCAGTTCTCCAGTGCTCACAGAAAATCCTTCTCCGACACAGTATCGGCTCTCAGCTCTCCCTCCCAAAGCATATCGGTCTGACACAGATGGAGATGCCGGGCTGCCCTTCAGTTTTCTCCCTGTTTTCTTACTATTTAGGGTATGCCTTCTTTTACACTTTGTGAATTGCTTCAGGGTATAATTATATTTTTTATTATTATTATTTTATAGCCCATGTTTCATGGCACGTGAACTTGGAATGGTCATTAAATTTTTAGTGAATGAATGAGTGAGTAAATAAATAAAATGCGTTGCATGTTTAGACACTAGAGCACAGCATATGGGAACTCTGCTGGGTTCTCAATTTCCTGGGAATTTTCCATTCCTCTTATAGAGAACTGGAGGTGAACAAATCTACTGACCCTGAACAGCTCTGGCTGAGACTCAAAGGGAACCATCTGGAAGGCTGAGTTCAACAATAGGAAGTGGCTAATCACACACTTATCTCTTTCATGTTATTTAGTTAGTGAGATTGCTTCCAAATTTGTTCCAAAGATATTCTCTCTCTCTCTCTCTCTCTCTGTCTCTCTCTGTCTCTCTCTCTCTCTCTCTCTCTCTCTCTCTCTCTCTCTCTCTCTCTCTCTGTATATGTACACATGCACATACACGCACCCGCGTACCACTTGTTTGCCTGCATTAAAGGCCTGTGATGAAGTTTAGATTCATACAGAGGTCAGCACAAGGCATTAACATTCCAGGGTATTTTGCACGTGTTTACCATTTACCATTTGCACAGTATAACATCTAGCAAATGCACAAAGCAAACCATGATTACCGTATGTAGCATGAGGCTAACAGATGGGAGTCTTTTGTTAGGATGAGATTTACAGATCTTGCCAAAAAAAAAATACAGGGGATGCTATATGAAGATAAACATAGAACAATTTTCGAGAAAAATGCATGCTACATGTGGATATTTATGGCAAAAGGAGAAAATGTCACAAAGTAGCAAGTTTTATTATTTTATGAAAATGTCACAAAATAATATATTTTATTATTTTATACTTAATATGAAAAGAATTGTCTTATCATTTGCATGTTATGCTGTTTCTCCCTTGGAAAATCCAGAGGAATCAACGGGAAACCAGTAACATCAGCAGCATAGGTTTGTAAGGAAGTCAGAGAAATACTTTGAAATCAATAATTGTCTTAGGAATGAACATTTAAGCTTAAAAACAGAAAGTTTCCATGAGTAGTAGTAAGAAATCTATGCACTTCCTAAGAAGAATCTGAAAGGGCTTTGTGTACCCTTCTTGAGGAGCTATCTTGGACGGATGGTAGTGTATTAGTCTGCAATCTGCTCTTTTTACTGTCCCAGTGCCTTTCTTTAGATGCTAGTCCATGTCTGGAGATGTCAATAAAGCAGAGAGAGCTAAATAGTAATGGTGAAGTCTTTTGTGATCTTAGAGCCCCCAGTGACACAGCTCCACCAACAAGGCTACTCTTGCCTAGCCTTCCCAAACAGTTCCATCAACTGGTGACCAAGTATTCAAGTAAATGAGCCTGTGGGGCCCATGTTCATTCAATCCACCACAGATGTGAGATTGATGCCACCATTTTTGCTGCCACAAGGATCACTCGGTTTGCCTGATACAGCCCTAACAACTTCCTCCAACTCCTAGCATACACACTTCTCCCAACACACACACCTCTGGAAACCACCAATCTGTTGTCTAATTACATAATGTCATTTCAAGAATGATCTATAAATGGAGAGAGAGAGAGAGAGAGAGAGAGAGAGAGAGAGAGAGAGAGAGAGAATTTAAATCTAGTCTACAGGGTCTGTTTTATTTCAGTTAACACAATTATCTCCAGTTTCCTTAATTTTCCTGTGACGATCATAATTTCCATCTTCTTTATAACTAACTAGGACTCCATTATGTATATTTCTCAAATATTTCTCAAATTTTCTTTATCTGTTTATCTGACTCCATACTTGGCTGTTGGGAAGAGAGCAGTGATCAGCACGGACCCTCAGTGTCTCTGTAGTCTGCATCCCCCATGGCACAGCTAGGTCATGCGGCAGTTCTGTTTTTAGGTCTTTGAGGACCCTCCCTACCGATCAAATGCCCACAGTGCATAAGAGCTTCTCTTCCCCACTCCTTGTCAGCGTTTGTGGGGGTTGTCTTGATGACAGCTCTTCTGTGGATGCTCTATGGGTTTAATTAGCAGCTTCTTGGTTGCTAAGGATATTGGACAATTTTCCAATTATTTATGGTCCATTTGTATTTCCTCTTTTTATTCAGCTAATTAGCCCATTTATCGATTGGGTGATATTTTGGGTGTTTAATCTTGGGGGTTCCTTATAGATCTTTGAGGTTAAGTCCCTGTCCTTTGCACATTTGTCAGTGATTTCTTCCCAATTCTGTTGGCTTCATTCTATTGATTTTTCCTTTGCCGTGAAGATGCTTTGAATTCTATGCGTTTGTCAGTTCTGTGAGATTTGCTGCTTCTGGGGTCCCTTCTAGGAAGTCCTTCTTATGTTTGTTTCTTTAAGAGTGTTCTCTGTGTGTTCCTCTGGCAGTTTCAGAGTCTCGCGTCTTACATGAATATGCCTGATCTGTCTTAAATGTTTTGTTTTGGGTGAGAGATGTGGTTCTTGGGTCATTGTTTTAAGTGTGGGATACTGTTGAACTTGGAGGAGTCCATTCCATCATCACTGCCAACTGCGTTTTATTCTTTTGCCTTCCTGTCTTCCAAGCATCTTATCTTATGTTCCCTTCTAAACGCATATTAGCCTTGCATTGATATGGACATCCATGTCACATTTTATTCTTAAGGTGTGAGACGTACGTCTGGTCGGTGGTTTTACCTGTGTGGACCAGTTTCTCCACAGTTTCCTGGAAAGGTGATGCTTCCCTCATTGAACTCATTTTGCGCTTGTTGGATGTGTTGCTGTCTGTTTCTGAGATGCGCTCTGTTCCATCAGACACAGTGTCAACCCCTATAGTATACTAAGTCTTGACATTGGCTGTGTTCATTCTCTATCAAAATCATTACAGCTATTCTAGCTTCTTCATCTTTCCATATAAACTTTAAACAATCTTATCTTCATGCACAAAGAAGGCTGCTCTAATTTTCACAGGCACTGCCCTGTATCTGTACATCACTTGGTAAAAATTTGACACTTTTGTTTTGTTGAAACTCCAAATTTATGAACACAAAGTTTGCTTGGGTCTTTTGACTAGAAAGAGCACTTTTTTTGGCTGTTTTGTTTGTCTTTCTGTTTGGGGAATGCAGGGGTTATGTCTTCTGTCTGGGTATGATCTAACTTCACCTTTAACATCTTGCTGGCATGCGAACTCACAAAAGTCACCTGAGCACGCTCCAGCTTTTGAGTTCTGGGCCATGTCCTCCTTCGTTGTCATCTCTTAATTTATTTTAATTTTTAAATATTTTTTTAAAAAAAAACAAGATCACTTTTCTCGAATTAACACACAAGCATCACACAGCTGACTTCAGGAAACCACTCAGACACGTGCCCAGTCCCGAGCTCTATACGTCTCAGAGAACTTGTATGCCATTAGGATGGCCACTCTGGAGCTGTTGGGCATCATTTCAGGTCTTAGACATTACAGTCTACAAAAGAGAAACTATGATCAAGGTTAAGTTCAGAAAGTAAAACAGATGGACAGACTCTTTCCTGCCTTTTGTGTCCGCCCAGGTTTTGTTCCTTCTTCATCACATTGTGTTACCCTCCTTAGGGTTCCTCTCTAAACATCATATCCTCATTTACAGCTGTTTACACATCCATTACAGCTATGATGTGTGTATGAGATAAAATATGCGATGTTTTTCTCCCACCTTACTCAATAGGCTTTCCAAAACTAACCATTTTCCTACAAATTTCACCTTTCTGTACAGATGAATACTATCCTGTTTTGCACAAATGCCATTCTGCCACCATCCATTCATTTGCTGGTGGACATCTAGGTTGCTTCCACTCCTTGCTATAGTGATTGCAGCAGTAATGATCACATATGTGCTGATATCTCTTTATCAGGATGCGGAGTTCCTTGGGTATATGTGGAGTGGTTATGTCATATGGAACTTCTGAACTCGTTTCCCCTAATGGTGTATTAAATTGCTCTGCCCCCAGCAGTGAATAAGCATCCCTCTCTCCCCACATTCTCTCTAACATTTACAGTCAGGTTTCTTGATGGAGGCCATTCAGAGAAGGGGAAGATGGCATCTCTAAGTAGTTTTTGTCTGCATTTCCCTCCTGACTAGGGATGTTGAGCATTCTCAAGAATAGTCATTGACCATTCCTGCTTCTTCCCTCGACATTTTTCTGTTTATTTCCTTAGCCATGAGGTAGTTTGCTTCCCTCAGTGTTGAATTCCTGCACATCTTTGTAGGTTCTGGGTGTTAGCGCTCTGAGGTGTGGCTGGTAAGGTTTCTCTATTCCTAAAGTTGTCTGGGTGCTCTTCTGGGCTGCTGGGTGTTCTGCTTGATTTTGTCTGTGCAGAAACGTTATTTTCGTGTGGTCCCATCTGCTGATACTTGGAGCTGGCTATGCTCTTGCTGGCCCCAATGCCTTTAAGAGTTTCCGGCAGGTTGTCATCTACTGCAGTGTCTCCCCCCCCCCATTAGTTTGTGTATGATGACGTTCTGCATAGGATGGAATTCTTTACTCTGTCCCCCATAACCTTTCCTTTTCATCCCATTTTAGGGACTCCGAATTTAAGTTTACAGCTTTGCTCACCCATACAGGAGTGATTTGGGGGGGCTTGGGAAATGGCTTTCTAATTAGTTACATAATGTAGGATCAGAAACGTCAAAGCCATCAGAATTTTGGGAATTCTCCTTCCTTCCACACCCTCTCTTAATGAGTGACAGGGGAGAAAGATAACGAGAGAGAGAAATCTCGCGTGTTGAAAGAATCGTGGTTGCCAAAGTAAAGTACTTGCAATTTAATTTACACAAATGTCAGTTAGAAGACATGTCAGATGTTTTAAAATGGAAGTCTAAAGGGGAAAAAAATGCACAGTGACTTACTTCAATAATGGCAGCCCAGACCACACAGGCAGGTCCAATCATTCCAGAAGAGGTTTTATAGAAACCACAGAAGAAAGTCATTTAAATCTGTTCATGGACTTCTTCGACTGTTTGTTGATTATTTTAGGTGCTCTGGCAGATAAGATTGTGGCACTGGACTCGCCTTAAGATAGCTTGCTATGAAATGAGGCTGGAGTTACCAGAAACAAGTCAGACTAGGTATCATGACCAAGATTTAAGAACCACACACATCTGTGTGCACGAATGCATGGGCACTATGTTCACCCATGCACAAGTTCACGGGTGTGAGTGTGGACAGTTACGTGTCCCAGGGCACATGAAGAAATCTGTGAGTAATCTTTGGAATTTTCCCTCCTCTTGCACCTCACTTACGACAGGGATGCTTTGTTGGCCAGCCCTGGCCCAGGTTCATCCACACGTTCTTCTGCCTCTGCCTCCTATTTCAAAGTCCCAACAATGAACTATTGGGGACTATTGATAACTCTGATACCTAGGGAAAGAGCTCAGTTGGTAAGGTGCTTGTCTTGCAAACATTAAGTCATGAATTCCATCCCCAGAACCCATGAGAAATGCCAGGCATGTTGGTACATACTTAAAACCCCAGCGCTGGGGGGGAAAGACACAGAAGGATCCCTGGGGCTCACTGGACAGATGGTCTAGCTTCAGCTGTGAGCTCCATGCCAGTGGAGAGTGATGGAATCACTCTCCAAACGAAGTTGATGGGATTACTCGGGATGATGCCCTAAGTTGTCTCGGGCTCATACGTGAGCTTGCGCATACACACAGACACACAGACACACACACTTAACAAAACTATTGCCAGATGTGGTGGTGCATCCTCTAATCCCAACATTTGGGAGGGAAAGGCAGATGGATTTCTGAGTTTGAGTCTAGCCTGAGATATGTACTTAGTTGCAGGCCAGCCAGGGGTATATAAAATGATGATGATGATGATGATGATGATGATGATGATGATGATGATGATAAATCAAGTAACAACAAAAGTCTGTTAATACCAAGTAAAAAAGGAGTACAAGAAGCCATTTATCTGGAACCTCATAATGGGGCTATATAATAGTTTAACTTGAATGCTTCTTGAGTTAAAAAAAATTTTTAAGTTGGAAAGGTGTGTGTGTGTGTGTGTGTGTGTGTGTGTGTGTGTGTGTGTGTTGCTGTCTGTCTGCCTACCTGCCTGACTGTCTTTCTGTCTGTGTAATTTTTAATTTACCAAGGCATCCTGTGAGGGCTCGGGGCTTCGTTTTGTTGACAGTTCTGGTAATCCATCACCCTCCTGGTAAGACTGAACCTGTGTTTCCTATCACAAGCAGGGCAGCCTGCAGTTAAGGCACCATTTGCTGGTAAGGCATCCCACAGGGTTCAAATCCACAATTTCGCTTAAATAGTCTATCCTCTAGCCAAATGAGCTAATCAGCCCCCCGGGGGGGGGTGGCAGGATACACGCATTCATCGCAAGCACTGACGTGTGAGGCTTCAGGGTCGCTTCATTCACTGACAAAATCATGACGGATGGAAATAGTCCCTCTGTGTAGTTGTTCTTGTTCTTGTGAACGCATCGGCTCGACACTGGAGAAGGAGGTTCTTTCCTACAGTCACAAAGTCTCGTGCTCAAAATCGGAGCACAACTCCCTGCAGGAAGATTCTACGTTCAGACCAAATGCATAAGGTTGGAAAAAGTGTGATGTTTTAATGCCGACCTACATAGGTAGAACAGAAGTGAAGGCTTCTGCGTGGCACGGCTCCACGGGCTGCTGCTCTGCTCTACCAGAATGGGCATCCTGGCATCCTGCACCCCCAGACACATCTCATGCAATCTCTCAGATACTGTGCTCCTGAAAATTACCACTAGCCTTTAGAGATGCAAGGGTGGAGGCTTCCAATATCCATTGTGGTTTTAAAAGTTAATCTTAGAACATGTGTAAAGAGGAATTAGATAGAGCGTCAGTCCCTGTATGTTGTGTGTTACACAGACACATAACACACCCTGGATAGTGTATGTTGATAGTTAATGGGCCCAGCAGACTAGAGAGCATAGAGGCCTCTCTTTTTACAGATTCTAAAATAGTTGATGTTTGACTCTGCTTCGGTCAGATTCTAAAATAGTTGATGTTTGACTCTGCTTCGGTCAAACGTTTTCACCCCAGCTGAGGAAAGAGCTGGTGTTTGACCATGACAACCTCAAGACTCACACTTCCAGTAATAGTAGCTACTAACACCAACATGTTTCTGAAAAGAGAAAGTGCTTACTTTTAACAACAACAAGGAGAGGAGTTAAGAAATACTATTTGGTTTACTTCCAGGAATGCCTTGTTTAAAACAGAAAACAAAACAAAGCGAAACCATGCACCTCTAGCAAGCCCTGAGAAGCTTGTTCAAACCGCAGATTTATTTCATCTTTTCAGCCTTTGCTTAGTTTGGGATGAGGATGTGTTTCTCCCTTGAAAGTCCAAGAAGTTGATTACCCATTGCCCCCAAGTATTGTGTAATGCCTCCAAATAGTTCTCCTGGAGCCTGCTTCCCATCACCACTGTGAATTTCACAACGTGTTTCCAAATGTGCTTTTAGATATTTTTAGCCCAAGCACTATGCTCCAATATTGTAAACCCTTGTATTCAAGGGGGCTTGGCAAACACTCATGCAGGGCTAGTTTCTTCTCTAGTTATATTGCTTTTTGATATAAAATATCAAATCTGCATCCAGAAATGGCTACACTCTGCGAAGACTTCTTCAGATGGCTTTTCCATATTCTTTTTATGGAACCTTCACATTTTACCTTTGGAAAGAACTTAGACAGTATTAGCTGTAACTTCCTAAGGTTACAGAAATAGAAAAGAGGAAAATCCTATTCCAGCACCCTGTAGCTTGTGAGTGGAAGAGCCAAGACTGTGAGTCAATAGTCTCGCTTCCAAATCTAACATCTTCATTTTATCCCATCGTTGCTCTTCATGATATTAGTATGGCCTCTGTCTAGGCCCAGCCTCTACCCTCTGGGAGCCACTGTTTTCTCTTGCCCTCCTCTGATTTCATGGCTGCTGACCAAGGCAGTGGGATAGACAGCTGTGGAGTCCCTTGAATTGGAAAAATCTGGGAACTTCCCGGAGTGTGTTGCCTACTTGGAGAAAGAGACAACTAAGCTATCACACACCCTGGCACCGGAGCACAGGGGGTAGGGATGTGCTGTGGTACTCAGAAGAGAAAGGGTGTTAACTGTCCACAGAGTTGGGGAAACTTTGAAGAACAAGTGAGAGTCTCGGGGGATGCTGGAGTCCGCTTAGCAGAAAGGGAACACACAAAGACAAGCTAAGTGGAGGATGAGAAAGGGGAGGAAAGGAGGGGGGGTATTTACCAAGTGTTGGAATATCTGTTTATTACAACATCCATATGAGATGAGAATATCCCCACACACACACTCACGCATGGTTGATGAACGAGAAGACCCCCCCTCACACACACACACATGGTTGATGAGAATACACACACACACACACACACATACACATGCCAGGTCTCGGAGCACCAGGCATGCACGCAGGCAAAACACCTACATATAAAAATAATAAAATACATTTTGAAAAAAAATATTTAAAAAAAATACTGAATGTTTGACTCCTTTATTTGAAGGAGGGAGACAGAGAGAGATAGTGAGAGAGAAGAGACAACGTGTGCGTACATAGTCGTGTGTATGTGATGTGTCTATGTAGTAGCAACGGAGGCCAGAGGTTGGTTTCTGTTGTGAGACAGGGTCTCTTTGAACTTGGAGCTCACTGATTCAACAAGCCAGACGGACAAGCAAGTGTCTTCCTTGTTCTTGCCCAGCGTTCTGACTGTTTGGATACATAGTGCTGATTTTTTTTTTTTTTTTTTTTTTTGTATTTGCACCGGAGACATGAAAGATCTGCTTGATGCTCATCGCTATCCTATTGATTTTCCTCGTAAATTGTGATGTGTTTCCTTCCTGCAGGCTGTGGCTTTTGTTGATTTCACTTGGCTATCGCTGTGAATCTTACAGTCTCGGCCTTGATAACATGATAGTGACTACGGCTGTGACTGCTTGGCTCTGCTGTCCTGCAATTCTATTGCTCCCTGTCATTTATACCCAGTAGCAAGGGTCATTTTGCAGTCATTTTTTTCTTGCTCTTACGTAGGACTGCCTTTATCACAGTCACTTTCCCCTGCAAACGCCGGCTTCTCTTTAAAGGAAGGTTAGTGCTGCCTTGCACTAATCTGAGGTTCCTGATGCTCAGTGTTCAGGTGAAGGTATGTCTGTTATAATGTATAATTCAACAGCACTTCACTGTTCACTAACAAAATGCTTTGAGGTAATAGTTCCTTCCCTTATGTCAAACTGTTTTTCATAGGCCTAGAGACTTATTAGTATTTTAAATGTCTCCCTCATTTTTAAAGTTTTAAATGGATTCAGAGCTAGAATTTTCTAGCATGTGCCATGGGAGTTTGATAGTCTTTTTTTTTTTTAATGTAATGAAGAATTATAGAACCACGGTTATTTTCCTAATAGCTGCCTTTTACTATGAATCTTACTTTTGATGCGATTGCTTCATGCTTTTGGCATCATGCTCCTTGGTTGTGGCTTTTCTCAATACCCAGACCCACCTCATGGCTGTGCTTCGTTTGATTACTTAGCTGAACACCGCCAAGTCCCTTTCGCTAGCAAATGTCTTCTTTTTTGAGCTGTTTTACAGATGGGCAGCCCCAAAGGGCCGAGGCTACGAATTCAAAGCCACAACTGTCAGTGTAGAGGGGCAATCGAGGCAAGGTCAGTTAGGGTCAGTTAGATTCTGCCTTTAGTCTTTGCTCCCTGCGAGCCTGGCAGAAGCAGGATTTTTTTCATTCCTTCTTCTTCACAAAACCGTTTCCCATCAGTTAAGTTTTCCCTCTGGCCCTTAGGTTTCTCCTCATCCCTTGTCAAGGGCACTCAACGGAACTGATGGGGGTGATTTTGCAGATCTGCACTGAGGGGACCCAGGGATCCTAGGATAGAGGTGGGGTGACTGCACAGAATGGGGAGATGAAATATGTATTTCCTATTTGCTAGGATTTGCTTAATCTGTGGAGTGTCATTGATTCCGTTGAGTCCCTTAACATACACTGCTCTGCGGAGTTTTCCCAAAAATCAACCCAGACATGTCATAATGTCATATAACAGAAACTAGTGTTGGCTAGAGAGGTTTCATACCTTACACATAACAAATGAAATATGTCAGCCTTTAGCAACAAATGGCTCAGTGGTTAAGAGCACTAGCTGCTCTTCCAAAGGAGCTGGGTTCAATTCCCAGCACCCACACAACAAGCAACTTCTATCTATAACTCCAGTTCCAGGGGATCTGATGCCCTCTTCTGGCCTCTGTTGGTACTGCATACATATGGTACACATACAAACCTGCAGGCAAAAGACACAAATAAAAAATCTTTTTTTAAAAGCTTCTTTCCTTCTTGAAATATATAATAATTATTTCTATGTAGAATGATTATCTGTACCCCCATTATATTCAACATTTTCTAAGTTTCTATGGACATAGTAAACAGACTTCTATGGCCACTTTTCTGCCCACAGCTTGCCCATCAGGGACGTATAAACCTGAAGCTTCTCCAGGAGGAATCAGCACATGCATCCCGTGTCCTGATGAAAACCACACCTCTCGACCCGGAAGCACATCTCCTGAAGACTGTGTGTGCCGAGAGGGGTACCAGACATCCGGTCAGACCTGTCATGGTAAGACACCTACTGTGAGCAAACAGGAAATAGAAAGCTGACCTTGAGCTCCGTGATACAGAGTGGTGGCATCACTCAATACATTTAGGGTGGTCTTTAACATCCCCATCTTTGGTCACACTGCAGGGACAGGGGTGTCATTTGCTCCTATTACATAGCATTTATTAGCACTAAACACACAGGCTTCCTGCTCAGAGAAAAGATCTTAGCTCCTAGGAGCAGTGTGACTGCAAAAACCATGAATTAGTACCTAGAAGTAAGCAATGCTACAACATCAGCAATGAATTTGAATGGCAAATCAGCTTGTCTTGGCCCTGGTCGTGCTCAAATTCATTTTTAAAAAGTTTTTTTTCATAAATATTTTTCCATCGTGTCAAAAGTAGAAATATTTACATAGTATATAGTGCACGGCAGAAGCTGTGACGTTTTCCTGGGTGCTGGGATTAAAGGTGTGTGCCACCACACCTGGCTCTTTATCTCTTCAGTATTTTATTCTGCCTTTATTAATAGGGAAAATATCTAATGATCTATGAAAGTCAAGAACTAGGGACTGGGGAATATAGCTTGGTGGTAGAGCATGTGCCTAGCACACATGAAGTCCTGGGGTCCAGCACCAGAGCTGGAGAGAAAGTCTATGAAATCTTACATTCATCTGTACCAGTATAAAAATAAAACCCTTTGAAGCTTAAAGGGCAGTGTCCGGCCTATGTTACATTTTAACTGGTAGTAATACTTACTATGTAGGGGTTCTTGTTCCAAACATACTTAAAAATTGGATGGGCCAAACGGGAAGACTGTGGGAAATTAGTATCTAGAAATAAAGATGTATATATGGAGACAGACAGGCAGAACATTGGACAGATGGCATGCTTTGCTAAGTAAACTGAAGCAATTCAGTTACGTAGACAAAATCCGACTTTGCTTTTTGCTGTTTCTCTGTTAGTTGTCCACTGCCCTGCCCTGAAGCCTCCTGAAAATGGTTTTTTTATACAAAACACTTGCAAAAACCACTTCAATGCAGCCTGTGGGGTCCGATGTCGTCCTGGCTTTGACCTCGTGGGAAGCAGCATACATTTGTGTCAACCCAACGGTTTGTGGTCCGGGACAGAGAGCTTCTGTAGAGGTATGCAGTCTGGCCAGTCCATGTCGTTTCCTGGTTGTCCTGTCCAACTTTCGCAGTTTGGAGTCTAATGGGCCAGTTATTTGCTCCTGCTCCTGAGAAAGGGGAAACTGAGGAAGGCTGAGAACCGCTAAATTTGCCTGACCCCATCATTGCCAACTACACCATTCATGGTCTTTTAATGAACAGGCAAAGAAAATGTCTGTCTAGAGCAGTGGTTCCCAACCAGCCTAATGCCACAGTTCTTAATACAATTCCTCGTGTTGTGGTGACCCCTACCATAATATTATTTTCATAGCTACTTCATAAATGTAATTTCACAGCCATTATGAATTGTAATGTAAACATCTGATGTGCAGGATGTCTGATGGGTGCCTCCTGTGAAAGGATCATTCAACCCCCTAAGGGCCATGGACCACGGGTTGGAAACTGCAGGTCTAGCGGTAAATGGACAGGTTACTCAAACTTCCATAGTCAAGATGGGGTAAGAAGAACATTAGGAAAGATGCCAAGACTTGGGATAGTCAGAGTGAAGGCTGGATTCCCCCCACAAGACAGGGCTTGCGTCACACCAGAATTTTGCAGTGGGAGCATCTCAACACAAATGTCTCCAGCTCTAGGAAGTGGAGAACGGGTTATGGTGAGATTCCAAGGAGCCAAGTCAAGCCAGTAAGAAAGAGTGGGAACAGCAGTGGGGGTCATGGCTTCCACGGCAAAGAAAGAACAGTGTCTCAGATCCCCCCATTTGACCTTCTGTTACCTGAGTTCCTAGTTCTTACAACTGCATAGCCCCAGCCTCCAAAAGCTTCACAAGGCAGAAAGGTGGAGGCTTCCCAAGGAAAGGTAAAAGCAAGTCAAGGACTTGAGGACTCCCTCCAACTGCCCGGCCCCCAATGCTAGATTTGGGATATAAGTATATGTAAAATTTAATAATTGATTTTTCTGAAGTTCAGACTTATTTGGACATCTTGGTGGACTGATTTATTCATGTCCGAAACTGGAAGCCTTACTCTGTCTATCATCAATGTCCTTTGCTGAGGACTTGACTTCTCCAAGATGCCACAGTTTCACCCAGATCACTGGGTAAAGGGTGCTGTCTCCTGAGAACCTCTGTGCATCTATAACCATATGGGGCGCTCACTGACTTGCATTCCAAGAGCATTTGAAAGTTCTACAGACATCTGTTGTCTGTGTTTATTAGCTACTAAAACCGAACCCAGTAATAAATAGGAAATGGGAAATTATTCCAGTCAGATCTTTATCATCATGTAGCCTGCCAAAAGTCAAGGTATGGCCAGCAGGTTGAACAAAAATGGCTGACAGGGAAGCATGAAAAATTAAAGAGTTGAGCCTCAAAGGCAATTGCATCAAATAAAATAAGACTAGGATCCCAAAGAATTGAGGAGACATCAAAGAGTAACGAGAATCCTTAGAGTGAGGAGGGGGGATCAAAAATATCTGTACAATAAAGCATACTCAACAGCCAGATTAATAAACTGAAAAATATAACCTGAGAAAGTAGTAGAGGATAATTTCAGAGATAGCAGAATTCTGACAACGCGTAAATGGACAGAAGAGCAGACGCTACAAGGGTCCCTCTCATGTGAGGACGTCAGAGAGTGGATGGGGCCGAGGAGCGGTGGCAGCAGAAGATCAGAGACATCCCCCCAAGATGAGATCTCAAAAACAAATATGCATAACCAAAACCTTCGAATCTAGTTCAAAATCAGTTAGTGAATGCCAGAAAAGAGTATTAAAAACAGATAGATGTCTGGAAATAATCTTAGTGACATTTTTGAATGCCCCAGAAAAACACAAAACAGCATTGGCTTCCTAATTACAAATATCATTACCTCCAAGAGGCTCCAACCAGCCTGAGGCTCTTTAGTGGGCATTCAAAATGTCTGGAGATGTAGGACTCTGAGAGAAAGGACTCAGAATACTGATTTCCAGTCTCAAGCCACTGTTGATGTGTGAAGGCAAAGGAAGGCCATTTTCCGTCAAGCAGTAAAGCCCACGCATCCTCACTAAAATAATTGTTCTGACCACATCTGAAATATTTTCCTTGAGGCCACCAGTTACTGGCAGTTCCCAGGTCTCTGTGAAATGTCTATTTTTTTTTTCTCCAAATAGTGGACAGTGAAGAAAGCAGATATTTCAACTTTCTCCACACGACTTCTCAAAGGGGAAAAACAGAGTGGACAGCGCACCGTCCCTTCAGAGAAAGGTCCTAACCTTGCCTCCCTGCATTCCATAATCTAAACCCAAACCTTGTGCCCTACACTAACAGCTGTAGAAGTCCACGGTGCCTCTTGGAAAACTGTTCCTTTGTAAGCCTTGTATGATGCCTTTGATCTTCGTCTGCATAAGCGCTTGTGTCTCGTCAACCTCTTCAGTCTGATAGGTGTGGCCCTGGGGTGTTCACTGCAGTCTTCCCTCATTCTAGCCCGTATGTGGTGTCGGGTTCACTCAGGGACGCATGCGTGTTATCTGGTTAGAAACTCGTGTTGGAGATCCAACCCTACACAATTTTGGAAGGAAACTGAAAATAGGAAGCCCAGAAGATAAGTTAGAGTATCAGCGACTTTGTCACGACTCAATCTTTACATCTTTACACATCTTTACTTGATTAAATAAATGCAGCATCCACAAATGTAACACACCTTTATACGGTTAAAGTAAGATTCCGGTACATAAACAGACGTAACATGCCATTGCCTGGTAAAATAATATTCCACAACCATGGATTGTCCTAAAATTCCTGCAGCTTCACCACCAAAGTCACTACCTGCCTCACCTATAAGTAGAGTTTCCCTGAATGAAGATTGGGTTCTTTCTTTACCATATTATCAACGCCTTATGGATTTACTTGAGATCTAATACAACAAAACATATACTATATGTCATCAACTCTAAAATGTGTTTTTTTCTTATTTATTATCTGTAAAATTGGAGCACACCTTAGAACCAGCAGCAGTAACCAGCCTTATGGGCATGAGTGTGGCTTTAGTAGCAGCTCATTAACAATGTTATATCTGGGGCTCTGAGATGCTTCTCCTGGGCAAGGCTGGCTTCTGTTTCTGGGGGTGGTGTAGTATATAGAAGTAGCTTACAGATAGAGCTTAAAGAACAGAGGATAGTTTTTTAACTCTATCATTGTTTTTATAAAAATATAGATTGAGTCAGGAAAGAGCAATTAGCAGAAATTAGATCCTAGATTCCTTGTCTTTTACACATTTTATGCTACACTGTCAATATTATGTAATGTTGAATGATGATTGACAGACTTCATTCTTGCTTCTCTTAGTGGAACGCTTGTTCCCCTTCATAAAGCACTTAGAGTCGTTTCTAATTTTCATTGAATTATATGTGGTTCTAAACCACTAAGGGAATCTTAGGTGATGCCTCAGTAAAAACTAGCTAAAACAGTAAATGAACTCTGGGAATACTAGTCTTTCTCCTGAGGAACCATTTCAACAGCAAGATGCCTACATTTTACATCAGATTTTCTCTATTTCTGGTAAAGACAGAATCAAAATTTGGACATTGACAAGAAGCATATATCTGAAAAAAAAATCCAGTTCATGTTCAAGCTGAAACCCACAGCAAATTTGTAGGTCTGTCTTTGTGTCGTAGATTGTTCGCTGTTACCAGACTGGGTTCCTGTGTTTATTCTTCAACTTTAGTCATGTTTTCTAAATGATTAGTTGCTATATAATCTATCCATAGTGTTGTGTACATCATGGTGTAGATAATTCAATACATGTATACAGTGTGGCATGGTCAAATTAGAGTAAGTTGCTGTTTTCTTCATCAACTATATATGAGTTTCTTTAAAACAAATATAAATGGAGGAACAAAAAAAATTATAAGTTGAATCTAGTAATTAAATGTGTACCTATGAAAACTGGTGATAAATACTTATTCTTGAAAGAAGAATATAGAGTGCTTAAGAAATGAAAAGCAATTGCCTGATGTGATTTTCCATTTTATGTATCTCAGTCAGAGGAATTTATTGCCCTTAACTTCTAAGACAGTTGACATGACCCGGTACATGATGGACTCCTTCAATAACAGTCCCCCAGGGCAGGCAGACATATTGATAAATATTTAATTAATAGTTGACTTCAGGCCAACTTGTCCCAGGGATAGCAAAGGACACGGTTTCATATTTCTCCTCTCATTCAGTTCTCGAATTTTCCCTATGGAGTAATAAATCTGAAATTTATATTTAATTCACTTAATACTTATGCTCTGCCAACTGATGTAATTTGAATGTGTTCCCACAGAATAAAGCCAGCCAGTAACTCCAGTAGAACGCACACTTGAATATTTTGCATGAGCTTTCCTTCCTATTCTTTAAAAGTTTTCAAAATAAACAAGTACACATTAGTGTGATAAAAAACTTGCCCATACATGAAAGTACACTCGGGGTTCTCACAATATTCTTGCTTTCCAAACCTTGTGCTGAAGATTCTTTAGCGATCTCTATACAACCTTCTGGCCTTCAGTGTTGTGCACAGTACTGTCTCTAGACCCTGAACTTAGCTCTTTTGTAGGGTATTTTTGTTTGTTTCTTACTCAGTATCTTTCCCTGGAGAACTGATAAAGGGAAAGAACAAATTGGTACTGCATAGAAAGAATTTGACTTGTGTATAGCTCCCAGTATCAAAATTCTAATTACCAATACCTCATGGTTTCAGGCTTTCCTGTGGGCTAAAGGAAGATAGTATAGATAATCCAAAGCTGGTGAAAGAACCCCACCATCACCAGAGACTAGGATTCCTTCGTGTTTCTACACCATCCTCTTATGCATGGTACTTTTCCTGTAGTGCTGGTAAATACGAAACAGCTGGCTGGTGTAGTCTCTCTCATGCCTATATTTGGGAAGAAAAGAAGAGGACAAAGAGAAGACAAAAAAAAACACTCCGTTGGTTGCAAAGTCTCACCCAAATTCAGCTGTATCTCATTGGCTCTCATTAATGGCAGTGAAGTTGGGCAACTATGATGGGTACATTATGATGCTGTGTCATGCTGGGAAGAGTGGCTACTCAGTGGGTGTGGTTTTCAATGAAAATGGCCCTCATAGGCTCGGAGGGACTGGCACTATTAGGAGGTGTGCTCTTGTTGGAGAAGGTATGGCCTTGTTGGAGAAAGTATGTCACTGGAGGAGGGCCTTGAGGTTTCAAATGGTCAAGCCAGGCCCAGTGTCACTCTCTTCCTGCTGCCTGCCAATCCAGATGCAGAACGCTCAGCTACAACACCACGCCTGCCTGCATGCTACCGTGCTTCCTGCCATGATGATAATGTTCTAAACCTCTGAGCCTGTAAGCCAGCCCCAATGATTTTCTTTATAAGAATTGCCATGGTTGTGATGTCTCTTCACAGCCATAAAATCCAAATTGAGTCAGTGCATAATTCACAGGCTCTGGCACAGAAAAAATCTTTGTTGTTACATAGCTGTCTTCATCTAATCAGAGATAGACTCCTCACACAGTTAAATTCCCCACCCATGGGCTACAAACTACATTTGTAATGGTGCAAATAAAATGTAGGTTTGTAGGGACTTCATTTAAAAAAAAAGAGGTTATTTTATCTCCTCATCCTTGAGAACAGGTAATAGTCATGTTATTATACAAAGCCATTATTAAAGTAACAGTTTCTGCTTTTCTCTGTATTTAGTAAAATGTAATTGTTGACATTTTCTATAGTGAGGACATGCCCCCATCTCCGCCAGCCCAAACATGGCCACATCAGCTGCTCCACTGTGGAAATGTCCTACAACACCCTGTGTTTGGTCACCTGTAATGAAGGATACAGATTAGAAGGAAGTGCTAAGCTTACCTGTCAAGGAAACGCCCAGTGGGATGGTGCAGAACCGCGGTGTGTGGGTAAGTGGCCAGAAGGTGTGAGGTCTAAGCACTTCATTTGTTCATGATTTCACAAGGAACTGGAACAGACCACATTCTCCTGATACATATGAACATGTGCATATGCATATCTGTGGAGCTGTAGATGCATTGTCAAATACATTGTTAAATCACTCCAATCCTTCTAGCAGGAATCCTGAAGGACCATCCCATCTTTTAGAAAATTTAGCAGTCATTTTTCTGTGTGTCCTGCATGTCCAGTTCATACAGCATACCATCAAACAGTCCAGGCAACAGCAGTTTCTTGCCCAAATAACTAACTTTGTCACATTGAAGGCAAATTCCGTAACGAGTTTCTTCAATGCCCATCAACCTCTCTGAAGTAACTGGTGCTGCCAGAAGTAGACATGTCTCACTGTTGAGAAAAGTCTAAGTTCTGAAAATATTTTAAATGCCATATTCTGTAAGTCTTTGAAGTGTTGAAAATTATTTAACATTAAAATTGTTTAAATATATCTCTGCATATCTAGGAAACCTAACTAACACAATTACAAGTTTGACTATTATAAATTAATATCTATTAATCTGTAATTTTTAATTATAAATTACATTTTTAAATGACCTTCATAATACCTCAAACAGGAGTAGAAATATACATATTAGAAAATTGTTCTTAAATTTGTATCGATAAACCAAAGTCCATACCAATGTAAAATATTCATTTCTATATCATATCCCCCCTTTAAACAAAAACAAACATTTAAAAACAATCATTTTTGGAATTTGGACATGGTTTCCTCCAAACTGCTTCCTGATTTTTGTTGAGCAAAGTATTTTTAGGGTTCTTGGAGACCTTTCAGGGGGTCTTGTTCCATCAACCCACATTAGCCTGGAAGAAATTTACAGGTTCTCATCTTCTGTGGAAACAAAAGCGGAACCTCTTTTCCAAGTAACATATCCTTAGACTCAAATTTTGAAGACAAGATACCTTTATGTTGGTTTAACTTAGCAGCTCCCAGAATCAAATGTCTCTCTACAGTCAAAAAAACTTAAAGAAAACACAATAATATACATAATTAAGGCTCTCTTGTGTATATTCCATCTTTATGTGGCTTATTTTTTCCTTTAATCAATAACTATACTTTTTAATATTACTTTTACTGTCTCTTTAAAGACTTTGTTTTATTTTCTAAAACTATTTATTATTTTTTCTCTCTCTCCCAAGCCTATGTATATTTTTTAAATAAACTGTCTTGTTCGGAGGTCACTTATTGTCTATATCTGTCTTTATTGCATATCTGTAATCATTTTCTGACCAGGAGTGCCTTTTTTTTTAATGGTAAGCAGGCATGGCTAGGACCAAGTCCACGGTCCTGCCTGTCTGCCTGTTTGTTCCGCCCAGTCCAACATGGCGGAGATACATTCACCACCTCTGTGAGCCATGCTCACCGCCCTAGCTCCAGGGACACAGTGGTTTTATATCACCATTAAGCAACTAGTAGCACTTTGCTCACAAACCCCATTTAAATGCAGGACCTCCCAAAAAAGCCAGAGTTTGTTCTGCCAGCACAAACCAGGAAGCTGTTTTTAAGAAAGCCTCACAGTTTTTGCTGCTTATGCTGAGTCAGGAAGCCTTCTCTTAAAGAAGCAGCACCTCTGCTCACTGCCAGAAAACAGAGCCTATCTTTAAAAAAAAAAAAAAAAAAAGGTGACTACCAAGAAGCTGTGCTTCACTCTGTTCTTTTGTGCCTAGAATTCCTTCCCAAGCTCTCTCAGTTTTTATGTGGATGGATTTGCCCCACACTGGTGCCATTTTGTAAGCAGCAAGTCCTCATTTTTTTCCTGGCCACCCAGACCTGAATAATCACACAGAAACTATATTAATTACAAAACTCTCTGGTCTATTAGCTCAGGCTCCTTATTAACTAATTCTTCCATCTTAAATTAACCCATTTCTATTCATCTGTGTATCACCACAAGGCTGTGGCCTACTAGTAAGATTCTGGAGCATCTGTCTCCTTTAGCAGCTGCATAGTGTCTCTTTGACTCAGTCTACTCTATTTATCTCTGTTCAGATTTCCTGCCTGGCTTTACTCTGCTAAGCCATTGGCCGAAACAACTTTATTCATCAACTCATAAGAGCAATACATATACAGAGACTTTCAAAGTTTTGATATGATGGCGAAATAACAAAAGATGGTCTGGGGATGTAGCTCAGTTAGTAGAATGCTTGCCTACCCTGTAGGAAACCTGGGGTTTGATCCCACACAAAACCAGGAGCTGCAGTTCATGCCTTCAATCCCAATGCTAAGGAGATAGAAACAGGAAGGTGAGAAGTTCAAGGCCATTCTTAGCTGCCTGGCAAATTTGAGGCCAGCCCAGACTACGTGAGGCCCTGTCTCATAAAGACAACAAAACACAAACAAATTAAAGAAGAAATAACAAAAGAGATAGTTCCACACTTTTTTTAATACATTGTACACACAGTGTCACACGCGATTATTTAGGGGTGGGGCGTGTCAATCTAAGGTGGCACAGTTACGACTCCATTGTTTCTATTTTGTGGGCATGCCAATGATGTGCCGTCGTTTCTCTGCAACAGAACGCCACTGCGCTACCTTCCAGAAGCCCAAGGGCGTCCTCATATCTCCACCTAGCTGCGGCAAGCAGCCAGCCAAGCCTGGGTTGATCTGCCAGCTGAGCTGCCGCCCGGGATACGTTTTGTCTGGGGCCAGAGAAGTGAGCTGTGCCACATCTGGGAAGTGGAGTGCCAAGGTTCAGACCGCTGTGTGCAAAGGTAGGTGCCTGCATGGGGCAGGAGAAAAACCAGATTCCTACATAATGGCATATGAGTGTCCAATAGGGCTGCCCCTCTGTGAATTTCACCGCAAGTCCATGGTAAAATGGCAGGTAAAAAAAAAAAAATGTAAGAACTAGCAAGGCTTCTGGTTCCAAAGAGTGAATTTATGAAAATCCAGCTGGGAGAGAATGACGGAAGAAACAGGAAAATGAAGATGATGCTAGGGCCAGAATCAGCCGAGAGTTCCCTTTGGGAGATGGCGATCTATGAAGAACCTCTGATGCCTGCTGGACAGTGCTGGCTCAAAAGAATGGGCCACAAGCACTTTGAAGCCTGCATCTTGCTACATTATTGTTTACCCCACAGCAAGAGCAACCCAGGGTGAAAAAAAAAGTGTTAAAATCAAGAAAGAGTCCTGAGAAGTAAAAAATAGTGTAGATATTGAGTCCTCCAAAATAAAAATGTGTGTGTGTATGTGTGTGTGTGTGTGTCCTGCTCCAGAAGATGAGGGGAAAGTATAAAAATAACTACTAGAGTGGATATTATTGAAATATCACTAATTTGAAGTGTCAAACTGAAAATCCCTTGGGAATAAACAAGTACTAAATAAGAAACTTGAATACCTCAACTGATCAACCCAAAGAGATTGAAGTTTAGAGTTGTGAATGAGATCAAGGAGCGCAATGCTTACATCATGAAGAGAACCAGAAACTGGACGGGAAAGGGATGAGTTTCCTTTCTGTCCTTCCTACTATAGAAAAGCCTCCCTGAAAGATCTGGGTCTTTAGCCCGCAAAGCCCCCGAGCACTGGGGCTGACAAACTTCCTCTGAGGATAAAGCCTAAGTTGCAGAGTCTGTGAGGCAGAAAGAGAAACTGTACCAGAGAGCTGAGTCTGATTCGCATTACAGAGAGAAAAGCAACCGTGCCTCAGGAGATGAGGGAAAAGTAAATAAAAAACAAATTTCAAATCCAATCAAACTATTACTTAACTAGAAATGAAAACTGCAATGTCATTCTTTTTTCAGATTATCGGTATGCAGCTGTGCATCTTCATAGGGGAAACAGAAATTGAATAAAATTCCAGAGAGACAGTGAAATGAGACACGGTATAGGCAATTCAGATCTACCCGTCTGGGAAATTGAGCAGACCTCATTCAACATCGTGTAGAAATAAAAGATGTATTCTAACCCATAACAAGAAGTTGACTTCAAGTCAATGCTAGCAGGCTTAATTCAGCTCTTGCAGTGTGTAAGCTTTTCCATTGTCAAAAGTATCATTAGCTTGAATTTGCTTGTTTGTTTGATAGTACCTTCTGGGGCTGCTAATTAATTCTGATCGATGGCCCCATTTTCAAGTGTACTTTCTGCCCCTGTCAGCTTTCTTTTTCTTCCATTTTTTTTTCCTCTGTTTCATTCAAAAGACAAAACATTGACCAAGTTCCTACTGTATGCCAGGCACTGAATAAAACAGCGTGGAGAGAAATACTCTTTTCCTTCAAGTAAACAGGCGAGGAACTTCTGTTTCGCCGTGGCTTGCTGAGTTTTCTGGTTGGGAAGAACAGAGGCTATGAGGGCTCAGGGAGTGAGCATGCCAGGTGGTTGGGAAGAGCCAGGGGCAGCTTTTGTACTTAGGATGAAAGGACCTGCAGCTGCTCTTGGCCAGGGTGCAGGGGAGGATATGGTTGGGCATTAAAGCAGGCAAAGACAAAGAGAAGAACCAAGGCAAAAGACCAAGTACAGGGCTGACTACAGAGTTCCACGGGCTCACAGCAATCCCATGTGAAGCATAAGTTCCCAACAGTGGACTGCGAATGTAGGCGGGGCCAGTTCAGGGGGCTCCTAAGCCACATAAGATAAACTATGCAAAGTAGTTGTGTAGTACTAATCAACTGGTAATCAGCATATTAAAAATTATAAAGTATTAATATAACCTGTCTGGCCACCTTTTAAAAATAATTTAGAAGTACATGTCAGGGTGTGGTGTTTAATTGATTTGTGTTTTTTGGGGGCGGGGAATCAGATGTGGAGGCTCCACAGATCAGCTGTCCAAAAGACATCGAGACTAAGACTGGGGAACAGCAAGACTCTGCCAACATCACCTGGCAAATCCCAACAGCTAAAGACAACTCTGGTGAAAAGGTAAGGTTGGCTTAAACATCGCATCCCTTCTGAATGGACTCTAAGTAAACCACACATACATGCAGCGCAGAAAATTAGTGTACCCTAATGACGCACAGTCCTGTCTCTCGAGTTCACGCTAAATTCTAGTGCTTCATCTGAGAGAACCGCCAGCGTTTTTTTTTTAAATAAAAATATCAGATAAAAATCGAACAAAAATTTTTCATTCCCTGAGTTTGACATATTGTTCTTTCCATTAAGACCCATCATTGATGATTCTTTGCTCCATGGGTAGTTCTAAAAAATCTGAGAAAAGAAAGCTATCGAATCCACCTGGATTTCTAGTCATGGACATATATTTTCAAGAATGGATGGCATATTGACCAAGCTGAAGGGTGGGCTGCCAGCGTTTCTTACTGAGTGCTCCTAAATCCAACCTTCCTTGGTATTTTAACCTTATATGTACTCTCACTGGCTACCAGTGACCAACCATCAGCTGCTAGGGAAGAGCTTCATTTAGGAATCAGGAATGCCGTCTCCTGTTACAGCTGGGCTATGTCCAGAAGTAGGCAGATAATGTTAAACAGTATTTTGCTTTCACAGCTGCGTGTAAATATATGTAAACCTTCCAGGCAGGATATATTGGGGGCAGGAAGCAAGACAATAATAATTGTCCTGGTAATATAATTGAATATATTTACATTCAAAGCAGCTTTTAAAATTCCGACCTCTGGGACTAAACGTAAGGAGGTTTCCTTGGGTACTATGTGACTACTTTCTAATAAACATACAGTTATGCGCCATCCTCACCAATACCAAGCAGAAAGGGGTGCATTTTAGGATCTGATGAGACACTGCCGGTAAATGTAGCACCTGTGTGTCTACAGATGGAGAAACTATGCATCGGTTAGTCCCTGAGAAAAGTCAGCCCAGCCAGGATCAACAGGAAGCATCTCTTCATTTCCCCTGTTTGCTTTTCAGCAGGGTCTCAAAGGCTGTACCAATACATCATGGTCTTTCATTCCCTGCTGCCAAGAGAGCCAGGATGGCTTCAGTGTTACCTCGGTATTTTTCTCAATAACGTCTCGTGTTCTTTATAATCAATGCATGCAGTTGAGTGCAAATCACTTCCAGTGCCTGACTCTTGACTCCCAACCCAGTCATTGTCACCTTGTCAGATAGTTCATCTCCTACAACAAAAGCTAGCTGGAAGAACATGCAGAATTTCCTGGGATAGCCACATACAGGGATGTGTGGTCCTTTTAGGAAAGCTCTGTATGTCGGGGAGAGCGGATCCAGGGAAGCAGGAGATTGCACAAAAGCAGTGCCTGGCCTGGTTCATAGGATCCTGTGCTGCCCAGAGGCACGGAGGACCAGAAATCCTGCCAAGGAATCTGTGGCTTGTTAGCTCAATGCCCCCTGTTCAGAAATTCAGACAATGCGTCAAAGAAGAGCCTCCTGCCACTAAAGGAGGCTCTCAGTAGTAAGATGGCCCTGTGGACATTCGGTCTCAACATCACCGTCATTCTGTCAGGTGACACCGAAGTAAGGTGACTACATTTAGCCCGTCTGGTGAGTCAGGATAATCTTCTCATTGTATGATTCTTAATTCAGTCGTATCTTCTAAATGCCTTTTGCCATGTAAAGTAACATTCGCAAGTTCTGGAGGGGACATGGATATCTTCCAGGGACTGTTATTGGAGAATAGCTCAAATGTGCTTAAGAGACAGGAAACAGAAATAGAAGGACCCATTTTTGGAAGGAGAAGTTGGGTATACAAGGAAAAGCTATCGTGTGTGGCTCGTGGTCAGAAAATGGCCAGACTCAAAGCACAGTTGGCGAGGTCTGCCAGGGAGGAAGAGATTCTGCAAGTTTGAGGAGAGAGAGGAAGAGAGCGCCCCTCAGAGAAATACAACAGGATTATTGGACAGTGTACAGTTCGATCTGAGGTCAGTGATCATTCACTCTAGCAAGATTAATCTACACGGTCATGTTAATATCTTCAGAACCAGTAGAATATTTTAGAACAGACGTAAGGGAGCAGGTCAGGTGGCTTGTTTGCAGCAATATAGAATAGCAAAGAGAGAAAGAGGCAAGGCAATTCCAGAACTTACAGTAACAGTGCACAACAAGACACAAACTCAAAGCGGGTAAAAGAAGGAAGGAATAAGCGAGGCTTCTGTGAGGACCCTTTCCTAGACTGCTGCCTTGATCATTCCTCGGGACAGTCTTAAAAGGGGGTTGTTGATAGGAAAATAGGGTGCTAAATTACAGATACACTGCAGTCAAAACTATAACTGTATGACTCAACTGGGACAGAAACCAATAGGAAATAACTATCTTTCCCTGTCACACACAGGCTTGGTGGCTTGATTACTTTGGGATAGAAAAATAACTTCTTTCTGTAGTTAAAAAATCCACTCTCAAGGATTAAAAAGAAGAATCTCGCTGTCTAAATAAAAATTTGAATCTCATATGCACTTCAAAGCTTTATCCTGCTGTTGCCCAGAGCTCACCAAGGGGATTGGAAAGTTGGCTCTGTGGTTGCTCTTTTATTTATTCTATGTCACCACCCCTGCTTGGGCTTCCCTAGAGCCAGAGTTGGTATAATTGACAGAATCATGGTCATGCAAAAAATGTCATTGTCCTCCAGACCCGGTGAATGCTCCATTATATGGCAAAGGGATTCTACAGGCATTAGTAGACAATAGATTTCAAGGTAGGAAGACTACCTCTTATTGTCTAAATGAGCCCTGCTTGATTGCCACATCCCTTAAGAAAGGAGCACCAGTCCCAGCTCTAGCTAGAAAGAGATATTCTGGGGGAGGAGGAGCTAGAAGATGCGGAGTGAGAAGGGCTGTGTCAGCATCCTTGGCTTTAGAAGCTGGAGGGAGGGTCCGTTCTGGAAGTCCATTCTGGAAGCCTCTGTGCTAGAAAAGCAGAGAACCAGATTCAGCTCTACTGATAACCTTGATTTCAACCTTTTATGAGCTATGAGCATCTTGATTCTTAAGACAGTGGCGATGATAAGTGTGTGCTGTTTGAAGCCGCTGAGTTTGAAGGACTGTGTCATGACAATAGGCAACAGCTGAGCGAGGAGCGATTTTGAGACGGGTTCACTTTCCCCTTTAATTGATGCTGTTATCATCTCGGTATCACTGAGATACTCAGAGAAGTGAGCATGCAGCTACTGCCTTTCATCCCTCCAGTACACGGAATCTGCCGGAGACCTTGCAGGGTGCCCTCCCTCTGCCTCATACAGTTCCTGGACATACACTGTGCTCTAGCAGAATGTTGTCTGCCCGCCCCCTCAATTCCTGTGTTATGGTTCGCAAGTTCTTAATGCAGGAAGGATCTAAGGTGGAGGAAAGGCAGAATGGCTCAATGAGTTGTTCTCCTCCCCTTAGCCTTCCTGACTTCACCTAGCCAAGGCTAACTCGTGATTAGCATCTGTATCTGTTGCTGATAAAACACCAGGAGGACCAAAAGCAACTTAGCGGGGAGGGGGAAAGCTTATGTGGGGCTTATGATTCCAGAGGGATAAGAATCCATTATGGTTAGGAGGCATGGCAGCACGCTACAGGCATTGTCGAAGCTGATTGGTCACATCCTCAAACACATCCACAAAGCAGAGCGTGACTCGGAAGTAGGGTAAGGCTATGAACTCTCAGAGTCCACCCCCAGTGATGTACTTCCTCCAGAAAGTCTACACTGCCTTCCCAAACTTGGGATCAAGTGTTTAAATACCTGAGCTTCTGGAAACATTTCTCCTTATAACCACCGCAGTTTCCTTTCTCCCTCGCCACCCACGTTGCTCGGCCAAACCTCCTGCCTGCATCATTCACCCGAGGAAGAGCACGCACCTGTCTACATTCACATCTGTCCCTAAACTCCAAGAGATGGAGGCTAATATCACTGCAGTAGAGAGACTATGTGGGTTTCCACGGCCCAGCAAGCTTCCATCTATCGGTGGAGGGCAGAAGCCCACACAGCTCAGTCTGCACTATGGGTGTTCTGCAGGATTGTCTGAAGCAGCCACTCCATTTGAGGCAGACACTCTCCCTGTGGATAAAACAGAAGTTTCCAGAACTCTACCACAGCGAACCCCTGTTTCCACAGAACCTCTCAGCTCCAGTGTGTTGATGGGAGTGCGGGCCACGGACAGCTTGAGTCCTGCCAGCTTGTCTGTCCAAAGGGGCTCTTGTAGAACATGGCACTATTTGGTCTCTATAATCCTTTGTTCTGGGACTTTAGTTACAATCACGTACAGAAAAAAATATACAGTCTTTTAAATAACCGTCTCAAAATATGTAGAAACCCATAATTATTAAGTTCTCAATAGGGAAGAAGTGTAAAATTACTGGTTGAATCTCTCCCAAGCAAAATAATCAAATTTATTAGTTGATATTCTTAGCCATTTTAGGGTTTTGTTAGTTATAATGTGCAATTCTTATTCCAATTCATTATTGGTTAATTATTAGTTATTCACATTATGTATAATCCCTTCCCAAAATTATAACTTTCCATGTTTGTTTCATAGCCACAGTTATGAGCCCTTTTAAGAGAAAGTCCACAGTGGTGAGGTTGTGGGGTTTGCAGCCAGTCCTTTAATAGTAGGGGACCAGGACTTTCCTTATTTGTGATGGCTTAAGATTCATCTTTTGTTTGGTGTGTTCAAAATTCTTTCCTTCAGAAAAAGGAGAGAAAGAGGGAGAGAGAGAAAAAGAGAGAGAGAGAGAGAGAGAGAGAGAGAGAGAGAGAGAGAGAGAGAGAGAGAGAGAAAGAGGGAGAGAGAGCAGTAGTAAGTTTATAGAACTTCCACATGTCCAAGAGCTCTCTTATTCCAGGCTAACAATTAATGATAAAGAGAATTCGGTAGGAGGTGATATGCCCCTACTGGGTCTTGTGGAAGTTTTTCACTGTGCACAGAATTGCCTAAGAGTTTCTTAGGTACTGGTCACCCTTTACTGACTTTTCCTCACACATCAAGAGTCCTTTCTGTACTCTCTGCAGCCATACCTTTGGTTTCTTCAGCTCAGTTTTCTTCTGTATTTTTAGAGTATTTCCCTCCTCTTCTTGTTCTACTTGCATTTCCAAGGATGTCCTGATGTTTCCTGGGAAGATGTGAATATTAACATTTATTCACCCCCAAATAGGGCACCGAGGAGAGACCAAAGGAGCAATGCTACCTGTCTAGCTTGGTAAATGAGTTTACTGTTTTAGTGGCCCACAGACAGCTGTGTAACCAGAAAGCCTGCCCCAGCCTGACTGACCACTCGCAAAATCTGCCTTCCTAGAGGTCACTGCCCAGTCTGCACTTGTCACCACTGGAGTATTTTCTCCCCAGCAATTGTTGTTTTGCTTTGTGACCTACTGGGTTTCATCAGCTCCCCTGACCCACCTGTGGGTCTGGGTGTTGGGTGGTCCTCTGGAGCATGGCCAACTTGCCAGTGACCACAGTAATGAAGACAATGATTTCGTGACCACTGGCAGTCCTCAGCTGACATTCACTCCCATGGGAGGGGCCATTGTGATAAGACCCTCCCATACCTATGACTGTATGCTGAATATCTGAGTCTGTGGTGCCCGCCTTTAATCCCAGCACTCTGGAGGCAGAGGCAGGCGGATCTCTGTGAGTTCGAGGCCAGCCTGGTCTACAAGAGCTAGTTCCAGGACAGGCACCAAAAACTACAGAGAAACCCTGTCTCAGAAAAATCAAAATAAATATATATATAAAATAAAAAGGTACCATCAAATTCATACAAATGCTTACCAAATCACATCATAAAGGGCTCTCTGAGCTTACTTGAAATAGATTTTACAAAATCTAATGGAAAACAAGTATATTAAATACCCTAAAATAAAAACATGACTAAAGTAAGGGCCACATCCTTCTCACTTAGCACAGCTGAAGTTTACTTAACATAGACCTGAGAACCCTGACACCAACACCACATCCCAGACAATGGGAATGCAAGCTGTTACCGCACTTTAGGAAAGAAACTTTAACACAATGTTGATCGTCTGAGGTCAGGTCTATGCCTGAAGAGATATTATAAGGAAATAGCAAAAAAAAAATATGTTTAAGTGGGTGTATAAAACTGTTTCCAAGAGTAAAATATGGAACCCAAATTAGAAGTTTTTCATCATATCTTTCTGGAAGGAATTATATTTCGTACAGAGGGGGTATTTAAAGGCCATCTTAAATCCGGAGATCACTCAAGAGTATAGAAATGGTCTACTGTATTATGCTTGAAACATATGGAGCGGTATGTATGCCACCTGTATGAACTGTGGAAAGAGTAGTTAGAAATTACACCCCAAGGAAGTGCCTCCTCCCCCCTTTCCTCTTTATGAAATACTGTATCATCCCATTCCTTTGCTGATAGCATATAAATCAAAAGAGGATAATTGCACTGCTGACCTTGTCAAATATTTATGTCTCCGTCAGGTGCCAGTCCATGTCCACCCAGCCTTTACCCCGCCCTACCTCTTCCCAATTGGAGAAGTGGCCATCACCTATACCGCAACCGACTCATCTGGAAACCAAGCCAGCTGCACGTTCCACGTCAGGGTTATTGGTAAGTCTTCTCCAGATCATGCGGGTGGTTTACAAAAACAATCCGCTTGTAGTCACCCGTGTCCTCTGCCCAGTCTTTCCTCCTGGAATTAAAACCATCAGGTCCCTTTCTCACTGAAGCCCTACGTCTGCTGTAACTGTCACCGTGTCTATTTCTTGCCAGGTGAGCACTTTGGAAAGTTCTGGATGGCTGCTACCTCTCTCTTCTTTCTTACCATTTATCCCCAGTCATTCAAGCCTAGACTCTGTTCCCTTTATGCCTTAGGATTGTGTTATTGCCAAAGTCGCCAGCAATCTCTCCTGCCGTTCCTGTGATCCCCTCCTGGGCCTATGTTTGAATGTTGAACATCTGAGATTCTTAATCATTTTTTAAAATACAAACAAATGTTTATGAAATCACTTCATAAAGGGTTCTCTAAGCTTATTTGAATTTTTAAAAAAAAATCTAATGGGAAACAAACATATTTCACTATAGAAGTACTTTTACTCAGGTGTCATTTAACTTTTCAACCTAACAACAAATATCAAACTTGAAAAATACTTTAAACTTTTCAAAGGTTATGATGTTTATTATATAACATGCTGTCATATTTTTCTGAAAGAAATTATACTTTGTACAGAACACAGTGGCGGCATTTAAAAGTCATCCTGAGATCCAAAGATCAAGTGTGCTCAGACCGTGTGATTTTCAGTTCTTATTTTACAAGATCTTTCCTCAGAGCTTATTCCATTAGCCACAACTTTCTTGCCAACATTTTCTTCTCCCCTGGCTTCTCTGCCATCAGTCTTTGCTGGGTACTCTCCCCTCTCCCCTCAACACACACACTTGTCTTAACTATTCTTCTTTTTCTCATCTCTAACCCTTTGGCCCTTCTACACCTACGATTCCCTTTTTAAATGTTCATCTAAAAGCAGATAAGCTTAGATGATCTTGGAATGTTGATATGTAATTTTTGTGGGTAAATGATGACTGCTTTCCAGACTCCATGGTTAACCAGGAGTTGACTTGACCCAGTGTTCTCAAAGAGCTCTGAGCTGCCAGGAGCATCTCTCCCTTCTTTGCTTTGAGTACCTGCTAGGGGCCAGGTGCTGTGCTATCCAGAGACTTGAGTGTGAGCAAAAGGGACTCCATTGCTGGTTTATGATTAGCAATCTAAAACCCCTAAGCCAACATTACTATACTCATGAAATGGCAAGTGAGCAAAAAAGACAGAAATTGAGCATCTACTTGTAAAATATAGGTTAAAACAGAATTACATGTATTCCGGGGGTACAACTCAATTGATTTCAGAATGTGCTTTTATGCACAGACCCAAATGCCTTGGCCTTAGTGCTATAACTACAAGTTATTAACTTAATAACCTCAGGTGAATTCCTTAAGTTTGTCTGGCCTATGTCTCACATAAAAAAAAATAGTAATTTGTACTCTCTCCTTCAGACTTCAAAGGTGTATAATTAAGAACACTTTGAACATGTAAAATCTATAACCAGATTGTAATTCCTTCCTGTGCAATTTTTTACTGTCATATATATTTTATATGTGTGTATATATATATATGTGTGTGTGTGTGTGTGTGTGTGTGTGTGTGTGTATAATAACTTCACCCCATTCAATCAGTACTTTAAAACATGGCTTCCCATCCTACCTCAACGTCATCTATTCCAGGCATACTTCTGTGGTTGTGATAAAACACCCTGATCAAAAGCCATTTAAAGAAGGATAGGACTTGTTTGGAATATAATTCCAGGTTACGAGTTAATCACTGGGAGGGAAGTTGAGGCAAGAACCAAAGCAGCTGGTCACATCACATCAATACCAGAAAGGAAAAAAATGAATTCACTGTGGCCATATTGGAAAGAGGGATAAAGAGATCCAGCAAATCCCCCAAGTCTGTCTCTAGGGCCCTGAAGTGAGGTTAGAGTTTAAGTGATTGACCAAGCATCTGAACATCTAAGCAGTTCACGTCAAAGAGTGGCCCCACCCACCACTGACCCATCATTGACTGGGCATCCTGGAAGATGTCTAACAGACTGTTAGCGCTGTGTGAAATCTCTTTCTGGGAGACAAGCTCCCCCTCTGGTTGGTGCCTTTCCCTTCTCCGAGCACAAGATTACCTGGGAACATTTGGGGTCCACTGCTTCAGTAGTCTGATAAACTGGGAGGTATAGGGGTTTCCTTGGAAGACCTTTGTTTCTCCCAGGCTGGTTACAGATGTTCTAAAGAGCACCCATGACTTCTCTGTCTGATTCTTTGTTCTGCAGACGTGGAACCACCTGTCATAGATTGGTGCCGATCTCCACCTCCCATCCAGGTCTTAGAGAAGGAGCACTCTGCCAGCTGGGATGAGCCTCAGTTCTCAGACAACTCTGGTGAGGACACACAGACCTTGTCAGCTGGGTAGCGCTGGCCAGACATTCCTCTTAAAAATGTCTTCAGATGGCAAAATACATAACAGCTAAGAAGAATGAGAAACGGCACCGATTGGTGTATTTTGAAACACATACAATTGAACATTAGCATCTTGCTTGGCTGTTGGTCTCTTTATGCAATACTCACTGGGCCTTATAAAACCTTTGTTAGGTTTTGAACATACAGGTTTTAATGGGTTTACTAAATTGAGTCTATGGTGTCCTGGAAATAGAAAAGATGAGTTCCTGATGGCATCCCCAGTCGAATTCTGTGTATTCACATTCATTCCCGAGCATTAGATGGATAAATTACAACAGGTCATAGGAAGGTCGGAGAAACCCAAGTGAATATCATTGAAATTCATTTTTAAAAGTTTCCCTCAAACAACAAGAAAAGTTGGATCAGTTTCTTAAACTGTCAATATTCTAACAGAGCAAGTCAAAGATACTTCTGTTCATCAAAAGTCCTTAATTTTGTAGGACTTTTGAGTCTATTGTTTCTCTGCTACAGCCTAAGTATCAAATCTTTTATTCTCTAGTAGCAAACAAGTCACGCTAAGTGGCTTGCTCAGCCAGTTTGCACGAACTGAAAATGAAAGCGCCTCAGATGAAAGGGCAATGTCAGAACTGTGGAGGGATGAGACTCGGGAATCACACACTTTTCTTCCCTCCCTAGGGGCTGAACTGGTCATCACCAGAAGTCACACCCAAGGAGACCTCTTTCCTCACGGGGAAACTATCGTGTGGTATACGGCCACTGACCCCTCGGGCAATAATAGAACCTGTGACATCCACATTGTCATAAAAGGTACTCTCTCCACTCTCCGCCAGACCCTCCCCCAGCCTAGCTAACCTTTGGTCTGTGTGATCACTGCCGTCCTCTATTTGGGGGTGGGGGAGATAGGCTGTGAGTGCTGAGTCTTCAAGTGACCCATTGTAAGTGTCCAGTTAGCATCCTTGAGCTTGTGAAAGGTCTTCTTTGAGGGTGGCCCTTAATTCCTGTATTAACTAAAGAACCAGTTAGAAAGGGATTTCCTGGGTTGCCTTAGACGATATGGACTGCAGTGCCCAACAGTGGTTCCAGCACACTTGTGTGATGAGGAGAACCCAGTCATTGCTCATTCCAAGAAACTGGAAGCCTGAGGGTGTATCCTGCATCCTTAGGATGCAATCCCAGTCCAATGATGAAGGCCTGGAAGCTCCTTGGAGAGTCACTGGGAAACTAAAGGGCTGCAAGAACCTGGGTGCGTCCAGGAGTGACAGCAGCAATGGCAGACGCACTAGTTCCGGAAGAATGGACCTACCTGCTAGCTTTCTCTTCCTCCCTTTATCCCGCCCAGCCTCCCAGCTTATCGGATGGGACTGGTGCGTTCAGGGCAGGCCCTTCCCCGATGATGACTCTCCCACTAGCCAGTCACCTTCTCTGACATTACTAACCGTGTAGGCGTCACTCCACCCAGTCAAGTCCACAGTCAAGGTTCACCATCACATCTGCAGCTTTCTGAACCTTTCCCCCTGACAATGCAAAGCATTGCTTAAAAGACCCCAAAGATGTCTTTGCCACATAATGTTACCCAGGGTTTTTTATTCAAGCACTTATGCCAGAAACAACAGTGTAAGGTCAGATCTATGTTTACCTTCTCATAAAATGTGCAGGACTCCTCACTGCACATCGGTACAACCTTCCAATGTCTGCCTACAATACAAGGAACCAAAAGTAGTCAGGGCCGCTCTCCCAGCTGAGGACCCTTGAGAAAATGTTCCTAGGGCTAGCGGGAGGCAGGAGGAGTCCTCTTCTTAGCTCGGCTTTAATTCCTGGACTATGCTGCCCCAGAACTATAACTGAATAATACAGTGTTATTTTGACACAGGTTCTCCCTGTGAGGTTCCCTTCACCCCTATAAACGGGGACTTTGTCTGTGCCCAGGACAGTGCTGGAGTCAACTGTACCCTGAGCTGCCGGGAGGGCTATGATTTCACAGAAGGGTCTATGGAGAAGTATTACTGCGCCTTTGAAGACGGTGTCTGGAGACCGCCGTATTCTACTGAGTGGCCGGACTGTGCTAGTAAGTTCCAGTTCTGCACCTTTCCAAGGGCACCATCGTGTGCTTTTCTGTGCATTACACAGAAAAAAAAAAGTGCTTTATAATGAGAATTGGCAGGGAGGGTGTCATGAATCAGCAAGGTGTATGGTTTAAAATATTAGTCACCAGAGTCTTTTGGAGAGTGGGTAACTATCTTACCCAGGCAGAACTATTTTGAGTTACTTAAAAAATGCTTGAAGAAGTTTATGAACATGAAATTCTTCGTGTGAAAGCATGAATATGAAGTTTCTTAGTGAAAGAGCTTATGTAACTTAATACCCAATGGGAGGTGA
The DNA here is from genome assembly GCF_014885135.2 of Alexandromys fortis. NCBI lineage: Eukaryota > Metazoa > Chordata > Mammalia > Rodentia > Cricetidae > Alexandromys > Alexandromys fortis. Next base: position 14,476,318 of record NW_026067897.1, read on the forward strand.
TATAATACAGTAGATTGTGTGGTGTTTTTAGATTTAACTTTGATTCAGAGCTACTAATTCTAAGAGTGGTGGTGAGTGGAGAGTGGGGGGGTGCTAGGGCTCGAACCCCTGGGTTACCACATCCTAGACTTTAGAGTCTACAGTGCACAATGCCCACAATGCATACGTGCTACAAGAGCCAAGTTGCCTCTGTAGAAATTATGCTTTCAAAGATTATGACTACACATAACAGTTAAAGCTTTTAAATGTCTGTTAGTTGGAAATACAAACACATGATAAAAATTTATATCGATGCAAACAACTTTGATGTAGTCAAGATCAAAGGGTCTCTTGGTCTCCTCGGTGCTCCTTTTCTCACAGAACTGGAGGGTGCAGAACACTCGGTCAAAGCAAACTCATTTGGGCAGAGGAGCCCAGCGCCACCGGGCTGTGGTTTACTGTGGCCAGCGGATGCCTGGAACCCTTCACTGCCACCTCTCCACAGTCTTATAAATCTTGTCAGAAACAAAAGAAGATCAGCTTTAAAATCCTTCTGAAGTTGGCATACAAAACATGAGCGGTCACTGTGCAATTGCCACGCATATGTCGTGACCCTTTGTAGAACTGGTCCTCCTCTGGGATCCCGGCTTAGATTCCGTTTCCTCATAGCTAAACCTCTGGGCTGGAGATATAGGTCAGTGATAGAGCATTTATCTAGCACAAGAACAAGAAAGGGGAGGAGAGAGGAAAAGAGGAAAGGGAAGGGAAGGGGAGGGAAAGTAATTGCATGTGTCTTGGAAACTCTACCCAACTGAAGCTGCGTCCCCTAAACTTTTCTAGTAAAACGTTTTGCAAACCACGGGTTCAAGTCCTTTGAGATGCTCTACAAAACAACTCGCTGTGACGACATGGATCTGCTTAAGAAGTTTTCGGCAGCGTTTGAAACCACCTTGGGGAAAATGGTATGTCACCAGGGGGCCTTGGCTCTATGAGGGACACTTAGGACACCACTAGGCTGTCTTAACTTCTCTGGATTGTTTGCAACTGTCGTTCCTAGTCCTGAATGTGCCTCTCTTTGGGATCCAAATTCGTTTGTAGAATTACCCATTGAGTTTAGACTTCTGAATTCAGTCTGCATTAAAATGTTAAGTTTTTGAAATACCATGAACCAAAAAGTTTAAAAAGAGTTTAGGATCTTAGTAATTTAAAAATACTTGTCTTATTATTTAAAGTCTGATAGAAAATGTCCAAAATTATGTTATTTTATGATAAGAATAATCGAACATTTAAAGATTTTCATTTTTGTTGTTGCATTTTGGTTTGATTTTGGGGGTTGAGAGAAGGTCTCGGGTAGCCCACCCTGGCCTCTAACTCACTATGTAGCCAAGGATGGCCTTGAACTGCTGGTCTTCCTGCCTCCACCTCCCTAGGAATGGGATTACACCACAGCATTTCTCAAGCTGTGGGCCACAACCTCAATGGGGTTGAACCTAAGACCGTCTTCATATCAGATCTTTATGTTATGATTCATTGCAGTAGAAAAATGAGTTAGGAAGTAGCAATGAAAATAATTTTGTGATTGGGGGTCAACACAACATGAGGGCCTATAGGAAGGTTACAGACATGTACCGCCATACCCAGTATGTGTTATGGACGTTGTATCCAGGGCTTCAAGCATGTGAAGCAAGCACTCTAGCACGTGAGCTACATCCCCATCCAAAAGGATTTTCTATTTTATGCGTTTTTTGTTTCGATCTCGAGACAGCAGCGCAGTGCACGTAACTGAATCGAATGTCTAAAAGGCAGGAAACATGCTTTCGTCTGCCAGGATGGATGAAGATTTGTGGATTTGCTAATACACATTTTAAAGCGCAGCTTGCGAAATGCCAAGTGTTGTTATAAAGATGTCCAGCGTATTAGCAAGCTCTTGTTTTAAAATGGTTTGCTTAAGTTGGTAGAACCAAATTCCCAATAGGAAAATCACAGACATCACTGCCAGCAAATAGAGGGAACACTGTGTTCATCTGGTCATTGCGAGTACAGGGCAAGGATACACTCACAGCATTGCACCCTAGCCTAAACTATCCCTCAAGTAATAAATAGAACTCACAATTGAAAACTGTGTCGAAGTGACTGTGTCGAACTGGCTTACTTTTGTCTAAAACAAACAGTAATAGGTTAAAGATAGTAAAAATGGAGCAGAATGTGTTATTAATGTACATTCATTTAATTAGTATTTAGTCAACGTCTATGATTTATGGGATTAAGTTGGTCGAGCCTTATGCACTCAGACTTCACTTCCTAATGAACAGAGGACTAATAAATTACAGGGGAAATATGCAGCAGGCCAGGTGGCAAGTGCTACAGGATAAAACAATGCAGAGTGTAGGAAACCTCGCCAGCAAGTGTCCTGTTTGAAAGAGGATTAAAGGGATAAGATGCTGAGCCAGGCAGAAGAAACAGCAAGCACAGGGGCCCCGAGGCAGGAATGTGTTCGGGAATCTGAAACACTACTGAGTTCAAAGTGGCAAGAGCAGGTGTAGCGAGGGTAGTGGAGTGAGTTAGGGTAAGAGATGCTCCAAGAGTTCATGTGAGGCAGAGAAAACAGGAGTGAGAAGGAAAATCAGACTGTGGGGAGCCGTCGGAACCACTGCCAAGACGTTCCCTGCACTCTGTGATGGAAAGCCATGGACATAGGCCAGTTTTCTCACCACCTCGGTCAGTAGGAGCGTGTTAGATGATCACACAGAAAACTAAAGCAAGAAAGGGGTGTTGGCTTGGGTAGCATTAACAATTGCGAGAAATAAGAGCATTGGAGGATATCGGCAGACTCTGTTGATCTAGCTGAGGGGCAGGATGCGGACTCTGAAAGGAAGAGAACAGGCAGGAAGCCGAGCAGACAAGAGCGCAGCTGTAGGCTGTGTGCTCCCATGCAGGCTGGAAGTGAAGGGAAGAAGAGCCTTCACTGACTCTCATCTGACTCGTGGAGCAAAAGTGATCACCAGTGCACAGGGATGGGGAGTAGGGGAGAAGAGCGAGGAGAGAGAAAGGCAGGGCAGTTTTTAGGTGACCTTAACTGATCTTGAGTGAAATGTGATAGGATTGGCAAAAGCAGAGGTTGGAGATTCTCTCAAGCCATAATCAGGTGAGAAAGGAGGGGGTGGAAGGGCAGGGGGTTGTGGGGGAGGGGACAGGTAAGAAAGGAAGTAATCACTTCAACCTGTTTAAGGTTCTTTAGCAGAGTAAGAAGGAACCCAAGTGAGCAGGCATTTCCAGGGAAGGGGTTATTTCACAGGAATGGACTGTGGACGGAATCTAAGACAGATAAAGGGAAAACGGGAGGGGCTGAGGGAGAGAGAAGGCAAGAGACTTCGCTCAATACAAACTCCAAGGAGGCCAAAGAAGTGCTGGATTCTTGAGCAGAGGAGAGGATGGTGTTGCTGGTGGTGACATAAAGTGGCCACAGGAGTGGTGACGTCAGACAACTGGAGGACAAGAGAGAAAAGGAAGCTAAGGGATGGGAGAGCAGCCAGGAGCGAGAATGATTGAGTAAGAAATGGTGTTCACAACAGCACAGCTACAAAGGACAGCGAGGGTGGAGCTGGCAACCTTCCAGGCTTCAAGGAGGCAACAGGGAACAGGATGACCTAGAAATAGGAGGAAAATGTAGGACGATGCTTCCACTTGCAGACCTGCAAGATCTGGGTTTGTGATGGTTCCAAAACCATCCTCTGAAAAAATGGTCCCGAAATCTGGAAAGTTGTGCTTCATTTGGAGCAAAGATAAAGAGAATATAGAGAAAATATGACTTTGGCAACTTTTCTTTTACCGACTGAGTTTCAGGGGACACGAAGGAGAGCTGGGGAAGAAGAGGAGAGGGAAACAGAACCTTACAGAAGGGAGTTGCCATAGTTAAGTTAGGGTTTCTTTCCTTTTCTTTTCTTTTTTCTTTTTTTCATTTTCTTTTTCTTTCTTGGTTTTTAGAGACAAGGTTTCTCTGGCGCCTGCGCCACCATGGCCCAGCCTAGTTAGGGTTTCTATTGCTGCAAAGAAACACCATGACCAAAAGCAAGTTGGGAAGGACAGGGTTTATTTGGATTACACTTCTACAATATAGTCCATCAATGAAGGAAGTCAGGACAGGAACTCAAACAGGAAAGAAATCTGGAGGCAGGAGCTGTTGCAGAGGCCATGGAGGAGTGCTGCTTACTGGTTTGCTCATCATGGCTTTTTCAGTCTGCTTTCTTATTGAACCTAGGACCACCAGCCCAGGGATGGAGGCACCCACAATGGGCTGGGCACTCCCCCATCCAATCACTAATCAAGAAAATGCTCTACAGCTTTCTCTTATTAAGGGATTTTCTCAATTGAGGGTCCCTCCTTTCAGATGACTCTAGCTTGTGCCAAGATGACGTAAGATTAGCCAGAACAGGGGTTAAAGAATCTATACCATGGTAGTCTCAAGTCAGAGTCCTGGGCTTCCTCTGGTGGGTGACAGAGATGGAGATTAAAAAGTCTGAGTTTAATCCTGATGGCCTGAGACAGTGAGAAGCTGTAGGTGAGAGGGAGGGAAGAAGGGAGGCAAAGAGCTTTTCCTTACATGTAGAGTTCTGGAAACACGAAGGGCCTTTCCTCTTCTCTGGATGATGGGAAGTGAGGTCCAGGAGAGCCAAGAGCTCAGCAGAAGCACAGAGGGGATGTGATTTCCATGCTCTTCCTCTTCCTCTGCAGGTCCCATCCTTTTGTAGCGATGCTGGTGACATTGACTGCAGACTGGAGGACCTGACCAAAAAATACTGCATCGAATATAATTATGACTATGAAAATGGCTTTGCAATTGGTAATGGCATTATGTAGCGGTGGTGGGTGCAGGATAAATCAACCAAATGAAATTACTCCACAGGAGTGGTGAAAAAGAGAAAAAGAAAATTTAGCTTTTATTAATTTATTCATCAAGTGTTTTAGGACGGCTATATAATCTGATCATGTGATAATTCATTATGAATATCATAAATTTTGGTATGAAATGAACCACTTTCAAATATTAGCCAAAGCGCTTCAGGATAAAGGTCACCTTGTGATGGCAATTTAAAAATTGGCTTATCACATAATTAATCATAACAGTCAGAAAGTATTTAAGCAGTGATTTTTATCTGGCATCCATCCAATTGGCCTTGCAAGTAAGACAATGATACAAAATAATTATACACGAGGCGTATCCATATTTCTCACCCAGGTTATAAAATCCAGTTATTAAAATCTAGTACCTAAGTCTAAGCATAATTTCAGTCCAAGTAGGCTGAAAGTTTCTCTCCAGGAGTTTCTAAGTCTGGTAAATCAGTTTTCAATAATTGCCCCATAGCAGTTGTGGGGAACTATGTAGCGGAAATCACTAAAATGTCGACCCCAGCTTTTTACATACATACAGAAAGCAAACAAATCCTTGAAGACAGTTTCCCTAGGTGGCAGGCTCATGAACACAGCAAGTCTGTAAAGGACATAATTAAGGTCAGTGTGGCCAGGACAACATGGACGTCACTTAATTGGCTGACACACTGGGGTTTTGTAATGAGTCAGATATTAAACCAGGCGCTGCATATAAGCTGTCCCATCTTATTACAGACAATGAAGTCAGGCTCATTTCTCCATATATTAATGAAGGAATCAGAGTTCAGAAAGATGAAAGCAGCTGGCCCAGGTTATACAATTACGCGTCACACCTCATGGAGTGAAAATCTGGTGTCTGGCTGTTAGTCACAGCGCCAGCAGGGGCACCTCGCAAGTCACACACAGCCACGTCTTCTCCAGCGACACGAACATTACAGGCTGCCCTTGCCAGCTTCCCCCACCTTGAATACAGGAGGCAGATCTTTTACTATGTTCGTTAAGCTTATAAAGCCATTTTTAAATGGAGGAAGGATATAGAAGAGAAATAGGAAATGATGAGGCTCCCGCACCTCCTCCCTATTTCCCTCTGAGGTGAGAATAATCACCTGGGAACCGAAAGATGCCCGAAATCCTATATACTCTCAGAGGTAAATGGGTAATAGTCTCTAAATTAAAAGCAAAATACCCCCACAATGACAATTTAAGGTGATGGGCCAAATCCACTGTACGCCAGGGGCAATTGAATAGTTACTGCAGGCAGTTTGACTTGTGACATTAGAACCTGAACATGGAGGAAGATGTGCCTGTCTGATCTCTTGTTTCTCTGCCTCAGGACCAGGGGGCTGGGGTGCAGGTAACAGGCTGGATTACTCTTACGATCACTTCCTGGATGTTGTACAAGAAACACCTCCAGGTGTGGGCAAAGCAAGATCGGCGCGGATTAAAAGATCGGCCCCATCATCTGACCCCAAAATTCAGCTAATTTTTAACATCACAGGTAAGGATAAACTTTCCATTTGCCGAAAGAGTATGAAGTGAAATTTGGGGTTGGGAAGCTTGTTCTGACCTCTTTCGTGCCTCGTGTTTATTGGGAGGTGGCCCTGGAGAGAACTAGAGAGAGCGTGGCCAGCTAAACGTGGCCATGGTTTGCGGTTTAGGGTCACAGATGCGTTTTCTGATCCTTGCAGTAACCAATCCCTGCTTTCCTTGCATGTTGACAGGATGGACAGTAAGCGTATAGACTAATTCATCCTGTCATCATGAATCCCCTCAACAGGTGATGGTAACACAGTGTCTCAGAAAAGGACTCAAACATACATATTTCGTTCTTAATACAGCCCACATGTGACCTATTTAGTGAAAACGGATTGGCCTTATTCTGAATTAATTTCTTTCTCTGAAGGACTTTAAGATACCATTTCGTTGACGGCAAAAAAAAAAAAATGAGTATTACAGTTAGCACCTAACAGACCCTTTGCGTGGGTGTGAGTGCATGCGTGTGTGAGTGTGAATGTGTGTGTGCACGTGCATGTTTAATTGTGTTGTGTTTTTATCTTAGCTAGTGTGCCCCTGCCGGAGGAGAGAAACGATACCCTGGAATTGGCAAATCAGCAGCGACTCATCAAGACCTTGGAAACCATCACCAACCGCCTGAAAAACACCCTGAATAAGGAGCCCATGTACTCTTTCCAGCTTGCCTCGGAGATGGTGGTGGCTGACAGCAATTCCCTGGAGACAGAGAAGGCCTTTCTCTTCTGCAGACCGGGCTCTGTGCTGAGGGGGCGCATGTGTGGTAAGCCTCCCCTGGGACCCAGCTGTTTACTGTGCCCAGGGTCAAATGGCTGGGCACAGATGTCTTCCAAGTGTGTATAACGAGCATTGATACGAAACAGCCATTTTACACTGTTGTGTGGCTGCAACTACACTGTGTTGTCTCGAGAACCTGAGTATACACCATTGTTGAAGACGGGTAAAGTCTTTTATGTGGGGGAAACAAATCTTATTTTCAACTCTAGTTCTTTAAACCTCATAGTGGTGCAGGAGAAACGGCTCAGCATCCACATTTGGCAGCTCACAGCCACTGGGAACACTAGCTCCAGGGGTTCTGATTCCCTCTTCTGGGCCCCACTGACACTTGTGTGCACACCACACACACACGCACACACACACAAATAAATAAATAAGTAAACAAAAATAAATCTTAAAAACAAATAAAGTCTCATGACATTTTATCTATTATTTCAACAATAGCCCACACGTTTGACCATTTTTTGTATATCAGATCCACACCTCTTCCAGTTAATCTTGTTCAGCATCTCTATGGTGTACGGTTAATATTAGTACACAGTACAGATGAGAAAAGTGAACCCAGAGAGGTTCAGGACATACTCACAGAAAGTGATATAGCAGAGGTTTCCGAACTACACAGCCAATTCTAAAATCTTGACTTTTTTCCATTGGGGCAAAATTCACACAAATAAGTACTTTAAAATGTACAATTAAATGGTGTTAAGTTCATTCTCAGGGTGCAAACATTACTTCTGTCTACTTTCAGAACATCTTCAAAGTCTTGTCCTCACTAGTCATTCCCCACTCTTCCTCCCCAGCTCCTTAGCCTTACACTATACAGCTACATCACAATCTGGATTAACTCCAGCCTGATTCCTAAAGAGGCCATGGCACATGCTTGTGCTGCATCGCGGCTCCCAGTCTGCCCAAGAACTAATGCACATGGCAGTTTGGGGGTGGAAAATTAGAAATCCACTTTTAACAAGCACCCAGGTTCTAGTTATAACCACGAGCATCTCCGAGGCACCAGGCATAGAGTTCAAGTGTCTCTCTAGAATGCCAACTTTACTAACAGCCCGATCAGTGAGTTTTTCTATTTGACCTCAGAATGTCCATGCCACTACAAGTTATAAAATGGGCCTGTTTTCTTGGAGCCTCTGGATTAGAGGATGCCTTCATAGGGCGAGAACTCCTCTAGGCATGGCGAAGGCTCTTCCTCGCCTGTTCCGATCCTGCTGTGTCGACCTGTCTCTTGTCTCTAGAAACGACACTGTCATGGGCACATTTTGTTTTATGAGGGCGGGGAGCATGCAGAGAGACAATTTAGAAAACATTTGCAATATCACAAAGCCATCATGAGCTCATCTAATTATTCATTATTTTATCCTTGTCTTCTGGCAGGTTTTTGTTATTGTTGTTGTTAACTATGTATTTTCTATAATGCTATGGTTGGTCATAGCTTTTCTCCATTGTTTAAAGCCCCATTATTCCAACACTAAAACTGGTCAATAAAACTTATGCATCTCCTCAAAATAAAAATCTACCACTTGGGTTTGTAGAAATATATTTCTGGAAGGTCTACTCACTGTGGCTGTAAAACTCTGACAGTAAAATTTACACATTAATAATAGTACCTAGACACAAGCTTCATAAGAAAAAAAAGAACCCAAGGGTGCTGTGGTGGGGGGATCTGAATTTCCTGGCTGTTTTCTCCACAGTCAACTGCCCACTGGGAACCTATTACTCTCTGGAGCACTCCACCTGTGAAAGCTGCCTGATGGGATCCTATCAAGATGAGGAAGGGCAGCTGGAGTGTAAACTGTGTCCCCCCAGGACTCACACGGAGTATCTCCACTCGAGAAGCATCTCTGAATGCAAAGGTACAGGCTTCCAGGCTTGGACCGAGACCGGCTGGATTTCGTGTCCAGCTGCAATGGGAGAAAGGTTTCTTTGTCTGTCACTTGGTCTTGTCAAGGCTCCTGCATCAAAAGATAAATTAACAGGAGACAACCAAACTCATTAATTTAATCAATGTGTTATGTGGCACAGGAGCCTTTGGATGTGAAGACACAGTGAACCTAGGAAATGTGTGCATCATGCTGTGTTCGATGATGAGTTTGCTCATTGTGTCGTATGCTTCTTTCCAGCTCAGTGTAAGCAAGGCACCTACTCCTCCAGTGGGCTCGAGACCTGTGAGTCGTGTCCACTGGGTACTTATCAACCAGAATTTGGATCCCGGAGCTGCCTCGTATGCCCAGAAACCACCACGACTGTAAAAAGAGGAGCTGTAGACATCTCTGCTTGTGGAGGTTATCATTGATGCCTTGGATGTTTATATTTATTTACATATTAAGTTCTCTGCGTGGAGGAGTGGGATACTTTTAACAAAACTAAATGTCCACAGTATGCGAAGAATGTAAATAACTGTCTCTTCGTAAAGAGTTCCTTTCTCTCAGCTGCTCGGCACTTCAGGATAAACAATGGGCTCTCTGTGTATAGCACAAGGCTTCTATCCCAGGCCTCAGTAATACATATGAGGCTTCATGGGACCATAAAAATACAGGTTTCTGGATCCTGTCCCCAGAATTTTGATTCACTGGGTGTAACATGCATTTCTATCTGGTACTCAGATAATACCTACTTTTACAAGTTCAGGGATCACACTATGGCAAGCACTGGCTTAACCAGAAATGAAAAGGTCAGCACCCCACTTTGAATATGTCTAACACCCCAACTGAGTACAGTCAGCCAGCCAAACATTCCTGAAGATGTAAACAAAACTAGAAGATTAAAAGCTTCACACTATCTCAAAACCAGAAACTGAGAGTCCAAATTGACCTGTTATGGGCTGGGGAGGTGGCTCAGTCACTGAATGCTTGTTGTACGAGCATGCAGACCTAAGTTCAAATCGGCAGCACCCACGTGAGAAGCCAAACATGGCAACACACATGTATTCTCAAAAGTGGGAGGCAGGGACAGGAGGATCTCTGGGGCCAGCCAGTCTTACCCACCGATGATCTCCAGGTTCAGTGAGAGACCCTGTTTTAAACAATAAGATGGATAGTGACAGAGGAAGATACCCAATACTCACCTCTTGCCACACACACACAGACACACAAATGTATTCACACGCATGAACACATATACAAATGCATACACATACATGAACACATACAAATATATGCATACACATGAACACATACAAATATATACATATACATGAACACATACAAATATATACATACACGTGAACACATACACAAATGCATACACACATGAATACATATACAAATGCATATACACACGAACACGTATACAAATATATACACATGAACACATACACAAATGTATAACTATACATGAATGCACACTAATGTGTATATACATATGAACACACACGCACACCAGCCTGTTGCTAGAAACTCTGAAAGTTCGCTTCCCTGTAATGCTAGTGGAGCTGTATTCACAAGGAAAGGTTGCGGGACTGTCTCTACAGTACCACAGAGACTCGCAAGCAGGCCTGCATGGCGGCTCTTAAAAGTGTGCATCCTCCCATGCCACGTACTCTGGCGTAAAAGCCTAAGGTTTATGGCAAGCCAGAGAGTATGAAGATGGTTTTTTATTGAAAGGTTGCCAGCCTGCTCTGTGCCAGTTCTCCAGGCTACACAGCGAGCCATGCACACACATTCTTACTGAGCTACAGCCATACACAGCCACAGCAACCAGAAAGAGACTGAGATTCCTCGCTGCTGGCCAAGTGAGCAGTTTACCTGGGGCAGTGGAAGGGTACACCAGAGCTGTGTCTAACGAGACGTTGTCCTCAGAAGTTAAGAGCCATAGGACGTAGGAGAATGGACGTTGAATGCTAAGATTTATACATCTTCCCATTTGTTTAAACTGTCTCAGTGCACTAGGGTCATGGCAGATAAAAAATTTAGGCAGATTTCTTGAGTAGTGTTCATCAATGTAATGTTTCACCAAGAGTCAAGAAGAGAACTTTTTAGACCGTGGTTGAAGCCCATCCCATAAAAAATGCCTGTTGAGTCAAAGCAACCTCCAATTTTTGTTTTTATTGAAAAATCAAAGAATCACATTATGCTTAAAATGGATTTGCTAGACACTCTTTGATTTTGTTAAGATGTGAACTAACTTTGAAAGGAAGTCTGCAGCAAAATAAGTCTGCCCCTACTCCAACATCCTCCAACCACAAAGCAACTGGAATTTTTGCAGGGAAGCGAGTTCGTATTTGACTTTTCTTTTCACTTTCTAAATAAGCTTTGAGGGTTGTCTAATGCCAGCTTTGCAATTAAGCAATTCTAGTTCCCAGAATGTGGCCGAAATTCTGGGAAATGCCCCGTGTCTCCGAGTGTTCCTAGCACAGCCAGGCACATTCTTCTCAACACCAGCGAGCAGAAGGAATAACTTAGCTCTCTCTCTGTGGGCTTGGGCCAGCACTATTGTACTTTACAACTGACCCTAGCATATTCTCTCTTGGTTTCAACTTCCTTCCCTCCTTTTTCTTGTCTTTTCTTCCCTCCATCTGTCTCTCTTTCATTATTAATTTCTTTCTGTATTGATTGATGTTTAGAGATGTGTCATTCTGTATTTTGCTGAGTTTACCTTACATTTCTATGTTTCAACCTGCTCAAAATGGTCATAATCACTATAACAACAGTATGTTATGCGTTACTACCATGCTTATACAATACAACCTGTATGCATCTGATCTTTTCTTACATACATGTCCTTTGGCTTGTGGCTAAAAATCTGAAAGTTCTTGGTCCCATAAATGGCATCTGGTCGTCATTGTTGACGCATCCACCCCAAAGGACAAGGATCTATATTTTATGAGGACCAGAATGATACCACCTCTCACTCTGACCCTTTAGGGTGCATTAAGTGACCTCTGGCCTTGTCTTTGGAAACATATTAACTTATTCCTTTATTCATTTTTGTGTGTTTAAAGTGTGTTGCATGTGGCATGTTGCTATCATACTTATATGTCCACTGTAGTCCAACAAGTTCATGCATCGCACCGTCTCTGTGGGGTGGCTCCTGAAATCTGTTCTGAATTCTGTACTTCCCAGGTTACAACACAGTATTATCAAGTGTCCCATACATTTATTTAAAGGCCAAGTTTATTAAGCTCCATGGTTGTATTTGCTGTCCTTAACACCACCAATTAACAATAATTTGCAAGGTAATATTTTTCCCAGGCCATTTCGGTGTACTGTTTTAAATTTGACTTATTATTATCATAAATATTACTACTAATATTTGTAGTAAAGGAAATTGCTGCATTCTTTCCCCATGGCCAGGACATTAACACATGCATGTTCTATGTATGTTTCGCTTTATATTATGTACTAAATCATACTGCAATGAAAACATGTGCCTTTGTTTACTGCATATATAAAGATTACCATTTTTCAATTTTCTTTTTTCTTCTTTCTTTGATTTTTTTTTAGGCAGGGTTTCTCTGTGCAACAGCCCTGGCTATCCTGGAACTCACTCTGTAAACCAGGCTGGCCTAGAATTCACAGACATCCACCTGCTTCTGCCTCCCGAGTGCTGGGATTAAAGGCGTGCATTACTACCACCCAGTCCCATTTTTTGTCTTATACTATCAGCTGGCAAATTGAACTAGGTGTCTGGGACTTCCTTTTCCAATAGAAAGAGGGGATGCAAGTGTTTCAATAGCTTTCTCACAAGCAACAGCGAGGGAACTTATCTGAAATGTAGAGTCATCTCACACACACACACACACACACACACACACACAGACAATCTTTTTTTTTCCTTTGTAGTGCCCTGTCCAGTAGGAGAATTCTCCCGCTCTGGGCTCACACCCTGCTATCCATGCCCTCGAGACTATTACCAGCCCAACGCAGGGAAGTCCTTCTGCCTAGCTTGTCCCTTTTATGGAACCACAACCATCACCGGTGCCACGTCTATCACGGATTGCTCAAGTGAGTTCTCAGACTTTATCCCGGGGTCTTGCCTGTGCCTCTCTGGTCTCTTCTGTGCTGAGCATCACCATGTCAGGTGGACTCGTAAATCAATTTTAGTATATTTATTATTTACGTACTCGTTTGTGTGCATGCATGTGTGCGCATGCATGTGTATGTCTGTGCACATGTGTGCATATACACACGTGTATCCAACAACACTCATCTGGAGGGCAAACACCAGCTTACAGGAATCATAACTTACAACTTTCACCATGTGTGTCCTGGGATTGAACTTAGGCCACCATTCTTGATTGGCAAGTGCTTTTACTCATGGAGCCGTCCTACTGGCTCCTTTTATGATCTTTTTGATGACAAGACTGAAAGAATTATTTTGGAAACTTTGCACTTGGTAACTTCCAAGTGTCTCTCTCAGAGTCTCGGATAGAAGGACATGCCACCCATGGCTGCCTTCCTGTTTAGTCGTACTGAAACAGAATACATGTGGCATGACTCACTCTGCAACCAGATCTTACCCTGAGTATGTGGAGAGCGTTTAATTACGAGCCTCACCCACCACCCGCTGACAGTTTTGCCTGTTTGTCTTGTTAGGTTTTAGCTCCACTTTCTCCGCAGCAGAAGAAAGCGTAGTGCCCCTTGCAGCTCCTGGATACACCCAGAAGAAGTATGAAGTCGGCAGCCAGGCGAGTCTGACCCCTGCACGGAGCATTGTTATTGATGGGGCGCTTAGAAACTAATTTGCTATTTTACATATCATAGAAAGCTGTGGGTGAAACCTTCATCAGGTTATGAATACTGTATAGGAATATTTAGCTATGATTCTTAATAAGCACTTTCAAAAAGTGCAACATTTAGTACCAAAAATTGGAGTTGTTTTCCCTGAAATGCCTGATATGTAGATGTGGGAGGCTTTGATCCACTAATTGGGCCATCATTGCGTTTAGCATAACTAAACTAATTGTTTTTCTTGTGTGTGTGTGTGTGTGTGTGTGTACGTGCACACGCACATGCACATGTGTGTATGTATGTATGTGTGCGTGTATGTGAGTGTGTGTATGTGCCTATGTGCATGCATGTATGTGTGTTTTTTTTAAATAGAGATATTTTGGGTAGATTCTGCTGTTACCCTTAATTCATCCTACCTAAGGGTCATAAGTCCCTTGCAATTGACATTTTTTAAACCAATGATACTATATTTCTTCTGCCAAACTCATACAGACCAACATAGTAAGCTGCAAGGGCTCCCTACATCGCATTTGAAAACGAGCTAGCTGAGCACAGACATCTGTAGGAACCGCTAAAGTAGTGGTGTGATGGAGCCCACAGGCCACTTTTAAATAAGAACGTATTAATGTCACACTAGAGGCTCTGTTTTATCTGGCCTTGGTTGAGCCCTATACTTCCTGTATTTCAAAGACATCTCTAATGGAGATGCAACCAGCATGCAACTGGCATGCAACATGCAATATGCAACCAACTCTTAGGAACACTGCATACATCAACCTCACTGAAGTATCATCATTTGAGCCCATGCATAGCAGCTCCTTTGATACAGCAATGGCCTAGCTAGCTTGAATGAACTCACCTGGAAGCAACAAGACACCATTAAGGCACCTAGGTAGGGATGCTCTGAAATGAACCGAGAGCTTTTCTGTGATACATGTCTTCTGCCCTGGTAGGTCTTTCACGAATGCTTCTTAAACCCTTGCCACAACAGTGGGACCTGCCAACAGCTTGGCCGTGGCTATGTCTGTCTCTGTCCACTCGGATATACAGGTAACATAAAGGAATGCTAATTTTAACACATTTTGTGTGAAATTGATGTAGCTACTGAGTCAGACTTTAAAATACTTAACACAGATTATAAGACATGTTAGGCCATGTTTGTGAGGAGAAATATTGGGTTGAACAAGGTAAAAGGTGTGCAGACTTAACAGCTTTTCTTTACACAGTTTGGAGAAAAAGAAAAAGCTCTTCACTATGAAAGTTGACACTATATCTGGGGGGTTAATTGGAATATAATCCCGAGTCATGTCCAAGGTTTTGTTCTAACACAAATTAAAGGCATAACACTCAACTTTGTCCAACACAAACATTTTAGGACAAATTCCTGGCTTCTTTCCTTGGTTACTCAAGAGTGGAAGTTCTTGTTCATAGATGAGAGTTGGTACTTTGTTTTTAGCTTCAGAAGAACTCCATGACTCTAGACTAGAGACTGTAGAAATAAGTAAGAATTATTTTTTACTTGTTATTTGGTTCACTTTACCAATGTGTCCAGAAACAATTTTAGGAGAAAATAAATGATATTTTTAATTGCAATTAATTTAAAGCAATCCCCTATTTTCTCTAAATGGGTTTTTTGCTTCAAAAAAGCATGTAGTGAATTCTGAAAGTTTTTCATGGAAAATTATATTTAAGTAGATTTCACCAAAAAAAGTAATAAGCAAAAGGAAAACTGGAAACAAAAGATAGCCAGAGGCTAGCAAGAATATTGGCATTTCATTTATCACAGCTGACTCATGTGTATGTGTTCTTGAAAAAAAAGTACTGACATTTCATAGGATATATGGACTTTGCAAAGCATGGTGGTACATGGCTTTAATCCCAGCATTGGCAGGCAGAGAACAGGGGATCTCTCTGAATTCAGGGCCAACTCGGTCTACAAAGTGAGTTCTAGGACAGCCATGGACACACAGTGTGATCTTATCTTAATAGACAGAAAAGAAGGGAGGGCAGGAGGGAGAGGTTTTTTATCTGAGAATTCTACACTTCAGTGATAGTTAAAAGTGTATAGGATATTGCATCTCATCCATTAGTGCATGCTGTCGTCATTCGGAAGGCTTGCCAAGCTGCAGATCACTGGACCCTGCAGAGTCTGGCAGTGCCAGCATTTCCGATTCAGTAGTGTAGGGTATGACTTGAAATGCAGCGTTTCTCCTCTGTCTGAAGGTGATGCTGATGCTGCTGAGCTGAAGATCACAGTCCCCTGGTTTCTAGCAGAGCTAGCCCAGACATCCTGTGTGTACCCTATGGGAAGACGATGCCCACTTTAGGGCATCTGGTTTATGAGCTAAGATTTAGAGAAACTTAACTCCACCTCACCCCTTGAGCCAGGTGACCTTGGTAGCAACTCTATATAGTTTTGTGGGGTTTGCTTTATGGTTAGCATAGCTTATGGCGCCTATTTAATCACTGCAAACTTCCCTCTCCATCCTCTTAATGTTTTAAGATATTTTGCTGTTTTCCTTGTAATGTTGTGAGATATCTTAAATCAAATCTATGTGGAAACATGAAGTGCCTTCATTAAACATGACTGGGTGGTAGCTCTTCCTTTCAGGTCTAGATTATGAAGAACATTGCTCTCAAGTGGTCAGGCATGTTTAATACTCCCTTACTTGGATTTATCATTCAGTGTTTGGTCTGCGTTTTAGGCTTAAAGTGTGAAACAGATATTGATGAATGCAGCTCACTGCCTTGCCTCAACGGTGGAATTTGTAGAGACCAAGTTGGGGGATTCACTTGTGAGTGCCCATCAGGTTATGTAGGTAAGGAGCAAGATCAGTGTCTTTACAATATAAGCCAAGTCTTGTTTTGGATTATGGGTGTACATTTGGAAAAGGCTCATTATTATATTATATTATATTATATTATTATGTAAGGAGAACAAGGTATCAATTTGTCCATATGAAACTGCTTATGGCTTATAAAATACTAAAATGGGCAAAGCTAGTTCCTTCTTTATCTACAAGATGTGCGACTTCAGAACCTCCAAATGTCCCTGAGCCTGTTTTTCTGGTTCCTAAGTGGAGATGAGGAAGTGAGATGGAACTTTGTCCTCAGGGAATGCCAGACCAGGACCAGGTCCCCCCACCTCTCCACTGTCACCTCACTGAAATCATGAACTCTGTGTGTGTGTGTGTGTGTGTGTGTGTGTGTGTGTGTGTGTGTGTGGTTTTTCCTCCAGACCAGTCACTTTTGTCACTACAGGCTCTGCTTCTCTCACACTCAAAGGCAATCGTGTGGTTAAGTGTACATCGTATTTACGTCAGAGAGCGGCAGCCCTTCCATAGCTTTTCTCTACAATTGTTCAGAACATCACCCTCACTGTCAGTTCCCTTGTTGAATTTCATCATAATGATTCTAGTATTGATTCTTATGGAACAGAATGTGTATCAGCCTTTCTCTTCGGTGCCACCAACCAGCTCCCAAATCAAAACAGGGCGACGTCGTATTAATTATGAATACTTGGCCTTATCTTAGCTCTTAATCTGTTTGTCTTTATCTACATTCTGCCTCGGGGAATTTTACCTTTTTCTCCATCTGTATGTCTTTCACTGCTTCTCATGTCTGACTGGCTGGCGGCCGCCTGACTCCTGGCCCTGCTCTTTTCTTCCTTATTCTCTCTTCTTTATTCTTTCTCTCTCTCTCTCTCTCTCTCTCTCTCTCTCTCTCTCTCTCTCTCTCTCTCTTCCTTATTCTCTCTCTCTCGGTCCTAGATTTCTCCTCCTACTTATTCTCTCTGCACGCCAGACCCACCTAGCCCTCTCCTGCCTAGCTATTGGCTGTTCAGCCTTTTAATAGACCAAATGTGTTACATTTCTGGTTACATGTTTTTTGAAATTCAAAAATGGAAGTGAAATATTTGTACCTGTGTATTTGGCCAAGAGCAAAAACTTTCACAGGCTCATTGGCCATGATTTCCGGTTGCTCCGTTCTCATTCTAAACAGCTTGTTTGAACAAAATTGAACGTTTTCTTCAGCTCAGAGACTCTGTGATTCTTCGCAGGCCAGCTATGTGAAGAAAACATAAATGAGTGTAGCTCCAGCCCTTGCTTGAATAAAGGAACCTGCACGGATGGCTTGGCCGGCTACCACTGTACCTGTGTGAGGGGGTATGCTGGTAAGAAGTCTGCGGTTCTCTCCTTTGTCTCAAAATTCTGTGAATAAAAGTTAGTGTGTCTACTAATACAATATCTAAATATTATCCTTGGGTTTTATGAACACACTACTGGAGATAAGTCATACAAATGATGTTCATTCAATGAATGTAAATGGATGCAAAATGTGATATTTTGCAAACTTAGGAAGGCAGTGTGGTTAAAGACATACGTGCTTCATTTTTAGGGGAAAAGTCCGAGGGGTAAAATGCTAATGAAGGAAAAACATGAGCTCAAAGAAACGAAGAAAAGGAGAACTAATTTATTGTCCTTTTAAACATTATTTCAGTTAGATGCCCATTGCTAAGCTAACCATAGTTTCAGAAGGAAGATAAACTAAGCTAAGTATCAAAACTGCGGAGTCCTGAAATGAGCCCACAAAGTCAGGGCTATTCAAAGAGGCACCATGAGCAGGCTAATGGCAGTGGCTCTGCAGCCCCTCTTCTGTGGGTGCACCCAAGGAGTCCCACTTGGCTCAGTTTCCTACGGAGGGAAATCATCCGAGCTCTTTCTCGTCCTCACCCCTCCCAGGTGTGCACTGTGAGACGGACATCAATGAATGCCAGTCGAGCCCCTGCCTAAATAACGCAGTTTGTAAAGACCAAGTTGGCGGGTTCTTGTGCAAATGCCCACCTGGATTTCTGGGTACTCGGTGTGAAAAAAACGTGGACGAGTGTCTCAGCCATCCGTGCCAAAACGGAGCCACGTGTAAGGATGGAGCCAACAGTTACAGGTAAAAGGCCAAGTCTAGAGTTTCACTTCATCTATTTCCTTGACTGAGCCGTCACTGTGCAGTCTCAGAAGAGTATTAGCTGCAAAGCCCCCAATCAGCTATCCCCACATGCTCACCCGAAGATAGGCACAGTAGAAGCTCACCACCACTTGCAATGCTAAGCAATGCAAAGCTAAGTCAAGATGTGAGCCTATAGTTTTTGTTGTTGTTGTTGTTGCTTTTTTTGGGAGGTGTGTGTGTGTGTGTCTATGTGTTTCTGTGTGTGTGTCTATGTGTTTCTGTGTGTGTGTGTCTATGTGTTTCTCTGTGTGTGTGTCTATGTGTCACCTTCAGACCATCGTCAAAGACAGCTCCAGGTGAATCTGCTAGTGTTGATATGATCTCCTTAAAGGAAAGTATTCCAATCACACAGAAAATTGCAAAAAATAATAAAAATGTGACTTCAGCTCTGTGGTTAGCAAATATTGGTGTTTACCTTATTTGATTCACACTTTTTTTAAGGAATACTTCCTAAATATAGAATTGGATATACTTTGCACACACACACACACACACGTTCTCATCCCCAGTGTCAACCAATATTGTGAAGTTCCTATATAGGCAGATAGAACTCACTTATGTTTTATATTTATTGCCTAAATCACATTCCTGAGCAGCCTATAGCGTGTCAGATGTTAGACAAGTGGGTCACACCCCAACAGTGCCATTTGTCACTTGTCACCCAGCGTGGTTTTCAAGTATTGTCAAGTAGATGCATTTGCTGTGGTTCATTTGTCAAAACGGCTGCTTAGTATCCATGACGTGACTATACCAGGGCGTGCTCTCCCATCTGTCCCGCTAGAGCACTGTCGTCATGGACACAGGATGCAGGATATGTACTCTTGTGCAGTGTAGTAGGCGCACAGGGCTCTGGGGGACAGGCTCTCAACCACCCTTGACGCTGAGGGATTGGGATTCTAATTTCCATCTCAGTCTCCCTGTTTCACAACACAGTGATCGGTACTTGTCATCATGGGATGTATTTTTTGTTGGAGTGTGTGGAGAAAACTGGTTGTGGCCACAAAGAGTAAGAATGAGGTTGAGACTCCCACCCCACCCCTGAGTGATAGCGGCGCTTTCTTGAGTGACGTAACCACCGTAGCAAACTTTAACTCATCAGCACAGTGGGAATGACGTCAGCAATGTGGAGGTGATGTCAGCGTAGTAGGAATGACGTCGGCACAATGTTAATGATGCCAGCTCAATGGGAATGACATCATCATTGTGGGAGTGACTTCATCGCAGTGAGAGTGACGTTGGCACGGTGGGAATGACGCCAACATTATCTTATTGCTACAGAACTGGCATAATAAACTAAAAGGTGTTAGAATAGGACCTGAACTATCCATGTTTCCCTAGGACTTTCTGTGGGGAAAGAGCTCACATAAACTAGATTTCACTTGGATCGGAATTCCTTTTTACTTTATTTTGTTCTGTTTATGCTGCAGAGTGTCTTAAAGGTGTTCAGTCACAATCAGATGAAAGGGAAAATTAGGCGCAACTTCAGTGCTTTCTGGATTGCAGGATAGGTTTTAGCATTTCAGTCTTCCAAGTCTTCTGAGACAGGTTGTCCTAAGTCAGGGACACAGTTTCTCTAATGGATCCTCTAATGGTTCCTGGTGCTGCATTCTATTTTCTTCCAGATGCCAGTGCCCAGCAGGCTTCACGGGGCCACACTGCGAACTGAACATCAATGAATGTCAGTCCAACCCATGTAAGAACCAGGCCACCTGCGTGGATGAGCTGAACGCATACAGTTGTAAATGTCGGCCGGGATTTTCAGGCCACAGGTGTGAGACAGGTATGTATGAACTTGGGTGTGAGACAGGTGTGCATGAACTCAGGTGTGAGACAGCGTATAAGAACTCAGGTGTGAGACAGGTGTGTATGAACTCGGTGTGAGACAGGTGTGTATGAACTCAGTGTGAGATAAGTGTATATGAACTCAGGTGCGAGACAGATGTGTATGAACTCAGGTATGAGACAGGTGTGTATAAACTCGGGCATGAGACAGGTGTGTATGAACTCAAGCGTGAGACAGGTGTGTATGAACTCAGGCATGAGACAGGTGTGTATGAACTCGAGCGTGAGACAGGTGTGTATGAACTCAAGCGTGAGACAGGTGTGTATGAACTCAGAATGACTGATAGCATTATTTAGAATAATTATAGAACAGGGCCAACCTTGGCCTATGCCATGTACTGCCCACACACCAGAGGCTCTGCTAAGCACCTGGCCCTTATTTCGTCTTCACGGCCATCTCTAAGCTGGGTACCGCTGTCCTTATCCCCAACAGTGTGGCTGGGGAGACTGAAGCTTAGACATCTAGGAGGGAAATGCAGAAAACCATTTGGCGGACCCTTCCATGTTTCCCTTCTAACCTTCTGCATGCACCCAGGCTCTGCCACGCACCAGCTGTACATTTATTATGTCTCCTCCTCCTTTCTCTTTGTCTTCCTTCTTTGTGCTCCTGCAGGTGTGTGTATGCGTGTGTGCATGTATGTGTGCATACATGTGAGAGTAGAAGCCAGAAATCAATGTCAACGGCTTTCCACTTTATTCCTTTTTGAGACAGAGTCTCTCGCTGAACCAAGGGCCCACTGTCTAGACTGGCAAACCCATGAGTTCTAGGGATCCCTCCACCTCTGCCTCCCACCCCTAGGATTATAGACGTGCCACCCTGTCTGGGTGTTTATGTGGGTGCTGCAGTTGGGAAATCATGTCCTCAAGCTTGCATAAGCTGGCACTTGGCCCACTAAGGCAGTGGTTCTCAGCCTTCCTACTGCTGCAACCCTTTAGTACAGTCCCTCGTGTTGTGCTGACCCCCAGCCATAAAATTATTTCATTGCTACTTCATAACTGTAATTTTGCTACTGTTATGAACCGTGATTAAAGACCCGTGTTTTCCAATGGTCTTAGGCAACCTTGTGACCCACAGGTTGAGAACCATTGCACTAACCTCTCACCCCCCCCAACCCCAATCTTGCTCATTTTAATGGCATTTTCACAATAGAAAGTTGAAAATTTGCAGTTACATAAATTTATTGGACTATGAAGAGCACGTTATGGCTTATGAATACGATGTAGAATATTTGAATCAATCTAGTTTTATTTGTTACCCCAACTGCTTCGTAAGTTTTGTTGGGAGAATGATTAGAGCGTTCTCGCGGCCATTTGGAATTGTGTGTGTGCTGTTATTAACCATATTTAACATGTAATGAAGTTGACCTCAAGCAAATGAACCAAATGAGTACTCATCTCTGAGACTGCGAACTTCTAATTATCATCTCTATTTCTTCCATGTGTCTAGAAAGGATACTTTTAAAAGCCACATGGCTTAGGCAATGAAGAGTGAGAGACAGCTAGGTCAGAGAGGCAATAAATCAATGCTAATCTCCTCCCCCCCCACACACACACACAGGAGACAGAAGTCTTTGTGATAGAACAGGCTTTGCAGAGCTGAACAGGGGAAGAACTGAGCTGTTCGTCAGCTATGGAAAAGGCAGACGCCTGCGTGAGGGCAGATGCTGCCCTTGAGTTAGCCTCTCCCTCCTCTGTAGCCTCAACCCCTCGCTCCCCACAGTCCTTCCCATCAGAGTCCACTCCCTTATCAGCTCTCAGCCTTTCTACCCCTACAACCCTGTTCTTCTGCTCCCTTGCCCAGCTGTTATTATATCTACACACTAGTTAAATATATATAGATTAAATACGTATATTTCATAAGAACTCTCTGTTTAATTTTGAAATCACTTCCGCTCTCATCTTCGTGTTGGCTGAAGTTAGCTTCTTTGGAGCTTCTTGCCCACTGCTTTCCCCAGAGAGCTGGAGGCGCACAGGAATGCCACATTCTGCACACCCTCCTTATTTGTTGCAGAACAGCCTTCAGGCTTTAACCTGGATTTTGAAGTGTCTGGCATCTATGGGTATGTCATTCTGGATGGAGTGCTTCCGTCTCTCCATGCTATCACCTGTGCCTTCTGGATGAGATCCTCTGACGTCATCAACTATGGGACGCCAATCTCCTACGCTCTTGACGGCGACAAAGACAACACCTTCCTCCTGACCGATTATAATGGGTAAGCAGAAATGTTAGGATGGATGTGGTGGGGAAGGCTTCTCCTGACACCAGGTTAGAACTGAATCCTGCATAGGGCTCACCTTCTGACACTGGGGTTGGGAACTAAGGGACTTGGAGGATTGATTGACAGCAGTCAGCTAGAACTCCTAAACAAGCTCTATGGGAAAACAAGCATGGGTGTTGTCATGGGTATTGTTTCAGTTGATCTTAACAATGCCAGGAGGAAACACTGCCCCTTTTATAGACAGCAAAACAACATTTCAAAAAGCCTAAATAATTTGCCATGCCCTGCCCCTTACAAGTCATCTCTTGGGAGGTCAGGTCTAACTCTCGAGAGACTGATGCTCATTTTTACCTAGCAGGACATCCAAAGATTAGGGTCATCAGCAATACTTGTCTGTGGAAGACAGGTGTGTTGGGTAAGAACTAGCGCACAGCCTCATGGGTCCAAGGGGGCGGGCAGTCTGTATTCCTTTAAGAGCAATTGAACCTAACTCCAGAGTCCTTCCCTCTACACTGTCTGTAAAGTCATTCCAGTTGTATCTAGAGTTTTGTTGATGAGCCACGAACTTGGACAGCCCCCACCACTGGTGGCCTGTCCACACTAGTCATGTGGAGCTGCCCCCCAGCTTAGCTTCTGTCGTCCTATGAAGACCCTCCACTCTTTCCCACACTTGCCTTCCTCGGTGAGGCTTCAAGTCCAGCCCTTGTTCCGCAAGGCCCTTTCTTCTCAGGTTTACCCATCGAGTTGGCCTAATGAACAGGTTGCAGGTCCCATAGACCTCCCGGTGTGAGGGCTGGGCTGCCAGATCAGAGCCATGACAGGTTTCTAATAGCCCCTGACCAGGCCTGAGTTTTGGTTTATTGGAGGTGGCTGGAGCTGAGCAAACAGTTCTCAAGGAAAACCACAACTCAGGGGCAACCAATCAACAGACGCACCCTTGACCTTCTGCTGGCTCAGCAGGTGACCACAGTTTCCTGATAACTAAAGATAGCTTTCCCTACCCTCCTGCTGGAAAGTTTATTACCACTAGAGCCCCCAGACTATTCTCCCCTCACCACTCAGCCCCCAGACTAATCTCCCCTCACCAATCAGCCTCCAGACTAATCTCTCCTCACTGGAATTCCCTTAATCTGGTTTAAAAGGAGCCTGTGAGTTTCTCTTTTGGTACCCACGTGCTACCCCAACACGTTTGAATTAATAAAGCATTCTTGCTTGTTGAATATGTGACTGGTGGTCTTTTGTGGGACTTCTCATGGGCTCTACCAACTGGAACCTTCCTTCTTCTCAAGCTAGGGGACTCTCATTATTTTGGTAGAAATCTCATCAAACACAAGTCTTCTTAGTGAACTTGAACTTTCAGGGAGAAAAACACTCAAGGCATTGGCCAACACTTGAGGTCCAACGTGCCTGCTTGGCTAAAGAGAGGCGAGGGGAAAACATCTAGAGCAGAAACAGTGTGACAAGAATATTCCTCTCCTGTGGATGCTGCTGCTAGTGCCTGAGAAGACTTATTCTCCCCCTCCGCTTTCCACCATCATCTCCATTTGCCTTTGGACACTTTCCACTCTTTACTGTCTTTACAAGGCTCCCCTGAATGGTGGGGTCTCTGTAACCTTCTTTTGGTTCTTTTATTTGGGTGGATGTATTTGGGTTTCCTTATGATTAGTTTGACAACTGCCTTAGTCTGTTCAGGCTAATATTAAAAGCCTATGATAAGGTCGTGGTAGAATCAGGGACTTGAAGAGCCCCTTGCTGGTTCCCAGAGTCTCCCCAGGAATGTTCTTTCTGTGCCCTCAAAGGCTGAGGCAGCAAGGGGTTGATGATTCCTTCTGACCTCTTCTGAAGCTACGGTAATACTGTTCAGAGGGCCCTGTACTCAGGACCTGGTCACCCCCAAAGGCCTCCCTTCTTATACTGACAGATGGTTAGTTAGGACTTTGAACACACAGTTTTTGAGGGAACACAGATACCCAGGCAATAGTAGAAGCCCTGAAACATACTCTCTTCCTATGGGTATCAGAAGTTTGCTCCTGGTTTTGGAAAACACCTATTCTCAAGGAAGGCTCTCAGACATTTCAGCAGCTCCTGCTCCTTCTTGACTTTCCAAAGGGCAATAAATTGTTTCAATTATCTTGGCTTATCCTAAGACTTTTTCTCACTAATCAGTGTTTACATTGATTGAGCTAGAATTTAGTGTAATTAGTAGCTCAGATCTGCTTCTAAAATATTATGAGATGGAGGGGGGAATGACTAATGGATTACACAAGTTACTTCACATGTGCATACACACACACACACACACACACAAATACACACACGAGATAAAGTGTAACACGCCCCAGGGAAAGAACAGGGTGACCATTGACTATATTCCCTGGATTCTTTCTCTCTACAGCTGGGTCCTTTATGTGAATGGAAAAGAAAAGATCACCAACTGCCCCTCCGTAAATGACGGCTCTTGGCATCATATTGCAATCACATGGACAAGCACTGGAGGAGTCTGGAGGGTCTATATCGATGGGAAATTATCTGACAGTGGTACAGGCCTCTCCATTGGCAAAGCCATACCTGGTATGTTTTAGTAAAATGAGTATGTGTGTGTGTGAGACTCTGGAGGCAGCCATACTTACACAGACGTGACGTTGGCCAGCTTTGTGGTCAGTGCTTACAGGCAAAGATCCACAGTTATGGCTCTCACCAACCATCAGCTGTCTAGACTGTAGCTGTCAGACCCTTTTTCCGAGTGAAGTGCATGGCTGTGTAAGCAATGCCTTTGGGGATCTTGGTTTGACCAAGAAGCAAGCTGAGCTAAGAGTGTTTATTAAGCTGTCTTCTGAGGAAGTGATTGGTTATTGATGGACCCTCCTTGCTTGCTTACTGTTTTTGAGGGGCTTTCTGTTTTGTTTTGGGACTGTGTATATAAGCTGAGACATGGCACATTTTCCAGCTTTTGTGTCCTTTCTCAGGTAGAACTCTTTCCTCTGAAGTCACTTCGACTATTCAGGGAGCTTTCGTTTGAAAATTACCAAAGACTTCCTTGGCAAGAAAGTTGACCTGTGTAGATACCGCCATGGAAGAGCTGTGTAGATGTCATTATCCTTCACTTTCCTCATGTTTCCAATACTTAAAAACAGTAGGTAAAATAAAAATCAACTAAAATAACTTAAATATTAAAAATGAATGATTATCTTCTAGAAGCAAGTTATATTGAACCAAGGTAAATATAATAATTATATAACAAAAGATCAACCCTCATGGAAACGTGATGAGATCACCTTTGCAGAGCCGCAAAACAGATATTTAATTTGTATTTTAGGAGCTATGTCCCTTCTTTTTTACTTTATAATACTAAAAGATAATAGAAATGGCATTAAAATTCATTTATTTGTGACAATAGAGAACATGTACTGAGAACCTGCCCCCTAAGTAGGGTCAACACTCATGAAAGTAGTGAATATCTAATGGTAAGCAAAAACTCACGTGATCACCGCCCTCTACAAGGCTTTAAATGATGGTAGAGGGGTGATATGTGTTTTGGATCCGTAATCCCATGCAGATCAAGCTGAAGTAATCACTGTCGAGGAATGGGACATAGCTCCATGACAGCCCACAGTCATGGAACTGGGAAGAGTAGATGCTAATGAAGGCTAAGGAGGTGTTTTTCCTGAGTCCTAAGGCTAGCCAAATGTTGACCAATGAAGAGATTTAGGCTTCATTAAACGAACTAAACGAAGACCAAATGGCAAAATCTGGAATGCAGATGAGACAGAAGATGTTCTGTGCCCTGCTCGAGCCTGTAGAAAAGGGTCGTGGCCAACCATACAAAGTTTTGTAGGGCAGATTAGCAACCGAGGTTTTCCTGTTCCCTGTGGTGGGGTGCCTCACTCAGCCTTGATGCAGGGGAAAGGACATTGGCCCTGCCTCAACTTGATACTCCATGCTTTGTTGACTCCCATGGGTGGCCTTACCCTTTCTGAATGGAGAAGGAAGAGGAGCAGATGGGGGAGGGAGGTAGAACGGAGGTGAGGAGAGAAGATGGGAGGTGAGGAGGGAGGAAAAACTGTAGTTGGTATGTAAAATAAATAAAAAAAATTAATTAAAAGAAAACAATTGAGGTTTTCATCCTAAAGTTAATGGCCTTTAAAGTGGAGCAGTCATCCCAGGCATGGTCAGAATGAAGCAATAAGGTGTGTGTGTGTGTGTGTGTGTGTGTGTGTGTGTGTGTGTGTGTGTGTAAACACACCATATAGTTGTAGTCCTCCTCTGGTATTTTACTCCTTTGCCCTGAAACTGCATCTTTTATCTGAATAAAACTAACCCTTAGTCAAACATGTCTTCATAACCTCTTCTCTCCCTCTTCCCCTCTCCCTCACCCCCGCAGGTCTTCCTTTCTGAATACTTCCATGTTTGTACTCCCGAGCTATACTGTAAAGGGGTTTGAGTTCATATCCTCTCTTAGAATTACAGTCTCGCAGGCAGAAAAGCTTTCTGCTGTTTTCACACCCGTGCACTTCCAGCCCTGGTGTTGCAGCCGGCGCATCATTGGGAGCTGCATAAGTGCCTGCCACATTCACCGAGCTTTCACTGAAGGCTGAGGCAGAGTTGGCTAGACAAGAAAGAGGGGAAAGGCATCCAAGATGTAAGAAACTCTGAGATCAGAGGCAGGGAGCCTGATGGGCTCGCCCTCCATCGACACAAACGTGATTTCAATCTGTCCATGTTGCTAGGCCATGCAGTAAAGTTCCATAACTGAGCTTCGATGACCCCGGCATCCAGTTGTATTACCTATCCTTTCGTGACATTAGCATTTGGGGAACAAGAAACCATGAGGCCAGTTTTCTTCTTCTTTATTCTCATGCTGCGTCCCCCCTTCTCTTTCTCTCTCTCTATCTAGGTGGTGGTGCCTTAGTTCTTGGGCAAGAGCAAGACAAAAAAGGAGAGGGATTCAACCCAGCTGAATCTTTTGTGGGCTCCATAAGCCAACTCAACCTCTGGGACTATGTCCTGTCTCCACAGCAGGTCAATTCCATTTTCAGTGTATGACAGTAATGAGATACACAGGTACAAACCTAGCAAAACCACGAATAGTCTAATGATGACCTTATCTATTCGTAAACTCCTAATTAGCAAGATTTATCACTGATCTTGGAGAGCGTGGTCTGTTAGGCGGATGTTATCTACAGTGATTTCCGGTCATGACCCTTTTAGTTTTTCAGTGATGTTCTAACAATTAAATGGGGATGTGTATCTTGTGGAATATTCATTTCTTAGATGGAAAGAGCCTGTATTTTGAGAATACAGGTGTCAGAACATCCACAGATGTCAACAGATTTGTACGTCAACTGGGGATTGAATCCAAACAGCCTGAGATCCAAGCACACAGCTCAACCACAGTCTTTCTGGGATGATTTTGATCATGTTGTTCCATCTCTTTATCCTTCATTTTTCTTAACTATGAAGGAGAGAGAAAGACATCTATGTAAAAGAGTTCTGCAACATTAACATAAGACCACCTACATACTTGTGGGATTGTTTATTCCACAGCTATGGTTTGATAAGTATTTACTCTCAAAAATCATACTGATAGATGGAACTGGAAAGATAGCTCAGAGGTCTAGAACACTTGCGATTCTTGCAAAGGACCCAAGTTCAGTTCCCAGAACCCAAGGGAGGCAGCTCACAACTGCCTGCAACTCCAGCTACAGAAATATGATGCCCTCTTCAGGTCACTTCAAGCACCTGCACACAGTGTGCACGCAGGCACAAGCATAAATAACATCTTTTGAAAAAAATCATGGCTTAACCAACCTTAACATCTAGACAAGAAACTTTATGCAAAGGATTTCAGAATTGCAGGCAACCATGAGTCTATAAGTGGAAGAAATACTAGGAAGACCTAATCGTGGGGATTGAATAAAGAAGGGAAATTTCCTGTGGCCTTTGCAATCATACTAGACGAGAATATGTTTCTGCCTCTGCCACAACCATCTGTGACTTTTCAACTTGTGATGTGCAAGCTGCAGGTTAGTAGAAGTTTTATCTAAAAGCATGTTTTAAACTCACAGGTGAAGTCGCTGGCCAGCTCCTGCCCAGAGGAACTCAGTCGGGGAAACGTGTTAGCCTGGCCTGATTTCTTGTCAGGAATCACAGGGAAGGTGAAAGTTGACTCCAGAAGCATATTCTGTTCTGGTGAGGATTTCTATCTTACACCAACTTTGCCATGCCTTGGCTTTTCTGGAATGTTCTGTCGAAAGCACATAATTCAGAATTCTCTTGGGACCGCATCGTGGCACCTGTCAGCCGGCCCCTTAACTGGAATTCACCTCTACCTCATGTTCATCCAAAGGGTGTTTTGATTACTGACATTATTTCTGCACAGCAGACTACAAAGTAATTGGGCAGGATATTTGGGTGAAGATAAAATAAGTTTCAAAGATGGATGGGGATTTCTGAGTTTGTGTTGTTTTTACTTTCCGAGATTTTTATTTTATTTTTATACATATGTGTTCCCTACACGTATGTATATGCACCACACCAGTGCCTGGTGCCCATGAAGGCCAGCTAAGGGCGCTGGTTCCTCTGGCACTGGAGCTAAGGGTGGTTGAGAATGTCAGTGTGGGTCCTAGGAACAAAACCTGGTTCTCTACAGAGCAACCAGGGCTCTTACCCACTAAACCATCTCTCCAGGCCTCTCTTTGTTTATAATAATCGCCAAATCCCTAGGTTCCTATTTGAGATGGGAATACTTTTGTGAAATAGATAAACCAATGCCTGTCCTCACCCACACCCTGGACATTCCCTCTGGATAATCCAAACTATTTCCAAAAATCAATGAATTAATTTGAAAAGTGTTGTGGAAATCATGGATTTAGACAATTACTGGTGTGCTGCTGTCCCACAATGCCATTTGTTCCTTTAAAAATACCTGACAGATTTCAGATGGATGGGAAAAAATTACTTGATAAAAATAAAATCTTTTCTTACCATTTTCTTTGTCAGTGACGGGGTGCATGAAAACTTGTTTTGATTCGGTAAAGCTGGTTCCCTCCTGTGCAAAAGAGAGTTTGAGCTCCCTGACTCCACGGCCCTGCTGCTGTCTTGCTAAGATGCTCTGTGCCTGTGTTCTTTGCCCTCAGATTGCCCATCTTTAGAAGGAACCATACCACACCTGAGAACTGCGTCAGGAGATCGAAAGCCGGGCTCCAAAGTCAGCCTGTTCTGTGATCCCGGCTTCCAGATAGTCGGGAATCCTGTGCAGTACTGTCTGAACCAAGGGCAGTGGACACAACCACTCCCTCACTGTGAACGTGAGCAGTCTTTGTTCGACTCACCTGGGTGGCTCTGGAAAGTTAGGGCACCCATACAAGCATGTGCGGAATGCTAGATAAATGCTCCCGCTCTGCTGTAGCAAACCCAGCAAACATTCGTCAAGTCCTTGCTCTGTGTAAGAGACTAGGCCAGGCACCATGTGGGAGGTGAATGATGAGGACGCAGAGACCCCTCACAAACGCATCCACGGTGGTAGCGTGGACCTAGAGAGGAGTGAAATAAGGAGCTGTAGGCTGGAGAGCTGCCCTCAGGTGTGCCCTTGCTGGACGAGGAAAGAGGAGCACACGTCTTCAGCTGAGCGTATCTGCTCGTTCACTGCCTCACCAAGTTTTAAAATACTGACCTTATTTACACGTTGATATATGTTCTAGAGAGGCTGGCCCTGTCCTTGTGTTTACATTCTGGCAGAAGAGGCAGAAAAAAAAAAATAAGCAAGTGCACACAGTAATGTTTATTTATAATGAAGAATAATGATAAAGGCCAGAAAGCTAAGCAAGCGGCGGGGCCAGGGGAATGAAGTGAGGAGATTTGTACGGCCAAGACTGCTGCCTCGGATAGAGAAGAGCAGCTCCCGTCCCACACACTGTGCATTTATCATCTTGTCTGTCCACTCCACCGGACAGGAAGTGCCGCAAAGCAGGGATCCCTTCTACTTGGCGCCCTGATGTAAATCTAGCACCTACAACAGTGCCTGATGGGTAGAAAAAGTGCCACGGGTGTTTTTAAAGAAGGAATGAGTTCATGGCTTCTGTGAACCAGACAGTGTGCCCCATGCTGACAGCCCTTGCATCCCCCAGCAATGCGGAGCACTCTCCAGCCAATGTCTGTGTTCAGTAGGGAAAGTCCCAGGCAGCTGTGTGAAACTAGGTTAGCTGTCCTTTGAGCGTTTTGCTCCGACTGCAGTGTGTTCCTCCGCCCCATCCAGGTATTCACTGCGGGCTGCCTCCCGCCTTGGAGAACGGCTTCTATTCAGCTGAGGACTTCCATGCTGGCAGCACTGTGACCTATCAGTGCAACAACGGCTACTATTTGCTGGGCGACTCCAGAATGTTCTGTACAGACAACGGGAGCTGGAATGGCATTTCACCATCCTGTCTCGGTGAGATGAACACTGGCCACGGCTGTGCGGATTCGGTCACAGTCTTTGGAAAACATTTACCACAAATCCAAGGCTCTCCTGGCATCCCCGTTGACCCCACCCCAGAAAGCCCTGGACAAGGGGGTAACGGCAAAGTGGCTGTTTCTTCCCCGAGGAGCCAAAAAGTTCCTCGTTTTAATCAAGTTCAATATTAAGACTGTGTTCTCCATCCCTGTTTCTCTGCTTGCCTACCAGCTGAGGAAGTAGTAGATGCTATTGTTTATTTGCAATGTAATCACCGTGGTTGCATCTAAATTTCATGAAAAGACATACAGTGGGTCTGGAGAGATGGCTCAGGGGTTAAG
Source organism: Alexandromys fortis (assembly GCF_014885135.2). Classification (NCBI taxonomy): domain Eukaryota; kingdom Metazoa; phylum Chordata; class Mammalia; order Rodentia; family Cricetidae; genus Alexandromys; species Alexandromys fortis. Next base: position 14,508,005 of record NW_026067897.1, read on the forward strand.
AGCACTGGCTACTCGTCCAGAGGTCCTGAGTTCAATTCCCAGCAGCCACATGCTGGCTCGCAACCATCTATAATAGGATCTGATGCTCTCTTCTGGCCTGCAGGGATATATGCAGAGCACTCAAACACTCATACATGAAATATAAATAGAAAATATTAACGGATGCATTCAGTGCTATGTGTTACGTGATATGTAGTGACCTAGAGGCAAAACCAAATGCTTGACGCATAAGAACAACAAACCCACTGGACCATGTGTGATCTGTCTTCATTTCAGACGTTGACGAGTGTGCAATCGGGTCAGACTGTAACGAACATGCCTCCTGCTTGAACACCAATGGATCTTACATCTGCTCGTGCGACCCACCATACACGGGAGACGGTAAAAACTGTGCAGGTATTGAAATTCTTATCTTTGGTGCTCATTTCCGGTGTGTATTTTAAGGGTGTGTTATTTAAAAACAAGACAGGAGTTTCATGTTCAAATGCCAAAGGGATATAGCATTCTTATCAAGGACACATAGTAACCATGAAAGATTCAATTAATTGGCATTGAACTTCCCCTGACTTCCCAGTTTCAGAAGCACAAAATTGAGCCAATGTTGTGGGATGTTAAAGTAAGTCACATAGTAGAAGAATAACAGTATATTCACGAGCATCTGCGCACACGTGTGTGCATACACACACACACACACGTGCACACATGCACACACTCAGGACTAGGAAAACATGTTGCTCTTGAAGAGGACCTGAGTTTGATTCCTAACACCCACACTGGGCAGCTCACAACTACCTATAAATACAACTCCAAGAGGATCTGACTGCCCTGGTCTCCATGGACACCAGCACTTGAGTGTGCCTACCCACAGACCATACACATAATTTAGACTAATGAATCATTTGAAAACATTCAAACTGACTTAAAAATACTGTTTAAATGTTATCCAATGTTTCTTCTGGCTAATATCCAGCAAGTCCCTGGCCTTTGTGCCTCTTCCTTCAAGAACCTTTGTACCGTGTTCACAGTCCCCTTAACTGCTGTCGAATGCTTTTTGCTTTGACACTTTGTATGATTGTGTGATCGCCACTCAGTATTTCACAAAAACTTTCCTTCAAGAACCTGTAAAATGTAAGGCTCCAGAAAATCCAGAAAATGGCCACTCCTCAGGCGAGATTTATACGGTGGGTGCCGAAGTCACATTTTCCTGTGAGGAAGGGTACCAGCTGCTGGGCGTGAGCAAAGTCACGTGTTTGGAGAGCGGCGAGTGGGATCACGTCAGACCGTCCTGCGAAGGTACTTGGAGAAAACGGCCAGGCGTTACTGTGTTGGGCAGTTCTAGAGAGATAAAATGATTGACCTGGTAAATTCTAGGTCTTGTCAGTCTTTGTTCTGCAAGCCAGGTGTTGGGCTCAAGTTTAAACACCACAAGGGGATGCAGTCAGAAAGCCATGTGCTCTCGGAGGCCTTTGCACAGAGTCTCAGCAAACTGCCCTTTCTGTTTCCCTCTCTCCAGCCATTTCCTGTGGCGCTCCGCCTGCTCCTGAAAACGGTGGTGTTGTTGGGTCAGTGTTTACGTTAGGCAGTAAGGTGACGTACAGGTGAGTGCCTAACCGTAAAGCTGTAGCGCAAGGCTGGGCACAATGGCCCAATCCTTCAATCCCAGCACTCGGGAGGCAGAGGCAGGAGGATCTCTGTGAGTTCGAGGTCAGCCTGAGTTGGAGGGCACAGAGAAGCCCTGTCTCCAAAAACAAAAGCAATAAGACAAAAAACAAACAAAAGATGTAAGACACGTGCTAATGGCATGCCAGCAGAGTACGGGGGGGGGGGGGGG